>NC_044394.1:7492330-7792330 GCF_006542625.1 Nomascus leucogenys
TTTCATTCAGAAATGAATGCTCAGAGAGCAGATGGCAAGCAGTCAACCCAAGCCAGTGAAAACACTTCCTGAGCACCTGGTACGAAGACCAGAAACACACTGTGGGTGCTGGAATACAGAATACACGTTATCCCTGTCTTTTAGCAGTTCATACTTTAAAGGAGAAAGGCACCATATACTTATTCCTCACATATGAAAGGATATTTTCAGGCCAATTTATTTATAATATGGGACAAAATGATTGTTTGCATCAGAACTGATAACTTTTACTCCTACAGTAATTTTTCCGTGGCCTCCTACATAGCACATCTAGTGAAACTGATTCTGAAGCCTGATGAAGCCCCATGTACGTTCTATACACTTTAGCTGTGTTACTCTCATCAGTTAAGAAAAGCACATGCAGAGTTCAAGTTGGTACTACAATGTGTGGTTAGTCTTCTCCCGAGAACTGAGAAAATTCAGGTAAACTTGACTATTAGAGGGTAGGTTTGGAGTTTGTTCCAGTGATCTCCTTAAAAATGGCTTAAGAGTTTGAGATAAAACTCCTGTGGGAAACAGGGAGAAAGGGATGGGGCACAAATCCACATCTTAAATCAGTAGGTTACTCTTTAGCTGTTTCTCCCAGTGGCTTGAAGAGCCCTGGTAAACACCCAGTCCTCGATATATCAAATGGACGGCACTCAGAGACAGCTCAGATACAGCCCCTCGTTCAGGCTGTGGTTGAGAATTCCAACCCAGAAAGATGTAGTGAAGATTTCCAAAGGCCAGCCAGGGCACCCCAGGGACTAACTTCCCAGTTCATAATTAATTTTAACCATCTTGAATACAAAACAAAGACCTCTCTAATGTGGACTCTCCTTAGAAAAATGGCTTGTATGTAGAATTATCCCAGAACTATTATGGAAACATTGGTATTTCAGTAAAATAATTACTGAGCACCTACTAAATGCCAAGAGCTGTACTGTCACTGGGGATACTTCTAAGAATCTTCTCTACTGAAGAAACCAAGCCTTGCAAAGAAATAATTATAAAACAGTTACAGACATTTGTACCAAGTGCTTAACGAGCATTGGGAAAGGAAATTTTTAAAGGGCTATTTGTTTTCACATAAGTGACAGTTTTGACACTGTAGATTACCAACTAGGGCTGAACACAAAAACTGATACCTAAGAGGTTGTATACGTAGGCTACGTGTAATGCAGACATTTTTATTGGAAACTGGAAGTTACCACACATTGGCTTTTAAAACTTAAATTCCTAGAGTGGGTCATTTTTGTGGATCTGTTACTAATATAAATTTAAGTGTATACTCAGCTATCAACACAAATGCAGATGTTTTAAACATTTACCCTTTCACAGGTTCTTTTCTATGATTTTTTTGTGGGGCTGCTGCATAGTTATTGAGTGGCTAGCCAGGCCTCAGCCACTGTATGACCAGCTGTCCTCCTGTGGGACCAGCCTCAATAGTAGGGGTCAAGAGAGGGCCAGGGCTTCTCTGAGAGAGCTGGCTGTGCACTGCACAATGGAAAGCCAAGGAGCTAGGCATCCCTCTTTCTTGCTGCCAGGCTCTGGAACATGGCCACTGTGACTAGATGTAGTCCTACTCTAGAACAACCCTCAGCACACAGGGTAAGAACATGGATCAAAGACAGCACCATGGGACACCCTGCTGGCATCTGGTAGATATTACAGGTGTTTCTCACTTGGGTCAGACTTTTCTCCCCGAGGCCTCCCAACTGGAAAATGCAGGCTGGCTTTACAAAGAAATGTGATAGTAAAACAAGAATTTCTCATCACAAGACCTGGATTCAAGTTCTGGGCCTGCCACTTTAATATCTCTGGGCCTATTTCCTCAAACTGCAAAATGAAACTAAATACTACGTGAGAATTAAAATGAGCCACAGTATCAACACTGGACGCAGTGGCTCATACTTGTAATCCCAGCACTTTAGGAAGCCAAGGTGGGAGGACTGCTTAAGCCCAGGAGTTCAAAAACAGTCTGAGAAACAGAGCAAGATCCTGTCTCTACAAAAAATATAAAAAAGGTAGCAAGGGTATAAACTTTTGAGGTTACTATTCTAGGAATATGCATGATCTGACTGAAGAACACAGTGTCTCAGATTTAAGCTATGTGGCACACCTGCCTAAGATTTCAATAATGTATTTATTCACAAACATTTATTAAGGTGCAGGTACTAGCATTCTGGACATCTTAGAAATGTCAAAGTTTAAAACGTAGCCTTTGGGGGGCCGGGCGCAGTGGCTTATGCCTGTAACCCCAGCACTTTGGGAGGCCGAAGTGCGCAGATCACGAGGTCAGGAGTTTGAGACCAGCCTGGCCAACATAGTGAAACCCTGTCTCTACTAAAAATACAAAAAACTAGCGAGATGTAGTGGCAGGTGCCTGTAATCCCAGCTACTTGGGAGGCTGAGGCAGGAGAATCGCTTGAACCCAGGAGGTGGAGGTTACAGTGAGCTGAGATTGCACCACTGCACTCCAGCCCAGGTGACAGTACAAGATGTCGTCTAAAAAAACCAAACAAACAAAAACAACAAAACAAAAAAACCAGCCTTTGCTCTCAGTTTACTATGTAGCTGAGGAAAACAAAACATACATGTTAAACTAGAGAACAGCTTAAGGGCAACATGTGAGTGCCTGCACAGATAGCACACTTTCTAAAACATGAAGAAAAGCAAAGAAGAAATAATGCAATTAGTTCAAGAATGCTTCAGTCATTAGGTGTGATCATGAAGGGGTGAGGTTTTTAATGGCAAAAGGAATGGGGCTGCTTATGGGATTTATGGTGTGGGGTGTTAAAATGTATGAATGCTGGGTCTCCTGGTTTTGAGAGAATTGTTTAAGCTTGCTGATCCTATAACCCTAAAGACCAGGGTCAGGGTCCTGAAGTAATGCTTAAGCCTCCCAACCCAAGAAATAACATACATACTATCTAGTCTTTTCACAATACATCCTTATGTATTAATCTCTTTATGAATAGTTACCAACAAAAAAAGAACCAAAATGATTCCATCCCAAAGAGAAATATGCAGGAATTCTCGCTGAGGCAATACCACTAAATTCTGAGGCAACTTAAAGCTTCCTCTGTAAGAAGCTTAAAAGAGAATGACTGAAAAAGGATACCTAGGAGGCAACTACTTAGTCTTTTAGGAGACAATGTCATCAATTCTTGATGATCTGTATTGAAAGTGTGCACAGCTTACATCAAAACCACTTACTTTGGTCTTACAATTGGTCTGTCTTTGCAAGACCAATTCTCGGAGCAACATTTACTTATCCAATTATACTTGGACTTAGGCTAGCATTTAGATTAATTCAAATTTTCTGGCTTCACATCTGAGGAGTTATTAGTATTAAAATACCTTCTCCAATAATCCACCCAGTTAACGAATAGCTTGTGAAACAGACTTCTACAGTGCTTTGTTTTTAGGGAGTTCTAAATTCTTTCCATCTCACCAATCAATATTAAAACTGTCAGCACTGCATTTACCTCATTGGGAAATATAAATATATTCAGTTCCTGGGTCTGTAGAGTTAAAAAATATATATATTTACCAAATCAACCAGGGTAAGGGAAGATGTGATTGAGAACAGGATAAATTGGAAAGGTAGAATATAACCCACTGTTAACTCATATTAAGGGAGTGACATGTTTTAAGAAACTGGAGTCACTGAAACCAGCTTTAACACTTCAGTAATATGAATTTGGGTACAGACAAAAATGCTGATATGGCAACTGGAGATGGGAAGACAAATCCAAACATCATCTTGAAGAACTCTATTTGGCAAGTAAACAAATCTCTAGGTTAGTCTAAATCATAGATGCGGTGGCACCCTGAAGACACAGAACTTGACTATCATCTTGCTGCAAATTTACTATTTTTAGAGTACAAAGGAGCCATTTGAGTTTTCTTTGGAATGTGCTCGTTACGCTGCGAACCAACATTTTACATTTCTAGCCTTAAGTTGTGGATGTCAGCTAGGCGCGCTGGCTCACACCTGTAATCCCAGCACTTTGGGAGGCCGAGGCGGGCGGATCACTTGAGATCAGGAGTTCAGAGACCAGCTGAGCCAACATAGTGAAACCCTGTCTCTACTAAAAATACAAAAACTAGCCAGGTGTGGTGGTGGGCACCTGTAATACCAGCTACTTGGGAGGCAGGAGAATTGCTTGAACCCGGGAGGCGGAGGTTGCAGTGAGCCGAGATTATGCCACTACACTCCAGCCTGGGTGACAGGTGAGACCCTGTGTCAAAAACAGACAAAAAAAAAAAATGTGAATGTCACTCTTGGTGTTATTTTATAGTTCAAATTTCTAGGCATGCCACCATTAAGGGTAGAAGAGATTCACCCAGCACTTCCCAGTCCTATCTAAAGGTTATACCTTCCCTTTTGTTTGACTGATCCTATAGTCTTAAGTATTAAGCCTTAATAATTGTTGAAAGCTTATCCCAAAATGACATATAAAGACTCCTCTAATACACAGCACCTGAGGGAACAATTCTACCATGGTTTTTCTTAGCACTTTACAATCTCCAGGTTTAGCACTTTTCTTTCTACAAGAATTCTGAATTTTCATTTGCCTAATTTGTGGCTTCAGAGTGCGTCTTCAAAAGTTATTTTAAAATTATCAAAGGGACACCAGAGCTAACATTTACAGGATTAAAGACAGGCTTCAATCTAGTTAGTGCCCTTTCAGCTGTCAATCCAATTTGCAGCAAGACTAGTTAACAGTAACTACCTTCTGTATCCTTCCTTGCTACTTAGTGTTACCTTAGCAGGCAAGGAAATCACTACTGTGTAAACTTGATTACTTTCCCCCCACAAGAAGTCCACTTTGTCCACTTTTAGTGCTTTATTCTTTGAAGCAGACCGATTTTCTAAAATTAATATTTTAAGGCCAGTTGTCCCACACCTGTCTTCTGGATGACTAAATCCCATCATGTGGGCCTAAAAGGTTTAGTATTCTCAATGACAATTTATGCTGTAAACAGGAGACAAGTTTGTGTCCTTTCCATTTTTTATAAAAGAAACCTGGGGAGAAAGTGGTGATAGGAATGACAGATACTAGAAGCGTTTAATTCTCAGTAATTTTCAGCTGTTAATATGGCATTAACTACTGTGTGTACTGACTTTTTGGTCACAAGACAACCTGCTACTTAAGTGAGGCCTAGAAAATAGAAAACAGCTAAGTTGACACATAAGTAGGATTTTAAGACAAACTTTAAGAACCTCTTAGTAATACTGAGAAATAAGATAATCACATCTGAAACTGTCACTCCATAAAAGCAAACTGCAGGTCTCTGAAAGCATATTCATTTCTTCTAGTTCATAACCAAATTGTTATGTCTAGTTTTCCCCCAGCACACCTAACTCCTGTTCCCAATTCTCACATTCATGGCCTTATTATTCCATACCTGATGTACAAGGTAGGCAGAAAAAGAAGCAGACTTATGTCTTCAGTATTTTCTTAGTCCCACAACCTAGATTTGTTACAAAATGAGTGACTGTAAGTTAAACTCTACTGAAAACCTAAATGGATGCAAAAGCTGAAAAGGGGAATAATTTTGCACAAAAGATAGGAAGACAAAGGTAAAGTTGCAAGAAAACTTACCCAAACCATCTAACTTTAGAGCTGATACAGAGGATCAAGGTAGTTAGCTGGTCTCCACTTTGTTGTATGTATCTATAATGGGGATTATTTCCTGCTTAATTTTGTGTTATACCTCCCTCTAGTGGCTAAGTGATTTTCCCTAGCACAATACAGTATGTTGTAAAAAAAAATAAAATAAAATAAAAATTAAGACCTATTTCTACAAGTTGTTTTTGTTTCAAAGTGCATTTGGTGGAGGTGAGTATAGCATCTTAGAGAAGTTGCTTCCACTATCTTTATGTCCACAGTTCTGCCAGTAGTTGGCACTTATAAGTTGTCTGGTGACAGAAGTCTGATGCTTTTTAACCCGATGCTTGAGTATCAAGCTGACCTAAGTGTTCTGTTTTGCTTACCTAAATAGTCAACTTCTTAACGAAAAGTCATGTATGACTTTTCACCCCCTGAAATCCCAGCCTAGCACCTATTAAAATGTAAATTACAAATGTTGTATCTGCCTAAATTAACTTCTATATGACAAAGAGTAATTTATTCAATTTTTATTCTGTGCATTAATGAAGCATGTAGTGTTTTTATAATAATTAAAAAATCCTTCCTTTAATCACTACAAGCTCACAACCACCCTCGGGGTTGTTAGGCATTAGCTTTCAAAGCTACCAAGAAGCACTGCAAAGGTCTCAGTAACAGAAATAAGTACTGGTTTAAGTATACTATAATCTCTTGGGGTTTGTTTAAAGCAAGTTACTTTTGGCAGCACTACTATTCATTCAATAGACAATCACGATAGACATAATGAACAGATGTTTCCTTATAATCTCTGTACTTCATGCCAATTCCAGCTTTTCCTATAGGATCTAATTGGTCAATGTTCCTTTAAGTACTGATACAGAAACAATAACTCAAAAGAATGTTGTATTGTACACTCTAGGATGCCTGAGTATTTGCTTCAATGGGATATAATTGTTGAGTCCACTATTACAACAGAATGTAAAGAAATGTGCGCCATACCTTTTTTTCTTGTGGCTGCTTCAGCCTAAAAAGATGGGGGAACTTAAAATTCAATCAATAAAGGATTCACAATAACAGGTTTTTCAGTCAAGACACCCCAGTTACAGACAAAAGCATTAGGCCTGTGTATGCTAGTACAGTTCCTACAATCCCTTATATGAACTCTTTGGAGATAGACATATCTGGGATTCAGAGCTGTATGCCCTTTATAACGTACATATATACCCTGTATTACATAAAACCCTCATCAAAGTCTGTGGCAACTGTGCAATGAATAATGACGTTCAACAGGAAACAGTTTAGTCACACTAAGTGCAAAATGAAGGCAGCAATTCTGGTCAGGGTTCACATTTAATTAGCTCAACAACAGAAAATCTTTTGTTTTCATAGTTTTTGGATTTCAAAAAATGGGTAAGAGACTGTAATCTGTTTTCTGCGTTTGCACTCTTCATACTGTGATGGAAATAATAGTGGTTATGTTACAACAGAACTTCAGTCTAACAGTTTCTCATCTTTTAATACTATTTATGGTAAATACATATATATAACTTACTTGCAATTTAAATTACAAAATTCATATACAAAGTAAGCAAAAAGGCACACATAAGAAATTCACCTTGACCACAGAAATGTGAAAACACCGGTCCTAATGACCAAGACAATGTTTCAAAGACAACACCAAGAAAAGTTGAGATTCTACAATAAATCACATTAAACACAAGCACTATGATGCCCAGACGTGAGCACTGAATATTTACTGAAGCGTAAAACTTAGGAAAATCGTTTTATGGGGAATCTATTCATATTCCAAACAGCATTTTAAAAAACATTAAACTTAGCATAGTTTTAAAAACAAAATTCAGATCCAAACAATCAAGAACCAGAAAATGTGTTTCTTACCTTTTGTTTCCAGTAGGATGTGGGCTGAACAGCAAGGTGGGTTATTCAATCTGATGTTATGAAAAGTAATTGCTTCTTAAAGAGACTTAGGTTTTTCCTTGGTTAGAAAATAATTATAGGCTCCCTAAAATATTTTAAGGGGACATAAATAGGGAGAAGAGGGGGAAATTCCAAGGCAGCTTTTGTAGTTTCAAAAGGGTGTAACTTTCTTCTAATAATTGCCAATATGGATAGAGACCTAAAGGTCCACTTTCTGAGACTATAATTAGGAGCAGTCCATACTTCCCATCAGAGCTTTTAGCTGTCTGGTCATCTTAACTACAAAACCTATGCCCCTTTACTTTTCATTAAGTAAACATTAGGTCCTGTCTAATCTTCAAATTCAGCCTGTGTAACAAGGAATACTGTCTCATTTCAATGTGAGGTTAGAATTACTATAACTTTTAGTAAAGCCCATCTTTCAACTTTAAACGCTCAAACTTGAGTGAAGGCTATTTACATTTTTGGTCGTTTCCAAAACATTCAATGAACACAAATGAACCAAAGTTTACTTCAGTCTAGGTCACATTAACCTTCCAAAATGATCATTAATCATTTATTTTCCCTTTAATAATCTGATGAATTTTTAAAATGTTCTACACATAAAACTTAGAATTTAAAGAATGTCATGTAAAATTATTCAAATTTTAAACAGTAAATCTGCCTTTTGGCCATTACATTGAATTCTTAGATAAAAAGAGCTACATCCTTAATAAATTTACACTAAGTACTTAGTGAAATTCTGCATTCAACTTAACATCCCCTCTTCGCAACATTCCACAACGTTCATTAAAATCTACCGATTGGGGTGACCTTACACATTTCTTCCATTACCAAGATTTCTGGTTTTCCCTAGGTTTTTAATTGTCACCCGAATAATCACCTTAAATTCAACTTCCAACTATGATTAGCACCCAAGGGAAATGTTAAAGCTATTTATTTTAGGTCCCCTCCTCCAACCTAAATAGTATCAAGGGGCTGTCAGACAAATACAAAAAGTAGCAGACTAAAAGTTTTTAACAACTGCTTTGGTAGAGAACACCAAAGTTTTTGGTACAAAATCATCTTATGGTTGAGAATGGCTTATAAGGCAAAATTCTAAATGCCCAGCTTTTTTTAGCAATGTTTCATCCAAAGCAGCAGTTAATCTTGTACACTCTTTCCCTTTCAAAAAAGAAATGTGACTTGTGTTAAAAGTTCTACAGGCTGAGCATGGTGGCTCACACCTGTAATCCTAACACTTTGGGAGGCCAAGGCAGGCAGATCACTTGAGGCCAGGAGTTTTGGGACCAGCCTGGGTAACACAGAGAAACTGCATCTCTACTAAAAACACAAAATTAGCCAGGCAAGGGTGGCACACACTTGTAATCCCAGCTACTCGGGAGACTGAGGCACGAGAATCACTCGAACCCAGGGGTGGAGGTTACAGTGAGCCCAGATCACACCACTGCACTCCAGTCTGGAGAACAGAGCGAGACTCTGTCTCAAAAACAAAAAAAACAGTTCTAATACATCTGTGCTGATGTTAACATTTAATACTTACCTTTTTTTGAGATGAGTTTCATTGAGAATCTCAAAAGCTATCTCCAAGTGAACATTAATTTACTAGCCATCAACCAATCTTGCACAAAAGCCTATGTTGTCTATGACCACCAGAAAATAAGCAGCATCTATAGTTTTTTAACCACTTTATAACAAAGTAGAGAAGCTTATCTTTCAGATGCTAGATCCACCCCCCACCGTCATTTACCAAGTTACATACACAAATGCCTTATTCTCCCCTTTTGCTTTCCCCTGAAGACTTTTACAATTAACAATAAAAGATGGCTAATACCATTAGATTGCCTTTTAAGAACTTTTAATTTGCTAACACATTAACACAAGAGTCAAAATCTTATCTTACTTAACAATTTAAAGATTAACTGATAGACCCAGTTAGAATCTTACATGAAGAGGAAAAAGGACAACCATGCATAGTTTTTTAAAAAATGTTTATTTTTTCAAAGAAAATGGCAATAGCCAATTGGAAACCTACTTATTCTTCAACTCCAATTTTGTTTTCTTTAAATTTAGAAGTGACTTACTGATTTACTATTTTAAACAAACCCCCCCTTTCCCCTTTAAATGTTTACCATCTACTCGTGCTGAATCCTTCCAAGGAGATTGCTCCAGCGTTTATCTCCAGGTCCTCGCTTTGCTCCTTTTACCAAAAAACGCAAAACACAATTCCATCGTGCATCTTAAGGGCTCCAATCGTCAAAAATAGGAAAAAAAAATTCTTTGGAATAGCCAATTAAGTTGAATAAAAAAATCCACACGAATGCGGTTTGGTTGGGGCAGGAATCCACTCCTATGTTCCTGGTAATCTGATCCCGCTCCATGAATCCTGGTAATTCATCCTCCCTATCCTATCCACATTATGATTTGAATCCAATGATCCAGCTCCAAGGATTGGGATCCAGTGAGCCCTCTCCAATCCAAACCTTTATAACCAGCAAAACCAAAAAAGAGGAGGCAAAATGTTAGATACTGTAATCAAAAAAGGTTTCTGGGGAATGATGAGTTATGTCTGTCATCAGTTTAACAGATGCACATCAATAACTATCAAATTCCCCAAAACAAGTTTCTGAATGGTGTTCAGATAAATTTTAGAAACTTAATCATCATAGAGACTAATTGGAAGAAGCATTTTGTATTTACAGTTCAACTGATAATGCCAACACTTGTTACTGTACAGCGTATTACAGGTTTCGTGGTTGCAAGAAGTTACGTAATTTAAGTTTACTGGCATTGCTACCCACCTAAGTCTAAAACTAAATCTAATGCTCCCATTTGCAATTTAATTTGTAAATTAAAGTCTTTTAAACATATGAACCAATTATGAATATTAGTTTAAAGGGGAAGGTGAGACTTAAAAGTATTCCCAACTAGGTTATCTACACCAATACATTGGAACTCTATATTTTGCTTTCATTTTGTCTTAAAAAAAATGAAATAGCAACGCTCTATCAGTCACACAGAGGACATGCAGATTTAGCAGTATTGATATTATACTCTATCTTGTTGGATTTAAAGACACCCTGTACCCACATGTACACCAACAGCAGGTCACACATTAACAGTTGTAACTAAGCACTGTGACAAATTAGCCAGTTCTTCCCACATTAGTCCCTATTAAAACAAAAATGGGGGGAAGGGAGCAAAATAAGTTGCTACAAAATGGGCAATATAATTTTGCCACAATTGCCAAGGTTTAAAGAGCAAAGCAATTGTAGCTAAAGATAACTGAATAAAATGTTTGCAAGTGTTTTAAGGAAAATGTATATAATCATTTTTAACCCCTGCCTTTTAGTATAAGGTCAATACTGCCAATTTCATCTGTGACAATAGCACTTGGAGTCATACCATTGCCTCCATTATTGATCTGATCCTCCTCAATCCTCCTTTTGACAATCCTAAAATGATTGAAATGTGCTCCACAATCCTTAATCCAAAGCATTCTTAATCCATCTCTTCAGATATGTCTACAGAAAGACACATGAAAAGCAAGATAAACATAAGAACTTCCCCAGGTAAGATAACCACAAACACCCCCAACATCCCAGTTCACACAAACCAGGGCAGATAGACATTTACACAATATCACAGTCTGAAGAGTATGGAGTTAACTAAATTTAAACAATCCTGTCTATGACATCACTTAAAATACAATTTATCAAAGACACGAAGGGAATGTAGATGTTAGGAGCAAGGGGATATTACAAGAATGCAATTCAACACTTTAGCCCATTCTGAACAAAACAGTTTGAATTAAAAAATGAAAAGATTGTACTGAATAAAGGAAAACTGTATACAACATGGGTTCTACAAAAAGTGTCACCAATCATCTTATGTACGAGAGCGAGATCTGCTATGACGGGGAGAATAGCGTGGTGATCCTCTGCTTCTCCTTGGGGAGTAACTGCGACTCCTGCTGTTGCTTCTGCTACGGCTTCTGCTACGACTACGGCTTCGAGATCGAGATCTTCCATAACTTGGACTTCTGGGCCCATCAACTTTAACCCGGATGTAGGCAGTTTCTCCCTATTGGATAGACAGAACTTTCCATTGAAAGATCTAAGCTTTCATCTATCTTCAGGCATGCTGAATGAATACAATGTAACTAAAACCAGAAATCTGGCAATTTACTTGGACACCCTTGCCTGAATCCTTACCTTGAAATTCCACTGTTAAGACCACTGTATCCAATTCTGGTCAAAAAAAAGAATACGTGTATAACCTACCTCATGAGATCTAAACTTAGTGTTATCCAGTTTTCGAACTGCATAGGTCATATCTTCTTTCCGTACAAACTCCACGACACCAGTGCCATCTCGGTAAACATCAGCATAACATACATCACCTGCTTCACGCATGTGATCCTTTAAATCCTGCCAACTTCCACTTGGAGGCAGTCCTGAAAAAGTGATTTATTTTTCTTAGTATCAATTATCTTAAATTTCACGTTAAGCTGGTAAGGTACGTTAGGACAAAGAGTACTTTAAAGTACTTAATAGGTGTACTTAAGTGATACCAGGTAAAGAGCTGTAAGATTCTGGAATCCAGAGTCCAAAATTATTTGTAACGATCTTCGTATCTAGTACCGCAACCTAATTTGATAAATCACCACAGCAGCAATCCTCGTTTATTAAATTCACCCAAAAACTAAAGCAATTTAAGACCTAGCATGAAAAATTTGCAATTATTAAACCGGTCACGCAAGAGAAAAATTTTAGGTAGTTTCCGTCCCTTCACATCAATCCACACAACCAGTACACTCACCAGAGACAACCACTCTGTTTTCAGACCGCCTGGATGGGGGGCCATAGCGACCTCGGGGAGCTCCGCCACCTCCACCCCCGCCGCCGCCTCGGCCTGTTCCACGGCCGCTTCGAGGAAACTCCACCCGCAGACGGTACCCATCGTAATCATAGCCGTCGCGACCATACACCGCGTCTTCCGCGTCTCTGCGGGATCGCAGAAGGTAAAAGGCATGAGAAAGACCAGGAGAAGAAGCTCGCTCACTCGGGAACCAGCAAACCCCCCGCACATGCGCACCCAACGTGGAAGAGCCCACATGCGCCGCATAATAGGAATGGCCCCTCCCCCACCCAGACACACGCCAGGCTCCCAACCACTACACCAGCCCTCAGCGCCTCAGTTTCCCGCTCCAGCCTGCGAATGGGCTCCGGGGACGTCCAAGGCGAGGCGCCAGAGAAGCCACACCAACTCAGCTCCTGACTCGACTCCTGCATGGGCGATACAGTCTCGCCCCAACCTCTCTAAGAGCCCCCGCTTCCCCGTTCTCTATGTTAAGGCCTTGGAGCCTTCCCCAACTACTCGGACCTATTTCCTCAAGGCTGCAAGCCCCATGCCGCCTCACCGCGGGTCCTCGAACTCAACGAAGGCGAAGGGCGGTCCCCCGCGGCGATTCTTGAGGTCGATGTCGCGGATAGCGCCGTATTTGTAGAACACGTCCTCAATGTCCTTGGTTCGGATGTCTGGAGGTAAGTTACCCACGTAGATGCGGCAATCGTTGTTCCCTGCGGGGCCACGAATCACACCACCTCCCGACATGGCGGTGACGAAAAGCGCGGACTCGAGAACAGGCCTTCCCACCAAGCCTAGCGCACGGCAGAGCGAGCCCGCAGCGGCACCACGTCTCCCGCGGCCCCTCCAAAATGGCGCCTTTATCAGCTCGGCGCACGGATATGGGGGCAGACAGAGGAAGAGAAGCGGAAGGAAACAGCGATTCGATACCAACACGCACGCGCGGGAGCGCAACGCATGCTGCGAAGGCTACGCTAACGCACGCGCACGCACGCGCGACGTCAGCCTCCGCACGAAGGGAAAAAAAAAGTCCCCTGCGTTCCCAGCTTGGGGTGGTTTGTGAACAGGGTAACCAGCCGTTTGGTAAAAGTTAAATAACGAACTTTCGTTAAAGGAGCTAGTCATCCAGGTCGGGTCTTGAGGGATGGTCGATTTCCCCAGGAATGAGGCTCTTTGAAAGCAACTCGGCGCCTTCAAAGGACTTGGTGAAACCTAGCCTAAAGCGTTGTCCCACCATGCTGTGCGGCGATAACGGCCTTTGGCGGGAAAGAGTCTCGGAGGCGGGGCCAAAGGGGGACGGTCCGGGCGGTTGCTCCGGAAACCCGGGTATCTTCGAAGAGTGCGTCTAGTCCAGAGCTGAGTTGCCGGTGATTGAATGGAGAGCTGGGGCGTTGGTTTGTCTTCCCCACGCTGCTGCGAACAGGCCGTGGCTGCTTAGACACATGTGTCTAATTTAGCGAAACCGATTTAGATTGCTTAATCCTCTTCATTAAGTACCGTTCCACCTTCTCGTCAGAACTTTGCATAGCTCGGTTCAGCGCTCCTTGTGCTAGTCGCAGTGGGTCCGTATCCCGACCGGCAACGTGGTATCTGCCAACCAGAAGGGGTAACACCGTACTGCCTCTGGGACCCACACCTTTTTATCTCTTGTTAATCGCCTGTCCGTGGGACTAGCGCAGAATGCCTGCAGAATGAGTTGTTTCTGTTGTTTGCTTTCAAAGAACGGGAAGGAAGAAAGGGTGCGTGTGTGCAGTCCTTTTTTCAAAAGTTTCCCCTAAAAGTTACTGATACACCAGGTTTTGAAAATACCGGTCCTCTCAGGTAATAAAATGGAGCAAAATGGATGTGAGAACCGTAACCACTAGAGACCGCGGTTGCTATTCAGGACTGTTATCCTATTTGCCTGCGGCATTGGGAGATAACATTTTACTTTTTTTTTCGACGTCTGAAATCTGGATTTTTATGTGAAATCCTGGGATTTTTAAACGTCGCTAATGAATTCAAATTCAAATCAGGCTGGGCGCGGTGGCTCATGCCAGCACTTTGGGAGGCCGAGGCGGTTGGATCACTTGAGGTCAGGAATTCGAGACCAGCCTGGCCAACATGGTGAAATCCCGTCTCTACTGAAAAAACAAAAAATTAGCCGGGCTTGGTGGCGGGCGCCTGTAATCCAGTCTACTCGGGAGGCTGAGGCAGGAGAATCGCTAGAACCCTGGAGGCGGAGGTTGCAGTGAGCCGAGATGGTGCCTTTGCACTGCAGCCTGGGCTACAGAGTGAGACTCCTTCTTAAAAAAAAAAAAAAAAAAAAAAAAAAGAGGGGGAAATAACAACAAATTAAAATCAAACCGTGCAGTCATAAGTTTGCCATAACAGATCTACACCCTGAATTTAAGGGATAATTTTCTTCATGTTATTTATTTACAGCAGTCCCTTTCCGCAAGGATGTGAGGCAATTTACAAAGATGCTATAAAACATTATTAAAACTAGATGAGGCTGGGCGTGGCGGCTCACTCCTGTAATCCCAGCACTTTGGGAGGCCGAGGCGGGCGGATCACCTGAGGTCAGGAGTTGGAGACCAACATGTCGAAACCTGTCTCTTCTAAAAATACAAAACATTAGCCGGGCATGGTGGCGCGTGCCTGTAGTCCCAGCTACTCGGTAGGGTGAGACAGGACAATCTCTTGAACCCTTAGGAGGTGGAGGCTGCAGTGAGCGGAAATCACGCCACTGCACTCCGGCCTGGGTGACAGAACAAGACTCCATCTAACAACAACAAAAAATACTTGAGTAAGAAATCAGAGGAATGGGAAAATAAGGGGTGGATTAAATTAAATAAGCATAAATTGCTATACAAAATGCCTGCAGTGAAAGCCCGTTGAATTTGTTGAGGTAGATTGCAAATTTTACTTTAGTCTTCCCAGAAGTCACGGTAAAGAAGGGTACAGAAGTATTGTGTATTCAAAATCCAAAGTGCCTTTGGGATAAAAATAAATAGGTCATACAGGAGAAGGACATGTTTTCCTAATTCTAAAAGCTGATGAAATATATTTTACAAATGTTTCTCGGTGACCCCAAAATACAAATTCAATTTGAAATGAGCAGGGATGCTTGGTCTTTTGTCTGTAGATCCTCAGTATATCCACAGATGACCTTTGGTAATCCTTGAGCTTTCTGTAATATTTTCCAAAATTATATGCATGTGTGCATGTACAAAATTATATGCATGTGTGTACTTTTTTCTGGGAAGAGGATTTGGAATTTTGATGAACTTCTTAAAGGAGTCCATAGATCCCAAAAGGAAAAAGAACTTCTGAAAATTGTCAAGGGAAGGATAGATTGCCTATCCTTCAGACCATCCTTCAAGTATATATAGATGTGTTTGTGTGTGTATATGTGTGTGTGTGTGTATATATATATATATATATATATTTTTTTTTTTTTTTTTTTTTTGAGACAGAGTTGCCCTCTGTCACCCAGACTGGAGTGCAATGGCATGATCTCAGCTCAGTGCAACCTCTGCTTCCCTGGCTGAAGCCATTCTTGTGCCTCAGCCTTCCGAGTAGCTGAAATTACAGACATGTGCCACCATGCCCAGCTAATTTTTGTATTTCTGGTAGCTGGGATTACAGGCATGAGCCAGCATGCCCAGCTAATTTTTGTATTTTTAGTAGAGACGGAGTTTTGTCATGTTGGCCATGCTGGTCTCGAACTCCTGGCTGCAAGTGGTCCTCCGGCCTTGGCTTCCCAAAGTAGTGGGATTACAGGCATGAGCCCCCGCACTCAGCCAATTTTTTTTTTGAGACAGGGTCTTGCTCTGTCACTCAGGCTAGAGTGCAGTGGGACAATCACAGCTCACTGCAGCCTTGACCTCCTGGACCCAAGTGATCCTCCCACCTCAGTCTCCTTCGTAGCTGAGACTGCAGGTATGCACCACCACTTCAGACTGATTTTTATAGCGATGGGCTCTCGCCATGTTGCCCAGGCTGCTTTTGAACTCCTGAAGTCAAGCGATCCTTCCATCTTGGCCTCCCAAAGTGGGGGAATTACAGGCATGAGCCACTGTGCCTGGCCAGAGCCTGATATGTTTTTAAATGAGAAGGTGACCAAAAAAGATACTATTTCAACAAATCTACTGTTTCTAGCATTGTTCCATTAAGTGAATGGCAGAAAAGAGGAGAGTTTTTAAAAACTTGCAGCCTGTTGATTCTTTCATTCAACAGTTATTTGCTGAACACATTTTCTTTCTGTTCTTTTATACATCAGTTTAAATTTATGCAGGCAAAGTTTCTGTTAATTAATGATAAGTCAATGATAACTGAAGTGATAACTGAAATCAGTAGTTTATAATTGGATAGTTCATTTTAAGAAGGGATGAGACAATACACATAGGTACTTTTAATTTCAAGGTATTTTCATTCCAGAAAAATATAATTGAATTTGCTTTTTGTTTGTTTGTTTGAGATGGAGTCTCGCTCTGTCACCCAGGCTGGAGCACAGTGGCAGGATCTCGGCTTACTGCAACATCCTCCACCCAGGTTCAAGCAATTCTCGTGCCTCAGCCTCCTGAGTAGCTGCAACTACAGGCATATGCCACCACACCTGGCTAATTTTTATATTTTTAGTAGAGATGGGGTTTCACCATGTTGGCTAGGCTGGTCTCGAACTCCTGACCTCAAGTGATCTGCCCACCTTGGCTTCCCAAAGTGCTGGGATTACAGCCATGAGCCACCGCACCCAACCTGAATTTGCTTTGATTTATTCTTGTCTAATTTAATGCAGTAATTTCTGATTTTGTTCAGTTCAGCACAATACAAAGTAGAACTTAATTGAGAGTGAATAGGACATTCTTATTTCTCTATTGGCATCTTTTTTTGTATTTGAATGTAACCAACTGTCCTGGAGTTGATGATGAGGTCAGTATATGGCAGGAAAAGTCTTGACGGCTGTTTTATCAGGTCTCCCAGGATGGCGTTAGCTTTGTGATGATTACAATTAAGGATATTACCAGTTATCCAGAGTTAATATATTTCAGTCCACAAGAGTAAAACATCAAAAAAGCAAGTAAACAATTTATTTGGAAATAAGAACAAACCAAGGTGAATCATTCTGAGGGATATTTCATTCAGATCCTGAGACCTGATAAACGATCACTGCCCCCACAACAAAGTATTTCTCTCCAAGACAGGAAAATTCACAGCACCTGGATTCTGTGTCTCTGTTCCCTGGACAGTGCTGGGTAAAGACTGGCAATTATCTTTCTACAGGCTAATCTTCATACAGTTCTCTAAACAATATACTAGATGGCTGATTCCTTTTGTGCTGAGCAAATTACAGCCACTTCCAGTTTTGCCTCCTAAGATTACATCCTCATCTTAATTGGAGTTTAAGGGTTTTCTAAACTCCTTAGTTATACATTCACTGGCAGTTTTATGAATTGCTCCCACAACCAGCTGATTTAGTAAGCATGAACTTTACCAACTTCATTGTCGGAAGCAACCTGATTTTTAACACTATTGCTATTTATTAAAAGTTCCTTCCTCCAAGAGAAACTTTTTAAATACTTTTGATTCAATCCAATAATCTCAGGAGGAGACTTTTAAAAGTTCATGGAACATGTGTATTATGAACAAATCATGCATGGATTTCAAAATTTTTTACACCAAAATAAACTCATACTAACTTGTTATAACATGTATGAACAGGATCTAGTTTGAGGTACTAAAAAGAATAAGACATATGTTTGAAAGCCCCTATCAGAGCAACATGTATTCTGTTAAAATTGAAGCAAGGACAAATATCAAATTTATGATGAACCTTGGGTGAAAGAATGGTGAAATCATTAATTCTTTACAAAAAGTTTATGGGCACAATGCCTCAAAGAAATCAGTATTTTATAACTGGAGAGTTCATTTTAAGAAGGGATCCTGGGTGCGGTGGCTCACGCCTGTAATCCCAGCACTTTGGGAGGCTGAGGCAGGCGGATCACCTGAGGTCGGGAGTTCAAGACCAGCCTGACCAACGTGGAGAAACCCCGTCTCTACTAAAAATATAAAATTAGCCAGGCGTGGTGGCACATGCCTGTAATCCCAGCTACTAGGGAGGGTGAGGCAGGAGAATCACTTGAACCTGGGAGGCAGAGGCTGCAGTGAGCTGAGATTGTGCCATTGCACTCCAGCCTGGGCAACAAGAGCAAAACTCCGTCTCAAAAAAAAAAAAAAAAAAAAAAAAAGGATGAGACAGTGTTGAAGAGGAAGCCTGCAATGGCAGACTACCCACGTCAATTTGCAAGGAAAAAATTAATCTTGTCATGCTTGAAGGCAATAATATATACAGTGGTCCGTTTTCAAGACATAAATGCCTTACATGGGCTTAGGTCAGCAAACTACAGAAGAAACAGGACATACCAGACCCTTGCTTGGATAGCTGATGCCTGCTTGTCGGCCTCCCTCTTCCCCCGCACTTCTCCTTCCCCCTTAGTTGCCTTCACCCAAACCAAAAAAGTTTAGTCTAAGATAAAAGTTTACTAGTCTGCAAAATAGCTCACTTTGTCTTCTCTTATCAGCCTGCCCAGCTACTTAGGTCATTAGTTAAATACTTGAAGAGCCCCTGAGCTAACTAGGATTGCAATGCATTGTGGGCTGCAATAAAATGCAGTAAGACAACCCTAAAAAAAAAAAAACCCTAAAGCCTCTACCCAACAATTAATAGTCAATGTCTGGGAAGATTGTGACCCCTCAGTACTCAGCCTATGAGAAACCGGGGGGAGGGACCTGCACACTAGGGGATAAATTGCTTGTTAAAAAACTGTGCTGGGGGCTGGGTGTGGTGGCTCACGCCTGTAATCCCAGCACTTTGGGAGGCTGAGGCAGGCAGATCGTGAGGTCAAGAGACCATCCTGGCCAACATGGTGAAACCCCGTCTCTACTAAAAATACAAAAATTAGCTGGGCGCAGTGGCGTGCACCTGTAGTCCCAGCTGCTCCGGAGGCTGAGGCAGGAGAATCTCTTGAACCTGGGAGGCGGAGGTTGCAGTGAGCTGAGATCGCGCCACTGAACTCCAGCCTGGTTGACAGATCGAGACTCTGTCTCAAAAAAAACAACTATGCTGGGGCCTGGTGTGGTGGCTCACACCTGTAATCCAGCACCTTGGAAGGCTGAGGTGGGTGGATCACCATATGTCAGGAGTTCGAGACCAGCCTTGGCAAAACTCCATCTCTACTGAAAATACAAAAATTATCTGGGCATGGTGGCAGGCTCCTATAATCCCAGCTACTCGGGAGGCTGAGGCAGGAAAATCACCTGAACCTGGGAGACGGAGGTTGCAGTGAGCCAAGATCGTGCCACTGCACCCCAGTCTGGGCGACAAGAGCAAAACTCCATCTCAAAAAAAGAAAATAAAATTTAATTTAAAAAAAACTGTGCTAAGTGTGCCTGTCTATCAGACATCCAATCTTGCAAGACTGTCTTTAAAAGTCTCACTTTTGCTGTTCTCTGGGTCTCTGAGTCCATTCTTTGGGTTTGGATGAGTAAGTTTGTTTCTCACATGCTCTCATAGAAGATGACCAACAATTAATAGCAGAAACCAAAGCCAATACCATAGACATTTCAATTGGTTTGGCTCACACAATTCTAACTGAAAAATTTAAGCTGAGCAAATTTTCCACTCAAAGATTACTAAAACTGCACACCCAGATCAGCTGCACACGAGCAGAGCTTTCCATGGAGATTTTAAACAAGTGCGATCAAGATCCTGAAGCATTTTTTTGAAGAACTGTAACAGGACATGAAACATGGTTTTACCAATACAATCCTGAAGGCAAAGCATAATCAAAACAATGGATCCTAGGAGATGAAAGTGGTCCAGTCAAAGCAAAAATGGATCAGTCCCAGAGCAAAGATCATGGCACCAGTTTTTTTTGGCTGCTCAAGGCATTTTGCTTGTTGACTTTCTGGAGGGCCAAAGAATGATAATTTGTGTTTATTATGAGAATAAGCAGATATGCTTATTATGAGAAAGCCAAAACTTTAGCAAAAAAAAAAAAAAACTGCCCAGGAAAGCTTCACTAGAGAGTTCCGCACCATGACAATGCTCCTGCTCATTTCTCTCATCAAGCAAGGGCAATTTTGCAAGAGGTTTAATGGGAAATCATTAATGCATCCACCTTGCAGTCTTTATTTGACTCCTTCTGACATTCTGACATCTTTTTGTTTCTTAATTTTTTTTTTTTTTTTTTTTTTTTGAGACGGAGTCTCGCTCTGTCGCCCAGGCTGGAGTGCAGTGGCGCAATCTCGGCTCACTGCAAGCTCCGCCTCCTGGGTTCACGCCATTCTCCTGCCTCAGCCTCTCCGAGTAGCTGGAAACACAGGCCCCCGCCACCACGCCCGGCTAATTTTTTTTGTATTTTTAGTAGAGACGGGGTTTCACCGTGGTCTCGATCTCCTGACCTCGTGATCCGCCCGCCTCGGCCTCCCAAAGTGCTGGGATTACAAGCGTGAGCCACCGCGCCCGGCCTGTTTCTTAATCTTTATAAATGTTTAAATGGCACCTTTTTTTTTTTTTTTTTTTTTTTTAATAATAATGTGAAAAAGGGCTGGGCGTGGTGGCTCATGCCTGTAATCCCAGCACTTTGGGAGGCCGAGGCGGGCGGATCACCTGAGGTCAGGAGTTCAAGACCAGCCTAGCCAACGTGGTGAAACCCCATCTCTACTAAAACTACAAAAAATTAGCCAGGCTTGGTGGCGCACACCTGGAATCAGCTACTGGGGCGGGGGGGAGGGGCTGAGACAGGAGAATCGCTTGAATCCGGGAGGCAGAGGTTGCAGTGAGCTGAGATTGCACCACTACACTCCAACCTGGGTGACAGAGTGAGACTCCATCTAAAAAAAAATAAACAAAATAAATTTAAAAAAATTTAAAAAGTGGAAAAGAGTACGTTGACATGGTTAAATTCCCAGGACCTGAAGTTCTTTAGGGATGGACTAAATGGTTGGTATCATTACTTACGAAAGTGTCTTGAGCTTGATGGAGCTTATATGGAGAAATTAAGTTTTTATTTTTATTTTTTAATTCCATTTTTTCCATAAACTTCCTGAAGTTCCCTCATATTAGTGTCAGCACCATACTTTACCCTGGAAATGATTACTTGGGGGGCAGGAGAAGAAAGAAATTCAAAGAGTTAACTGCTGTAAGAGCTGAAATCACGAGACACATTTTTTTTTTTTTTTTTGAGACGGAGTCTCGCCCTGTCGCCCAGGCTGGAGTGCAGTGGCGTGATCTCGGCTCACTGCAAGCTCCGCCTCCTGGGTTCACGCCATTCTCCTGCCTCAACCTCCGGAGTAGCTGGGACTATAGGCACCCGCCACCACACCCGGCTAATTTTTTGTATTTTTAGTAGAGATGGGGTTTCACCTTGTTAGCCAGGATGGTCTCAATCTCCTGACCTCGTGATCCACCCGCCTCGGCCTCCCAAAGTGCTGGGATTACAGGCATGAGCCACCGCGCCCAGCCACAAGACACAATTTTTCAGTGATTTGTTTACTACTCAAAACTCCACCTGTGGTAATAGTTACCTAACTGTGCACATATTTAAAATCATGGCATTGTCTACTTAGAGCAGATGAATTGTATGGTATGTAAATTATAACTCAGTAACTTCTTTTTTTCAAATGACTAGGGGAAGAAATACCTCTGTATCTCCACAGTTAGAAAAATCTCTCTCCAGTACCAATCCTCCAAAGGCATTATTGGGAGTGGGGGAAGTCCAAGAGTAATTTGCACTGAAACACGGCTTTCCTAATCTGGAAACTCTGTTTCCAACATTTCTTGTGCCAACCTTACTGTCTTTTGAGCGGATAATTCTTATTTTTACTACTAGGTAAAGAGACACTTAGAAAGGTTGAGATTACCACTCGATTCCACTGTGCACAGGAGTTTACTTCCAGAAACAATTCACTTGCAAGATTCTCTGTTCCCTTGCTCCACTTGATTCAGGGATAAATATTCTCTGAAAAGGAAAGAAACCATGTATTTTAAATTTTCATTTATATTTGTCTCATCTTCCTTAGTAAATTATATTGAGGACAGATTTCGGCTGTAACTCCCTTTATTACCAGTATATTATCTGTTAAAATGAATATTATTGACTATTTACTGACTGCTCTTTGAAGCATTCAGTAAATAAGGATTTTTTTATTTCTTTTCATTTTTTATTTTTTAAATTTTTATTATTATTTTTTAAGACGGAGTCTCTCTCTGTTGCCCAGGCTGGAGTGCAATGGTGCAATCTCAGCTCACTGCAACCTCTGCATCCCGGGTTCAAGCAATTCTCCTGCCTCAGCCTCCTGAGTAGCTGAGATTACAGGTGTGCGCCACCACGTCCGATTAATTTTTTATTTTTTTAGTAGAGACGGGCGGGGGGGGGGGTCTCACCATGTTGGCCAGGCTGGTCTCGAACTCCTGACCTCGTGATCCACCCACCTCGGCCTCCCAAAGTGCTGGGATTACAGGTGTGAGCCACTGCGCCCAGCCTGTTTTTTTACTTCACAGTATAATAAAGATGGCCAAGCCAGGCGCGGTGGCTCACGCCTGCAATCCCAGCACTTTGGGAGGTTGAGGCGGGGCAGATCACAAGGTCAGGAGTTCGAGACCATCCTGGCTAACACAGTGAAACCCTGTCTCTACTAAAATACAAAAAAAATTAGCTGGGCATAGGTGGTGCACGCCTGTAGTCCCAGCTACTCAGGAGGCTGAGGCAGGAGAATGGTGTAAAAACCTGGGAGGCAGAGCTTGCAGTGAGCCGAGATCGCGCCACTGCACTCCAGCCTGGGAGACAGAGCAAGACTCCGTCTCAAAAAAAAAAAAAAAAAGATGGCCACCTTTTAAGCCCAAATAAGTCATCTAATAATATATTCTTAGTAATTTTATTTTAGGACTTGCCCACCTCATTCTTTCATTCATTTTGTTTCATCTTTGGCTAGTTCTTTCCATCTTTATTGTCCCGTTACTGATAATAATAGAATATGACTTTGACAGGAAACAGCTCTTAAAATGATCTATTATGGGCCGGGTGCAGTGGCTCATGTCTATAATCCTAGCATTTTGGGATGCTGAGGCAGATGGATCACTTGAGATCAGGAGTTCAAGACCAGCCTGGCCAACATGGCAAAACCCCATCTCTAGAAAAATACAAAAAATTAGCCGGGAGTGCTGGTGGGCGCCTGTAATCCCAGCTACTTGGGAGGCTGAGGCAGGAGAATCACTTGAACCCGAGAGGTGGAGGTTGCAGTGAGCTAAGGTCATGCCACTGCACTTTAGCCTGGGTGACAGAACAAGACTCTGTCTCAGAAAAAAAAAAAATCGATTATGAAAAGATGTATTTTCCCCATGTTTTTCTTTTCTTATTACTACTATAACTTGCTCTCCCCTTCTTTCTGCCTAGTTCTTTTTTTTAAAATCAAACTCCAATTCAAATTATACATTTCCTAATTAGAGTAAGTGGCTCTTTAAGGTCCTATAAAAACATATTGCAGACATACTTTATTTGCTAAAAATGCTACCTTTGTTTTTGTGATTTTTTTTTTTTTTTTTGAGATGGAGTCTCACTGTGTTGCCCAGGCTGGAGTGCAATGGTGCAATCTTGGCTCACTGCAACCTCCACCTCCCGGGCTCAAGCAATTCCCCTGCCTCAGCCTCCCAAGTAGCTGGGATTACAGGCACGCACCACCATGCCCAGCTAATTTTTGTATTTTTAGTAGAGACGGGGTTTCACCATGTTGGCCAGGCTGGTCTTGAACTCCTGACGTCAGGTGATCCACCCACCTCGGCCCCCCAAAGTGCTGGGATTACAGGCCTGAGCCACCGTGCCTGGCCATTTTTGTGATTCTTATGCTGTGAGTCCTATATAAATATTAGCTATCTTTATTAATAGTAATAGTGGTATTCTATGTTACTACTACTATCAAGTATGTTAGAAAATTAATTTTGATAAATTTTTTAGTTTCAAGTTTTGAGTATGTGACAGTTTTTTCCTCTTTACTCTTTTCAAAAGGTATTGCAGATTAGGTGAGCTAAAAATCTCTCAGAATTACTTTTGTATATTTACTTGCAGGACCATTGCAGAGCTTATTACACCGAGAGCACTGGGTCAGCAAACTACAGTCCTCTGACCCATGGCCTGTTCTTTGGAATGCCCATGAGTTAAGAATGTTTTTTATATTTTTCAGTGGTTAAAAAACACACGAAAGAAGAATAATATTTTGTGCATGTGAAAAGTATATGAAAATCAAATTTCAGTGTCCATATTTAAGTTTTATTGGAACACAGCCATGACCACTTGTTTACATATTGTCTATGGCTGGTTTCATTCCACAAAGGCAGAGCTGAGTAGTTGCAACAAAGACTTCATGGCTCTGCCGGGCGTGATGCCTCACACCTGTAATCCCAGCACTGTGGGAAGCTGAGGCGGGTGGATCATGAGGTCGGGAGATCGAGACTATCCTGGCTAACACGGTGAAACTCCGTCTCTACTAAAAATACAAAAAATTAGCTGGGTGTGGTGGCACGCGCCTATAGTTTCAGCTACTCGGGAGTTTGAGGCAGGAGACCCGCTTGCACCTTGGAGGCAGAGGTTGCAGTGAGCTGAGATCTTGCCACTGCACTCCAGCCTGGGTGAAAGAGCAAGACTCCATCTCAGGAAACAAACAAAAAAAGACTTCATGGCTCACAAGCCTAAAATATTTACTATCTGGCCCTTTACAGAAAAAGTTTGTCAACCCCTTACCAAAAGGAAAATAATAACCTGCTTCTGTCATTTGTGCTTAACCTAATTCAAATATTCAGCTTTGTCATGCATGTCCTTTTCCTCTAGCCGATGTTTCTGTCATGGGTAATATATTATTAGTTGTAAACATAAATAATGAAATCACTTTTCAAGTGATAGGTTGCTAACACATGTTTCATCAGCCACTACTACAGTTCAGTGATAAGGTACTGAGAGCTGGTGGAAAGAAATTCTCCTGCCCGTCTGCCCAGCCCAGAAGAGGAGGTGTTGCTCTACTGCAGTTGATTTCTCTTTCTTTCTTTCTTTTCTTTTCTTTTTCTTTCTTTTCTTTTCTTTTCTTTTCTTTCTTTCTTTTCTTTTCTTTCTTTCTTCTTTTTTTCTTTCTTTCTTTCTTTCTTTCTTTCTTTCTTTCTTTCTTTCCTTCTTTCTTTCTTTCTTTTTTAAGTCTAGTTGATCAAAATTTCTCAATGATGGCAGGTTTCTGTAACCATTCTTGCATTGAAGTAATGTGGCACACAATGAGTCCATGACAGGTTTTGTTCTAAGTAAATATTAGTGTCCACTCACTATAGAATTTGCAAGGGAAATTTCCAAAATGTTCGTATTGTTTTTCTACAATACTGGGATCATTCACTCTCAGGCTGGTGCTGGTACCACCACCCTGTCCCCAGGAGGCTACTAGATGTGTTTACAGTTTACAGTCCAGACCCATGTCCAGGGGGTCCTTCCTTGTTTGCCTCCCATCTGTTTCCCTGTGGCCAGGAGCCACTCTGCTCACCAGCTGCAATTCACTCCAGGTTAATTTCTGCTCCATCAAATTAAGACTACAGGGGAGAAAAAAATTATTTCCCCTGGCCCTGAGTCTCCAGTTTTTTGGAGACCCGAGAGACCCTGTTTACAGATACACACACACACACACACACACACACACACACACACCACACCACACACACCACACACACACACACACACAGAGCCAGGGAGGCACATGCCAGTAGTTCTAGCTACTCAGGAGGCTGAGGTGGGAGGATCACTGGAGCCCAGAAGTTTCAGGCTGCAGTAAGCTCTAATTGTACCTGCGCTCCAGCCTGGCAACAGAGTGAGACTCTGTCTCGAAAATATATATATATATTTGCATTCAGAAAAAAGGTTTCTTTATAACTTTTCCCAAGACAAGTGAGTGTTGCTTTAAATTTGTGCAACTGAAGAGCCCCTTTAGGCAGACTTCCTAACACAAAGGAAACAATCTGTTCTAAAGAATTATTCAGGTTTTCCACCTCTACAGATACAATAACTGCTTATCACCTTAGTATATATTTTCTTAGCCTTAACTAAATCCAGGCTAGGAAAATTATAGGCATTTGCCTGGGCACCTTGTTAATAATGTTATGTCATAATTCTAGTAAGTTTCTTATAAATTCTTAATTACTTTGCAAATACACATAGGAAAATATGGGGCTCTATTTACATTTCCCATCTAACAATATAGTTTTAAAATTCTCTAGTTGCTCTTAAGAAAATACACTTCTCTAGATATTTATACAGGAATTTGTGTTGCCACAAATTTGAATGCCGAAGCCATGCCCCCAACAGATTCATTGTCTTCCCCAGACAGCATCAATCATTGTTGAGCGTTTGTCTAAATAAAGTACTTGTTTGAGAGCAGGGGCAACATGGCGAAGCCCTGCCTCTACAAAAAATACAAAAATTAGCTGGGCAATGTGGCACGCGCCTGTGGTCCCAACTACTTAAGAGGCTGAGGTGGGAGGATCGCTTGAACCTGGGAGGTGGAGTTTGCAGTGAGCCAATATTGTGCCACTGCCCTTCAGCCTGGGCAACAGAGCAATACCCTGTCAAAAGAAAAAAAAAAAGTACTTGTTTGGGGATGGTATAAATTAATAGAGGTTCTCAGCAAGCATGTTTTGCACTATACTAAGTTATTAATACTAAAACAGTTTCCAAGGTTTACACCACTGTAAATAGAAAATAAAGATACCTATTATCAGCCAGCTTCTGTTAGATAAGGCTGCAGTAATAAACAACTCCAAACATATCAGTGGCTTAAGAAAATAACTGAGGTTTGCTTCTTGCTTATGTTACATATTGGCAGCCACGAGTTGGCAGAGGCACAGCCCATGTATCTTATCACTAAAAGGCATGAAAGTGCAGCAGAAAGATGGGCTTTTAACAAGATGGATTTGGGCTTAAATCCCCAGTACCACTTCTTACTTGTGTGATCTTGCATGACTCTCTTAACTGCTTAAGCCTGTATTTCTTCATCTATAAAATGGGGTCAATAATAGCACTTATAGAGCTGTTGTGAAGATTAAATGAAATAACATGGAAATCAACTAGTCGTTGAGTGCCCTGCACATGGTAGCGCTCTATGCTCTGCATTACTCTGTGCCCTGCACCATAATAAACAGTGGTTCTTATTAAGGCTGCAAAAACCTATTCCCTTGCTTTTTCAACATTTGTGGTTAGACTGATCAACTTTACTCTTCTTCGGAAGAAGGAATAAGATGTGAAATTCAAGTCAGTCTGTCTTATGACTAATTAGATATTATGAGGCTGGGTGCAGTGGCTCATGCCTATAATCCCAGCACTTTGGGAGGCTGAGGCAGGCAGATCACTTGAGGTGAGGAGTTCCAGACCAGCCTGGCCAACATGGTGAAACCCCGTCTCTACTAAAAATACAAAAAATTAGGCAAGCGTGGTAGTGTGTGCCTGCAATCTCAGCTACTCAGGAGGCTGAGGTGGGAGAATCGCTTGAACCCGGGAGGCAGAGTTTGCAGTGACCAGAGATTGCGTCA
The DNA here is from genome assembly GCF_006542625.1 of Nomascus leucogenys. Classification (NCBI taxonomy): domain Eukaryota; kingdom Metazoa; phylum Chordata; class Mammalia; order Primates; family Hylobatidae; genus Nomascus; species Nomascus leucogenys. Next base: position 7,520,369 of record NC_044394.1, read on the forward strand.
CTGCACTTCAGGCTGGGCAACCGTGCCCCGCTTAGTTTTTCTTTTTTAAAAACATTAATTTTTTTTTAAGATGGAGTCTCTCTGTTGCCCACGCTGGAGTGCAATGGTGTGATCATAGCTCACTGCAGCCTGAAACTCCTGGAATCAAATGATCCTTCTGTCTCAGCCTCCTGAGTAGCTGGAACTACAGCTATGCAACACCATGTCCCACCCCAGCTAATTTTTGTGTTTTTTGTAGTGAAGGTCTCACCATGTTGCCCAAGCTGGTCTTGAACTTCTGACTTCATATGATCCTCTTGCCTCAGGCTCCTGATTCACTGGGATTACAAGTGTAAGCCACTAAACCCACAGTTTTTCTTAAGTCTTTAAACTCAACTTACAAATCTTGATAATTATTAATCTAATCCTATGTTATATAAGAAATGAGATTCATTATTTTTACTTGTTCCGTGATTAACATTCAATTAATACTTATATTTAAAAAAATACTTATATGTAAAAAATTAAATCCTGGCCAGGCACGGTGGCTCATGCCTGTAATCCCAGCACTCTGGGAGGCGGAGGGGGGTGGATCGCCTGAGATCAGGAGTTCAAGACCAGCCCCACCAACATGGTGAAACCCCATCTCTACTAAATACAAAAAATTAGCCAGGTGTAGTGGCACATGCTTGTAATCTCAGCTACTTGGGAGGCTGAGGCAGGAGAATTGCTTGAACCTGGGAGGTGGAGGTTGCAGTGAGCTGAGATTGCACCATTGCATTCCAGCCTGGGCAACAAAAGCAAAACTCTGCCTCAAAAAAAGATTAAATCCCTTAACATTTAGCATATTATATACGTAGTTCATTAGCTTTTATTAAATATTTCAAGTAACTAAAAATTTAATATATCTTATTCTCTCAAACACTTCAAATTCCTAACAAGGTTCATTAGTCAGGGTTCAATGAAGGAAACAGAAACACTCTAGTTTTGTTTTGTTTTTTTTTTTCTTGAGATGGAATTTTGCTCTTGTTGCCCAGGCTGGAGAGCAATGGCGCGATCTTGGGCTCACCACAACCTCCACCTTCCGGGTTCAAGCGATTCTCCTGCCTCAGCCTCCTGAGTAGCTGGGATTACAGGCATGTGTCACCACGCCCAGCTAATTTTGTATTTTTTTAGTAGAGACAGGGTTTCTCCATTTTGGTCAGGCTGGTCTGGAACTCCTGACCTCAGGTGATCTGCCTACCTCGGCCTCCCAAAGTGCTAGGATTACAGGCATGAGCCACCTCACCCTGCTTACTCTAGGTATTTTAAACAGAAAGGGGTTAAATACAGTAGATTAGATTAGGTATTTAGAAACTTTTTGGAAGAGATGGAGGGGTGGGCTCTAGGCATATCTCTGGCATGACTCCCAGAATGTTGCAGAACTGGTCTATCAAGAACGATGCTTCCTTTGCCACAGACAGAAAAGTGGAGATCAGGAGGCCAAAAGTAAACTACTGGGATCAAAAGATTCCTGGCATACTGACCAAAATGCCATTCAGAGATCATAAAGCCAGGATCAGGAAGCTGTAGAAGCCACCACCACAACTGTCTCATCACCGAATTGCGCTATCTGGCTGCCACTGCCGCAGTGGATTCTCAACACCAAAGATAGAGACCGAAGCCGAAATGTCACTAGCACTACATAGTGCGTAGCGTCAGGAAGAGGGACCTTGCCGCTTTTCTCCACGGTCTTGTTTGGTAATTGTTGCTCATATACATGTTGTGATTTGTCTAAGTGAATTGAAACCTCCATGAGGAAAGGTGTTGCGACTTTTTAGTTTTCAGCCCGAGGCACAGGCAAACAAAAGTTGATCAGTAAACGGACTTTGATGGTTGGGTGTTCTCTATTTTGATTCTGTCATCTTGATGCCTTGGGTTTTGATGGATTATCCTCATCTTCCAGATTCATTAGCTCAATTTTCAGTACACCAGCCAAAAACAAATGAGCTTACACAGAAAGCACTATTGCAATGGGAAAGGATAACTGGGTCGCTTCCATTGGCACTTCCAATTCCAATTAGAAACAGAGGCATCCATTGCAGACATTACTAAGTAGCTATTTTGCTGTGGATAGTAGGTGTTTGGTGGTGGTTGGCTGTAGCTGAAAGTTTTAGTTTGCTGCATAGTCTACCTGTAGATCTAATTGGTGTAACTTAATTTACACCCAGAATGCTAGCTGCACAAGTGTGTTGGGAATGACACTCATGGCCACCATGTAAATCTGATATAAAGAAAAATGTCCTAATGTAACACTACTTACCAATCCAATAATAACATAATTATATTTAGAAAATTGGCAGGGTGTGGTGGCTCACACCTTTAACCCCAGCACTTTGGGAGGCCGAGGTGGGCAGATCACATGAGGTTGGAGGTTCAAGACCAGTCTGACCAATATGGAGAAACCCTGTCTCTACTAAAAATACAAAATTAGCCGGGCATGGTGGTGCATGCCTGTAATCCCAGCTACTTGGGTGGCTGAGGCAGGAGAATCACTTGAACCCGAGAGGCAGAGGTTATGGTGAGCCAAGATCACGCCATTGCACTCCAGTCCCGGCAACAAGAGCGAAACTCTGTCTCAAAAAACAAAAAGAAAAGGAAAGAAAATTAGGGGTTGGGTGCAATAGCTCATGCCTGTAATCCCAGCACTTTGAAAGGCTGAAGTGGGAGGATTGCTTGAACCTAGGGGTTCAAGACCAGCTTGGGCAATATAGTAAGAATATGTCTCCACAAAAAATTTAGATAATTAGCCAGCATGGTGGCTCACGCCTATAGTCCCAGCTACTCAGAAGACTGAGGCAGAAGCATTGCTTGAGCTCAGGAATCCAAGGCTGCAGTGAGCTATGTTTGCACCACTGCACTCCAGCCTGGGCAACAGAGCAAGACAACTGTCCCCGCCCCACATCTCCCCTCCACTCCACTCCCCACAGAAGACAACAAAAAGGGCTTTCAACATTACAGTGAGCTATCAAGTAAAAAATAAATGAATAAGTAAATAAAATTAAATTAACCAAATTGTCTTTAATTTTTAAAAATTAAAATCACAAATATTGGCTGGGTGAGGTAGCTCACACCTTTAATCCCAGCACTTTGGGAGGCCGAGGCCGGAGAGGATCACTTGAGCCCAGGGTTCGACGAGACCAGCCTGTGCAATATAGTGAGACCTCATTTCTATTAAAAAAAAAAATTATCTGGGTGTGGTAATGCACACCTGTAGTTCCAGCTACGTGGGAGGCTGAGGCAGGAGGATTGCTTGTGCCCAGTAATTTGAGGCTGCAGTGAGCTATGATTGCACTGCCACCACTGCATTCCAGTCTAGGCAACAGAGCAAGACCCTATCTTGCAGAAGAAAAAAAAAAGGAAGAAAAAGAAAAGTAAAGAAAACAAGTAAGAAGACACTTGAGGCCTTGAGCCATATAGGAAAATAGAAAGGAGAGGGGGAAGTGATGGGTGACTTGGCAAGCTGGGAGAGTCACCGAAGGGCAAATGTGAGCTGGTTCCCTCGCAAAACCCATAAAAGGCTCAAAAACAGATTCTAGGTACCTGGATAGGTGGGGCTAGCACAGAATATAAAATCTCTGGAAAAGTTTGATTTGATGAAAAGCAGAAAGACTACAGCCAGAGATTTCCTTTCAGTGAAGTCCCACCTATATATATGGTGCTTTCAATCAACTTTTAATGCCTTATAAATATGAATAGCCAGCCTAGAATTGCTGGATGTTTAAGGAAAATATCCAATGAGAGAGACTGAAGTGAACACAGGAAAAAAAGAGGGTTCAGAGAAAATAGATACAATGTGAGGTACAGGAAAAAATTTCAAAGAAACTATAATTAGTTTCCTCAAATGGATAAAAGATAATATATCTCTACAAACTAGTAACAGGAATATCTATCTATCATCGATCTTTTATACATATGTATACACTCTCACACACACATCCATGCATTCACGCATATGTATGTATATATATTAAAAATCAGGGAATAAGAGAGAAGCACACTTTAAAATTCATAATATGATAGAAAAAATTAAAGAAAAACTAAACAGAAAAGTTAGAAAATAAAATCAAGCATGCTTCTTAGAAATTAGAACAGAAAAACTAAATAGATAACACTAAGGAGAAAAAAGATAAAAAAAAAAAAGATTCACGAAGTTTAAAAACTACAAATGGGCACTCCAAAAAAGCAGAGTGGTAGAGAAAATATTATTATTAAAGAGAGAGTACAAAAACATTTCCAGAACTGAAGAACATTAATATTCAAATTGATAAGGCGCAACACCATGAAATCTTAGAACATTATGGATTAAGAAAATATGCTAAAAGCCTTTAAAGAACAAAATAGGTTACATACAAAAAACAGGAATCAGATGTCATTAGATTTCTCAACAATGTGGGGAGCTAAAATCGACAATAACAATGATGGAACAATGTCTTTACATTTCTGAGTAAAAATTATTTTTAATGTTCAATTCTAAATCTAGCTCAACTCTCAATCGTGAGTGAAGCCACAATTTTCAGCGCTGCATTTTCTATTTTCTTTCTTCTTCCTTCCTTCCTTTCTTTCTTTCTTCCTTTTTTTCTTCCTTTCTTCCTTTTTTTCCTTCTTTTTTGCTTATCTGTGACTTTTGCCCATTTTTGCTCTTATTATTAAAGTGCATTTTCCATTTACTATTTCTGCAGAAGCTGCTGGAGGATATGTTCCACCAAAATAAAGAAACAAACCATGAAAAAGGAAGACATTGGATGCAGGGAACAAGAGGTTTACAGAGAGAGACAAAGGAATTTTCAGCATGATGTCAAGGAACAGATCCAGGATAACGATTCTATAGCTTCGTTAGAGGACCGCTTCATTTTTTTATTTTATTTTATTTTATTTTATTTTATTTATTTTATTTTATTTTATGAGACAGCATCTGACTCTGGTGCCCAGGCTGGAGTACAGTGGCGCCATCTCAGCTCACTGCAACCTCTGCCTCCCAGGTTCAAGTGATTCTCCTGCCTCAGCCTCCTGAGTAGCTGGGATTACAGGCGCGTGCCACCACGCCCAGCTAATTTTTGTATTTTTAGTAGAAATGGGTTTTTGCCAGGCTAGTCTCGAACCCCTGATCTCAGGTGACCCGCCTGCCTCCACCTCCCAAAGTGCTGGGATTACAGGCGTGAGCCACCACGCCTGGCCAAGGACTGCTAGTTTAGATTGGAGGGGTGACAATGGAAAACTGCAGGTGTGGTATCTCTGGGCAGGAGGTGGGGAGAGAAGGAACTGGTAGATCATCTGACAGCATCGACCAACTGACCATGTAAAACTTGCATGAAAACACTTCAGTGTTGGGTAGTGTTGCAAGATTTAACTATAAGTTTAAGGTAACCTAAGTGCATGAAAAATGGGATTGATACATTCATGCAGTGGAATATTGCTTAGCAATCAAAATAAATGAGCTATCAAACCATGAAAAGACATGGATAAATCTTAAATGCATATTGCTAAGTGAAAGACGCCAGTCTGAAAAAACTACATGCTGTATTTCAATTATATGACATTTTGGAAAAGGCAAAATTACTGAAATGGTAAACAGATCAGTGGTCAACAGGGTCTCAAGGAGGAAGGTTGAATAGGTGAAGCACTCAGGATTTTTTAGGGAGATGAAATGATTCTGCATGACACTGTAATAGTGAACACGAGACATTAGATATTTGTTAAAACCCTAAAACTACTATACAAAGAGTAAAGTTTAATGTATGAAAATTTAAATCATTTAGGAGGTTGGGGGAACTCAGCATGAAATGCAGAATGTGACAAAGGAATCTAAATGTGTTGCAAACATACAAATCAATCTTTCTAGAGAGGATGGGGGAATAAGGGTCTGACCTCTGTAACTTTGGAAATGAGTGGAGTCTGTAATTATAAGGCAAAAGGCATTCTATATAAACACTGTAAATATACTAGTTAATTAAAAAAAAAAACTAGTTGTTTCTTACAGGGATACAGCTTAAGAATTCCAAAATCATTATACATGTATATTGGAATTGAACAATTAAGAAAATGGATGGCCAATGGTGAAAGTGGGGTTCTCCTTGTTAGAAGGAAAGCTTACAGACAAGCAAGAGGCAGGGGCTAGAATAATCTGTGTGGTAATTAGAATTAGAGAAATCAGCATGAACTCATGTTTATCTTAATATGGTTTGGATGTGTGTCTCCACCAAAGCTCCTGTTGAAATGAGATCCCCAATGTTAGAGGTGGAGCCTCATGAGAGATGTTTGGGTCCTGGGTGTGGATCCTTCATGAATGGATTGGTGCTGTGCTTGTGATAATGAGTGAGTTCTTGCTCAGTTAGTTCATGCGAGATCTGGTTGTTTAAAAGAGCCTGGGGCCAGGCGTGGTGGCTCACGCCTATAATCCCAGCACTTTGGGAAGCCGAGGCAGGTGGATCACAAGGTCAGGAGTTCCAGACCAGCCTGGCCAATATGGTGAAACTCCGTCTCTACTAAAAATACAAAAATTAGCCAGGTGTGATGGTGTGTGCCTGTAGTCCCAGCTACTTGGGAAGCTGAGAAAGAAGAATCACTTGAACCCAAGATTGGAGGTTGCAGTGAGCCAAGATTGTGCCACTGCACTCCAGCCTGGGTGACAGATCAAGACTCTGTCTCAAAAACAGAACAAAACAAAACCATGAGGATTTGATAAAAGGACTCCTAAAGCTCTTTGCCAGGAAGAAGCCCCACTGCCACCCAGAGAAGGCAGAGGCAGGGAGAATTGCTTGGACCCAGGAAGCGGAGGCTGCAGTGAGCCAAGATCGCACCACTGCACTCCAGCCTGGGTGACAGAGCAAGTCTCCGCCTCAAAAAAAAAAAAAAAAAAAAAAAAATCTGGGACCTCCCACTGTCTCTCTCTCTCTTGCTCCCTCTCTTGCCATGTGACATGCTTGCTCCCGCTTCACCATCCACCATGAGTAAAAGCTCCTTGGGGCCTCACCAGAAGCCAAGTAGATGCTAGTGTCATGCTCTCTATACAGCCTGCAGAATCTTGAGCCAATTGAATCTTTTTTCTTTATAAATTACCCAGCCTTAGGTATTTCTTTATAGTAATGCAAAAAGTAACACAGATGGCTACATATATATATTTATAAATATGCATATATATATATACATGTTAGTATACACACATATATCTCCTTGCTCTGTCAGCTGAGAGGGCCTAGAAGCAAGACACCCCAGTAGCAATGAGCACACCTAGCACCCAGATCTTGGTTTCTAATACCATTCTCCAATAAAAGAGCCAGGATTCCTTGGAAAAATGATTGATTGTAGGACTGAGACAGGAAATATACATAATGAGTCTGGAGCATCTTTTAGTGCCGTAAAGTAAGAAAGTGCATACAAAACCAAAACCAAACTAAAAACTCACCACAAGGCCGGCCGTGGTAGTTCATGGTGGTGGCAGGTGCCTGTAATCCCAGCTACTCGGGAGGCTGAGGCAGGAGAATTGCTTGAACCAGGAGGTGGAGGTTGCAGTGAGACAAGATTGCACCACTGCACTAGCTCATGGTGGTGGCAGGTGCCTGTAATCCCAGCTACTCGAGAGGCTGAGGCAGGAGAATTGCTTGAACCCAGGAGGTGGAGGTTGCAGTGAGACGAGATTGCACCACTGCACTCCAGCCTGGGCAACAGAACAAGACTCCCATCTCAAAAAAAAAAAAAAGGAAAGGAAGAAAGGAAGAAAGAAAGAAAGAAAGAGAGAGAGAAAGAAAGAAAGAAAGAAAGAAAGAAAGAACAAAACAAAAGAAAACACCACAATAATGGGGATATGTATAAGGGATATAGGACCCAACTGACAGAGCACCCAATGGCCCGAGCTAAAACAATCTGAGAAATAACAAAGAAGAAAAATACACAAAGTAGTATTGGAGTATCACCAAAGTATAAATGATATAAATACATGATTAAATGTATTAGGAGCCCGGCCTGTGGTTTTCTTTTATAGCACAGTATAGAAATGAAGGGGGCAGGCTGCGCGTGGTGGCTCCCGCCTGTAATCCCAGCACTTTGGGAGGCCGAGGCAGGTGGATCACCTGAGGTCAGGAGTTCAAGATCAGCCTGGCCAACATGGCGAAACCCTGTCTCTACTGAAAAATATAAAAATTAGCCGGGTGTGGTGGTGGATGCCTGTAGTCCCAGCTACTCGGGAGGCTGAGGCAGGGAGAATTGCTTGAACTGGGAGGCGGAGGTTGCAGTGAGCCGAGATAGCGCCACTGCACTCCAGCCTGGGTGATAGAGTGACACACCATCTCAAAAAAAAAAAAAGACAGATGAAGAGGGGAAAGTAACTTTAGAGTGAAGAAAACTGATAAACTCCATCAAGCCAGGCAATCAAGATTAACATCAACAATGATAAGTCATATTGATAACACGTAACCTTGGTATGGCATGATAAAAATGGCACTTTACTTCCGTGATCTTCCTCTTCAAAAATGTTACCCCTGTCTAATTCCAAGAAGAACATCAGACAAATCCTGATTGAGAGTCATTCTACAAAATACCTGACCAGTAATCTTCAAAACTTTCAACATTATAAAAACAAAGAGAGTCTGGGAAACTGTTATAACCAAGAGGAATTTACAAAGACATGACAACTAAATGTAACAAAGTATCATGCGTGGGATCTTAGAACAGAAAAAGGACATTAGGGAAACACTGAGGAAATTTGAATGAAGTATTAACTTTAGTTAATAACAATGTATCATTAGTGTTTCATTAATTGTGACAGATATACCCACTAATGTAATATGAGAAACTGGGTGTGGGGTATATGGGATCTTTCTGTTTTATCTTCTCAACAACTCTGTGAACTAAAACTATTCTAAAATTTTAAAAGTTTATTTTTAACAATGAGGTAATATTGATTCTGAGAGAACCAAGTGAACAAAAAATGAAGAAAAATCATAGTAAAACATTGGCTCAACCTTGAGCAATATTTACATGATCGTCATAATTAAAATGTAAAACATGGGCCGGGCGCAGTGGCTCATGCCTGTAATCCCAGCACTTTGGAAAGCTGAGGCAGGTGGATCATGAGGTCAAGAGATCAAGACCATCCTGGCCAACATGGTGAAACCCCTTCTTTACTGAAAATACAAAAATTAGCCAGGCATAGTGGTGCATGCCTGTAGTCCCTACAGCTACTCAGGAGGCTGAGTTCCTCAGCTACTCAGGAGGCTGAGGCAGGAGAATTGCTTGAACTTGGGAGGCGGAGGTTGCTGTGAGCCGAGATCGTGCCACTGCACTCCAGCCTGGCAACGGAACGAGACTCCGTCTCAAAAAAAAGAAAAAAAGTGAAACATGAATCCAAGCAAAATTGTGATATAAGTATATTTGGAAATTGGATGGGTGCTGTGAGAGAGTTAAACATTCTCATCTACCATAATAGGAAGTCATAGATATTGTCTGCAATTGATGAAACAAAAGAGAGCAATATGCTATAGAAATATGGAAGTAATTACTAGAAGAACTAAAAGATTGGAAATGCATGCTACTAGGAACTGATGGGGAACTATGGTTTTTGTTATTGTTGTTAAGCCTTAAATTATTATTTCATTTTTAAATTTTTATTTTTTTATTTTTGAGACAGAGTCTCACTCTGTTGCACAGGCTGGAGTGCAGTGGTGTCATCTCAGCTCACTGCAACCTCAGCCTCCCTGGCTCAAGCCATCCTCCCACCTCAGCCTCCCAAGTAGCTGGGACTACAGACACATGCAACCATACCTGGCTAATTTTGTTGTTGTTGTTGCTGTTGCTGTTGTTTGGTTTGTTTTGTACAGATGGGGTTTTACCATGTTACCCAGGCTGATCTTGAACTCTGAGTCTGCCCACCTCAACCTCTCAAAGTGTTGGGATTACAGGCATGAGCCACTGCACCCAGCTCATTTCACTTTTTAAGTTATCTTTAAAAACATATTTACAGCCAGGCACAGTGGCTCACACCTGTAATCCCAGCATTTTGGGAGGCCAAGGCAGGCGGATCACGAGGTCAGGAGATCGAGACCAGCCGGGCTAACATGGTGCAACTCCTTCTCTACTAAAAATACTAAAAATTAGCCGGGCGTGGTGGCATGCACCTATAGTCCCAGCTACTTGGGAGGCTGAGGCAGGAGAATTGCTTGAACCTGGGAGTTGGAGGTTGCAGTGAGCTGAGATCGCACCACTGCACTCTAGCTTGGGTGACAGAGTGAGACTCCATTTCAAATAAACAAACAAACAAACAAACAAACAAAAAACATATTCACATCCCTAAGCATGGAGAACTTTGATTAAGGTTTTTAAAATATCGGCCACATGTGGCAGCTCACACCTGTAATCCTAGAATTTTGGTAGGCCAAGGCGAGCAGATCACTTGAGGCCAGGAGTTCAAGACTAGCCTGGGCAACATGGCAAAACCCTGTCTCCACAAAAAATGCAAAAAAATTAGATGGGTGTGGTGGCATGTCCCTGTTGTCCCAGCTACTCAGGAGCCTGAGGTGGGAGGATCACTTGAGCCCAGGAGGTGTCAAGGTTACAGTGAGCTGTGATTGTGCCATTGCACTCCAGCCTGGGTGACAGAGTGAGACCCTGTCTCAAAAAAAAAAAAAAAAATTAAAAATATCATGCTTAAAGACATTAAGCATTTCAAATTGAAATAACAAATTTTATATAATAAATTATCTAACATTTTAGAGAATTTAAATTTTCAAAAACATTTCAAACATCTACTTCTATACCTTCATGAGATAAAGTCCCTTATCCAAGAGAAGCCAACCAACTAGGCTTATTTAGTCGAAGACTTGGTACCACAATATAGTTATAGATTTGGGTTATAGTAAGATATTTTGTACTAAAATATTGGTTCATAGCTCTATTTCCAAGATGATTCTTCCTAAACCCCAGATTTTCATGCCACTTCCTTCTAATAGTCTTGGAAACACCACCTTTAGATGCAGGCAAGAGCGACCCCTGCTCTGGGCTCAATGCTTTATAAGACTTCATATTACAAGCACACATTTATTTTAAAAAACAAACCAAAATATGCCTTTGTCATTCTGAATTCTATGCTCAGCATGGAACCAACATGACCTATCATCCTAAACATCCATTCTCACGATGAATGCTCTTCAGGCCCCAGGACAATGCTTTTTCACTGCCTGTGCCCAGTATCCATGAAACAAAATGGTCTGTGGCTGCTGCCTGTGCTGGTGACAGAACGCTTTGGATTTGAGCACCAGGGGGATTAGGTAAGAGAAAAGACAAATTAATTAACTTGTCAAATCCTTTCTCTCAGATAACATGAATGCAATAGATTCTTGCATAATGAAGTATAGTTTCCCAGGAGTACCACACATCTATTTTCTTGCTTCTCTTTTTGTTCCATTTGTGGCTCATGCTAATTAATGTGGTATTTGCAAAAGTTTCACATTGTGACTAAGGAATATTTTGCAATATTAAACAATTCATATTAGTCTTAAATGTGCCTATGTGTAGGTAACATGATTTGTGATGCATGATACAGGTTCTTTATTTTAGTCACTAGATGAACATTGTATACTAGAACTGTGCAATGGTCTGAATGTGTGTGTCTCCAGCCTTGGTCTGTTTTGCTTTGCTATAAAGGAGTACCTGTGGCTGGGTAATGTGTAAAGAAAAGAGGCTTACTTAGCTTATGATTATGCAGGCTCTACAAGAAGCATTGCACTGGCATCTGCTTGGCTTCTGGTAAGCACCTTGGCTGCTTCCACTCTTGGTGGAAGGGGAAGGGGAATCAGCATGTGTAGAGATTGCATGGCAAGAGAGGAGGCAAGAGAGATGGGAGGTGCCAGTCTCTCTTTACCAACCCCCTCTCCAGGGACCTAATAGAGTGAGAACTCACTCACCCTCAAGGAAGGGCATTGATCTATTCATGAGGCATCTGCCCCCATGATCCAAACACCTTCCATTAGGACTTACTTTCAACACTGGGGTTCAAATTTCAACATGAGGTTTGGAGGGGACAAACATCCAAACCACAGCACCACCTAAAATTCATATGTTGAAACCAAACCCTCCAATAGCATAATAGTATTAAGTATATAGTACTAAGTAATAGTATTAAAAAGTAAGGCTTTTAGGAGGTAACTGGGTCATGAGGACAGAGCGCTCATGAATGGGATTAGTTCCTTTCTAAAAGAGGCCCAAGGGAACTCACTCACTTCTTCCACCCACCATGTGAGAACACAGCTAGAAGGTGCCATCTACAAGGAAGTGGGTCTTCATCAGACATAAAATCTGCTGGCATCTTGATATTGGACCTCCCAGCCTCCAGAACAGTAGGCAAGAAATTTCTGTTGTTTCTAAGGTACTCAAAGATGTTTTGTTATAGCAGTCTTAAGGGACTAAGACAAATTGAGGATAGTTTATTTTAATAAAAATATTAAGATTTAATTAAAATGCCCCAAAATAAAACATCAGTTTAATTAAATTAATTTATTTATGGATTTATTTGAGACAGTCTTGCTCTGTTACCCAGGCTGGAGTTCAGTGGCACCATCTTGGCTCACTGCAACCTCTGTCTCCTGGGTTCAAGCGATTCTCCTGCCTCAGCCTCCCGAGTATCTGGGACTACAGGCACACACCACCACACGCAGTTCACTTTTGTATTTTTAGTAGAGACAGGGTTTCACCATGTTGGCCAGGGTAGTCTAGAACTTCTGGCCTCAAGTGATTTGCTGGCCTCGGCATCTCAAAGTGTTGGGATTACAGGCGTGAGCCACCGTACACAGCTTTAAATTGTTTTTATTTAAAATATTGATATTTATTTGTTGATAGCTTGAATTTTGTCCTCTTTTGTTTTGTTTTTTTGAGTTGTAGTCTCACTCTGTCACCAAGGATGGAGTGCAATAGTGTGATCTCAGCTCACTCCAACTTCCGCCTCCCGGGTTCAAGCGATTCTCCTGCCTCAGCCTGCTGAGTAGCTGGGATTACGGGTGCACACTGCCATGCCCAGCTAATTTTTGTATTTTTAGTAGAGATGGAGTTTCACCATGTTGGCCAGGCTGGTCTCAAACTCCTAACCTCAGGTGATCCACCCACCTTGGCCTCCCAAAGCGCTGGGATTACAGGCATGAGCCACCATGCCTGGTCTGAATTTTGTCTTAATTTTAATAGGCAATTTAAGATTTAATAACAGAAAGATAATTTAAATTTTTCAATATTTGACACTGACCTTATTGTCCTTTTTTTTTTTTTTTTTTTTTTTTTTTTTTAGATAGTCTCACTCTGTTCCTCAGACTGGAGTGCAGTGGGGCGATCTTGGCTCACTGCAGCCTCTGCCTCCCAGGTTCAAGTGATTCTCCTGTCTCAGCCTCCCAAGTAGCTGAGATTACAGGTATGTGCCTCCACACCTGGCTAACTTACTGGTGAATTTTTGTATTTTTAGTAGAAACAGAGTTTCACCATGTTGGCCAGGCTGGTCTCAAACTCCTGACCTAAGGTGATTCACCCATCTCAGCCTTCCAAAGTGCCGGGATTACAGGCGTGAGCCAGTGCACCCAGCCCTTTAATGTACATTTTTGATGAAATGTATTTAAATTGTATATCTTTTGAACAAAATTACATTTTATTTTTTAATCCGTTAGATCAGGGCTTGGCAAACCTTTTCTGTAAAGAGCTTGATAGTAATAATAAGTAATAAGAGCCAGATAATAAGTATTTCAGGCTTGGCATGCCTAATAAGTATTTTAGGCATGTGATCTCTGTCACAGCTACTCAATTCTGCGGTTAGAGGTGATTACTGCAATAAGTAAATGAATGAGTGTAACTATGTGCCAATAAATCTTTACAAAAACATGTGGTGGGCTGAATTTATCCAGTGGGTCATAGTTTGCTGACCCCTTAGATCAATAGAATGTAAGTTATGTGAAGAATTTAGATTATAGCAACATAGTTGGTGATACTGCTGAAATAAAGACAATAAATAAATTTTATGGAATAAAATATAATTTGTTAATTAAACATCTTTATTTTATAATTCACCCAAAATTGCTGCACACTAACAAAATGCCTGGAGAAGCAAATAATGATCTGCATTATTTTGGATCAGGCAACGGTGTTTCAGATACGACACCAAAAGCAGAAGTGATGAAAGAAAAAACAGACAAAGTGCACTTCATCAAAAGTAAAACCATCACAGGCTTCAAAGGACACCATCAAGAGAGTGAAAATACAACCCACAGAATGGGAGAAAATAGTTGCAAACCATCTCTCTGATGACAGTCTAGTATCCAGATTATATAAAGAACACTTACAACTCAATGATAAAAGGACAGGGCCAGGTGCGGTGGCTCATGCCTGTAATCCCAGCACTTTGGAAGGCCAAGCTGGGAGGATTGCTTGAGCCCAGGAGTTTGAGGCCAGCCTGGGTGAGATGGCGAGGCCCCATCTCTATAAAAAATTTAAAAATTAGCTGGGCATGATGGTGCATGCTTGTTGTCCCAGCTACTCAGGAAGCTGAGGTGAGAGGATCGCTTGAGCCCAGAAAGTGGAGGCAGCAGTCAGCTGAGATTGCACCACTGCACACCAGCCTGGGCAACAGAACAAGACCCCATCTCTAAATATATATATATATAAAATAAAAGGACAAACAACTCAATTTAAAAATGGGCAAAGGATCTGAATAGACATTTCTCCAAAGGAGATATACAAATGGCCAATAAGCACTTGAAAAGATGCCCGACATTATTAGATATCAGGGAAACGTAAACGAAAACCACAATGAGATACCACTTCACAGCCACTAGGATGGGTATAATAGAAGTTAGATAGGCCAGGCGCGGTGGCTCATGCCTGTAATCCTAGCACTTTGGGAGGCCGAGGCAGGCGGATTGCCTGAGTTCAGGAGTTCGAGAACAGCCTGGGCAACATGGAGAAACGTCGTCTCTAATAAAATACAAAAAATTAGCTTGGCATGGGGGCATGCGCCTGTAGTCCCAGCTACTCGTGAAGCTGAGGCAGGAGAATTGCTTGAACCTGGGGTGGCGGAGGTTGCAGTGAGCCGAGATCATGCCACTGCACTCCACCCTTGGCAACAGAGCGAGACTCTGTCTCCAAAAAATAAAAATTAAAAAAAAAAATAATAGAAGTTAGATAGTAGCAAGTTGGTGAGGATGTGAAGAAATGGGAACCCTCATACACTGCTGGTAGGAGTGTAAAAGGTGCAGCCAGTTTGGGAAACAATCTGGCTGCTCGTCACATGGATAAACAGAGTTACCACATAATCTGATATTTCCACTCCTGGGTATATATCCCCCAAAGAAATGAAAATACATGGCCACACAAAAGCTTGTACATGAATATTTATAGCAGCATTATTTACAACAGCCGAAAGGTGGAAACAACCCGTTTCCATCAATTGACGAGTAGATAAGCACAATGTATATACCCATGCAACAGAATATTCTCTCACAATAAAAAGAAACGAAGTACTGATACATGCTACAACATGAATGAACCTTGAAAACCTTATGCTAAGGGAAATAAGCTAATTAGACAAATCCATAGAGACAAAGTAGATCAGTGGTTGCCTAGGGTGTGAATTGGGAGAAAATCGGGGGTGACTGCCAATGGGTATAGAGTTTTTGGGGTGGTTAATGAAAATGGTTTAGATTTATTAGGCAATAAATCTAAATGGCAATTAATGGCAAAAACTAATACTAGTTTCTTCACAGCTTCCTAAAACTTGACTTAGCACTACTTCCCTGGGTCTGCCATTTACCAAGATCTCCCTGAATTAGTCCTACCATTGATTCACTATTACTCTATGGATTTTCCTTTGCTTATCTGCAAAGAGAGAATTCAAGGGTGAATGGAGTCCAGGTCCTCTCACACCTCTGCCCTGCCCCAGTTCTTACATTTTACCTTCACTTTCTCTGAAGCTTTTTTTTTTTTTTTTTTTGAGATGGAGTCTCGCTCTCTCACCCAGGCTGGAGCTGCAAGCTCCGCCTCCCGGGTTCATGCCATTCTCCTGCCTCAGCCTCTCCGAGTAGCTGTGACTACAGGCGCCCGCCACCACGCCCGGCTAATTTTTTGTATTTTTAGTAAAGACGGGGTTTCACCGTGGTCTCGATCTCCTGACCTCGTGATCCGCCCACCTCGGCCTCCCAAAGTGCTGGGATTACAAGCGTGAGCCACCGCACCCTGCCAAGCTTTTTCTTTATTTTTATTTTTGAGATGGAGTCTCACTCTCGGCTGGAGTGCAGTGGGCCAATTTCAACTCACTGCATCCTCCCTCTCCCAGGCTCAAGCGATTCTCCTGCCTCAGCCTCCCAAGTAGCTGGGACTACAGGCACCCGCCACCACACCCAGCTAATTCTTTCTATTTTTAGTAGAGATGGGGTTTCACGATGTTGGCCAGGCTGGTCTCAAACTCCTGGCCTCAAGTGGTCTGCCCGCCTTGGCCTCCCAAAGTGCTGGGATTACAGGCATGAGCCACTATGGCTGGCCCTCTTAAGCCTTTTCTATGGGCCACTCATAATAACTCATCATACTGCTTGCTGCCTGCATGTTACTTCCTATTTTTGTAGCATGGTGCTGAAGGGTAGGTAGGTGGAGGCATACTTTGGAACTCATGTCAAAGGCAAGGAGATGAGGAGAACAAGGATTAGACCCTGGGCCCTTGCATTCTCTGTGTTCTCTCATTATCAAACCTCACTCTCAGGAGCACAAAGCTGCGTGACTGTGAGCACTTGGTGTGGTTATTTATACCTTATCGTACTATGAATCACCTATGCCAAGCATTGTGCTAAGGGCTTTCACATGCATTATTTTATTTAATCCTCATGATAATCCTGTTGTTATTTTTCATTTGATAGGTAATAAACTGAGGCACAGAGAGGTTACGACTCTAGCCCATGGTCATCCAACTAACAGAACAGCTGTCTAGGATTGGTACCCGGGGAGCCCAGTCCTTAATGCAAATGTTGGCATTTTTGATGCTCCTATGTCCATCTGAATGGGTTTCTCAAATGGACTTAATGATTGAAAGGGAGGGTAGGCACTGTGATCCTTGATCCCCAGAGTGCAAGCAGAACAGTTGCCAAGAGCAGATAAGCAGGCAAAATCTCAACGTCTTCGGCAAGGTTCTTGTTATGTGGTAGTCTCTAGCCTTTCCTGAGTGATGAAAATTTAGTCGGAAAATACTCTAGCTAAACCTCTGCCCTTTCTCTCTTTTAGAATCCTATTCTTGTGTTAGTGAGGCATGGTGGCACACACCTGTAGTCCCAGGTACTCGGGAGGCTGAGGCAGGAGGATCACCTGAGCCCCGGAGGTTGAGGCTACAGTGAGTCAAGACTGTGCCACTGCATTCCAGCCTGGGCAACAGAGCAAGACCTTGTATCTTAAAAAAAAAAAAAATCCATTCTTGTGGCCCCAAATGAACCCAGAAACTTTTGTGTCTAATTAAAGCTTGGACAGCAGAATCTTTAAAATCCTTCAACCATTTGAAGCCGGGCCTCAAGTCAAGCTGTTGCCATAAAAAACACAAATTTGAAGACCCAGAATATGCTAAGAAAAAAAAGACAAAGTTTCCTTTGCTGGTGGAGATGCTCAAAAGCAAAGAAAATTTGAGATGCTCAAAAGCAATGCAAATTTAAATTCAGTGGGGCTGGCATGTCACCTGCACCTGGATAAAAATTCAGGCAGATTCCATAAACTTCCAGGTCTTTCTTAGTCACCGTATGTCTGAATACAGTCTCAACTCAGTAACTAAAATGTTTATATCATCATTATATGTCTCTCCTTCGTCTTTGCTGAAAACCCAAGGAGAGAAATCACATTTAGAGGGTGACACAAAAGGTAAAATGATCTGTCATGGGATTTAGGTTCACTTGGGTCTGGAATTATTTAAAATTTAGGTTCACTTGCGTCTGAAATTGCCTTTTAGGTCATGGGATTTAGGTTTACTTGGGTCTGGAATTGCCTTTTAGGTAATTCTAGACCCAAGTGAACCTAAATCCCATGACAGATCATTTTATCTTTTGTGCTACCCTCTAAATATAATTTCTCTCCTTGGGTTTTCAGCAGAGATGAAGGAGAGACATATAATGATGATATAAACATTTTAGTTACTGAGTTGAGACTATATTCAGACATAAGCTGACTGGGGCAGTCATAGAGTTTTTGAGCTGCAAAAGAAAACTTAAAAATTATCCAGTCTAATAATTTTATGATAGAAGAAAGGAGACCTAGAGATGGAAGCTGCTTCCTGTAGGTCACAGGTCTGAAGAGTGGAGTGGCAGAGTCAGAAGAGGTGACTAGGTCTCACAGTGTCAGTCCACTGCCAGCTTCTCTGGCCCATGTGCCTGAGGCTCGTGGGATTCTGTGCACTGGGGGAAGCGTGTAAACAGGTCAGAGGGAAACTTGAAGCCTGTTCAGGGCCAGTGAAGAGAGAGGTGCAGCCACAGAAGAAGGAGGGCTGTATGGGAGAAAAGCCCCAGAGAAGGTCAAAAAGGTAGATGAGTTGAGCCCTCCCAGAGCAGGAAGATCCATACCTGAGAAACGGGAAACGTTAAAACAGGGATTTGGGGATATTAATCTGGTGGTGGTGTGCAGGCTGCATTTGAGGAGGAAAGTTTTGAGGCAAGGAGGCCACTGGGGACACTATTGCAGTGGGCAGGAGTGTGCCAGAAGTCCTGGGTTCCACTCTTGGCATTTTCATATTTTACTTCCTAATGTTGCATGTATGAGTGTGTATGTATGTGATGGGACAGGGAGAGGGGACCTGGGGGGTAGGTCTCAGCTTGAATTCAAACTTGCTGGGACATGTCTGATGAACACGTTGGGTTGCCTTCCAGGTGCATGACCTCTGAGCCACCTTGAGTAATTTCCACATGCTCTATTTCCATCCCCCCTTGCCGACTAGCATGCTTCAGCTGAAGTGAGTCTGCTTATACCAGGCAGTCAGATGTACAAGGAGGCTATTGATGGCACACTGCGAACCAAGAAGCAAGTGGCACCAATGGCTCCACACCCCCTTCAACCCAGCTCAGGGTAGAATTTCTCCCATCTGGACAAATGGAGCAGATTCTGTGCTTGTGGCTCCTCTTGCACCAAGGCTTAGCTGCATAATTCTCCATCTCTTCTGTCCAAGGCAAGCTGGCAGAGTTTCGAGTCTCAGAGCATCCTCAGAATAGGCCGGTGGTGTTCCACCAGCTGCAGACCATGATGAAGGCCTGACCTTGGGTAAAAATTTCCCCAAGCCTGTAGAAGCAGGTCTGCTCCTGCCTGGACACTTCCCTCAAGGCTGTGACGTCGAGAGTGGAGGTCTGTCTCTCATTGGCCTGTCTCCTCCCAATAGCTGAACATCATCCCAGGAGCGGGGTCTATTTATAAATGGCATAACTGTTTCTAGCTTTCGTAGCAAAGCAATTTAACAAATCAGTACATTCTTTGAACAACTGTTACATTAAACAAGCATAACTCATGGGATGTATTTCTAAAGAAACTCAAGTTTCCTCTTTCATTAACCCTTTAAATTTGGTGGAGCTGGCATGTCACCTGCACCTGGATAAAAATTCAAGCAGATCCCATGATTTTCTAGGTCTTTCCTAGTCACTTTATGTCTGTTCTCAACTCAGTGATTAAAATGTTTATATAATCGTTAAGACTCCAAATATGACATAAAATTGAGGCTTCTCCCCTCTCCTTCAGTTCAGGCTGCGCACTTAAGAGAAGAGGGCACTTTTGTCCCCTCTCTCTCTTCTTTTAAACTGTGATTTCTGATCCTTGCAGTGGGAAGAAGCAGGAAAGCTTCCATGTGATTGGTCCTGGTGTGAGGATCTGGCAGGGAGGTTTCCTATACTTGGCAAGTATTTAATGCTGACACTTTTGTGGGTGCTTTTGGCTCCCCCAGCCCCCCATTGCTGGGGACCTCTCAATTCAGGTGATATGCTTTCCTCAGGCTCTTTGCTTACTCCATCCACATCCCTAGCAATCTGGCCACACCTCCAGCTTCTCTTGGCTGGGATCTCTTTGTCCCTCCAGGCTACTCTCTCAAGTAGAGTTCCCTGACCACACCAGGGCAGTCCCCTCTCTCGGTCATGGCTCACACCTTTGCCCCAACTACGCTGTGAGTACGGTCACTTCCCATGTGTAACCCTCATGTGTACCACCTGTGTGTACTCTGCTGTACCTCTTGCCATTTTGGTTTCTCAGGCTTGATACCTATGATTGAGATAGGGATGGGGTAGGACTCGCAGCACAGCTCTCTCCAAAGAAATTCTCATCTAAATCTTCCCCTCAAATCTTTTGTACATATATATTCTTGGCCACTTACTTTGTAAATCCTGGTCTAGCACTTCAGTCTGGAATTTGGTATCTATTTGTGATTCAGCTGAAATTCCTATTTTAACATCTGATTACATTTGATTTATGACACATTTTGAACTCAAATGCTTCTATTTTCTGAATGCTGAGCATTAACATGACATTTACTTCTTTTTTTTCAAGCATAAGATACTGTCTACCATTTGGATGTATTTCCTAGGCTAGGGCTCCACGTACCCAAGTCTGGGTTTTAGCGAGAGAGAGGGAACTCTAATTAAAAAGAGAGAGCACCACTGTTTCGGCCAAACTCTGTAAGGCCTTGGGGCATCCCTGTATGATATTCTGACCCCAGAGGGGAGAGAGCTGTTTCTTCCTGTTTTATAGCATCTCCAGGAGTGTGAGTGTGCAAGGACAGACTTCTTCAAGAGCGGATTGAGACACTGCTGGGAAGAGGCAAGAGTCAAAATAATTCAAAATTTGGACTGTATAGGACCTCGAGCAAGTCACTTAATCCCTGTGAGCCTCAGTTTCCACATCTGTAGAATGTGAATAATAATCGCTATGTTCCTCACAGAGGAGACCCTGTGAGATCCTGTGAAGTGCTTCCGAAATTGAGAAAGGGGTCACAAGTGTCAGCAATAGGTACTAACAGTTAAATTTGATTTCATCTCCCATCTTGGACTGTGAGGACCTTGAAGTCAGGGACCATGATTTGTTTTCCTTCCATCCCAATGTGAGCACAACTTTTTTTTTTTCTTTAGACAGAGTCTTGCTCTGTTGCCCAGGCTGGAGTGCAACGGTGCAATCTCGGCTCACTGCAACCTCTGCCTCCCAGGTTCAAGTGATTCTTCTGCCTCAGCCTCCTGAGTAGGTGGGACTACAGGTGCCCACCACCATGCCCGGCTAATTTTGGTATTTTTAGTAGAGATGGGGTTTCTCCATGTTGGTCAGGCTGGTCTCAAACTCCTGGCCTCAAGTGGTCTGCCCGCCTTGGCCTCCCAAAGTGCTGGGATTACAAGAGTGAGCCACCACGCCCGGCTGAGCACAATTTTTTGAACGGGCTTGTGATGCTGTTGCCATGTGTCTGGAATGTTTTGGGGTGTGGATTTGCTATGCGGAGCTACATATTTATCTCACACATACCTCCATCAGGTCAAATCTGAAAAAAGTGAGTTAAGGACCAGCCTCATTGCATCCTGGAAAACCCAAGCCAAAGATCCTTTAATAATTTATGGGATTACTTAGTTTCATTTTCCAAGATATTTTTGAAACATTGAACCCAGTACACTTCGCTTCTACTTTTGTCGTGGTTCAAATTCTTACTCCTGAAAGGACTTTCTTGCTTTCTCTCTTATTATTTCAATCATGTCATTTGCATCTTCACTTGCCTCTGGGTTTTCAGTCTGCCCTGTGAACTGCATTCCTTTGCTCAGACAGGGGTGTGGAGGAAGTGTGGGCCAGGAAACCCCAGCAACCCCCGGCTAATGCACAGGAGCCTTAAGCTTGGTGATTACTACAATTGTTGCCTAATGGAACAGTGAGCCATTAGCTGGGTTCTCACCCCTCTATTAGTATTACCCTATAATTTAATCACAATTAGTCTCCTAGGAACATAGACATAGGAAACAGGTGGGCAAATGAGGCAGATGGCAGAAAGCAAGAGCAGTTGGGGGATTCTCATTCAAGGTACTGTCTTCAGAAAGTGCAGGGACAAGGAAGAGTGGAGTTGGAGCTTGGAACAAGGCAAATGGGTAAATGATTAATGAGACTTTGAGTTTTATTTTCTGGCATTGAGGCTGGGGACTGGCAAATGCTGATCTCATGTGCGGGGCTGGGCTTGTTTGAGATCAATAGGGATTGAAAGAGGTCTCAGAAGGTGATTCCATTTCTCCTTCGCTTCCTCTCCCTGGAAACTGTGGGGAAGAAGTTCTCAGAGAGGGTTCTTAGAGGAGGTTCTCCATTGTCTCATCTGGCTTTGCACCCTGGGGTCCAAATCAGGCTCTTGAGTGTATGTTGCGATCAACAGCCCTTCTGTGGCCCTGCTCTGACCATTCTGAGGGGCTCACAGAAGACTCAGGCCTGGAGATGACCATTCTCCGTGGCTATGTATATTACTGGGAGGTATAGATGAGGGCGGTATATGTAGAAGTAGAAGAAATTGTGAGGGAGGGAAGATTGGGTGAGGGTGTCCTTAGACCCTCCCACAGGTCTGTTTTCCCACTCAAACTTCAAAACCTGGGTCCCGGAGTAGAAGGGAGGAACCCAAGCATTCAAGCCTCTCCTATTACATCACTCTCCTACTGTGGAACTGATCCATGAAGAAAACAGTCAATTGTGAAAGTTCAGCCCAGCCCAGTCCCTCTTTGGCCGTAGTCAAGTTGTTAATGGCAGAGACAGCTGAGGGCACTCTGGGGATGTGGTAGAGAGTTGAGGGGAGGTTGGAGCAGGGCAGGGGGAGCAAGAAGTTGGGAGCCCAAGCAGCTGTAAAGTGAAATTAGGAAAAACTTTGGAGGCCTCCCATTTCCCTTTACTCTCTCTACTTCTCCTCTTACCAGTCAGGATCCAGTCCTCCTATAAATCCACTAAAGTATTTAATAACTGAATATGCTTGAAATGGTTTGGCTGTGTCCTCACCCAAATCTCAAACCATAGCTCCCATAATTCCCATGTGTCATGGGAGGGACCCAGTGGGAGGTAACTGATTCATGGGGGCAGGTCTTTCCTGTGCTGTTCTTATGATAGTGAATAAGTCTCACAAGAGCTGATGGTTTTATAAAGGGGAGTTGCCCTGCACATGCTGTCTCTCTTGCCTGCTGCCATGTAAGACATGACTTTGCTCTTCCTTTGCCTTCCGCCATGATTGTGAAGCCTCCCTAGCCATGTGGAACTATGAGTCCATTAAACCTCTTTTTCTTTATAAATTACCCAGTCTTGGGGATGTCTCTATTAGCAGCATGAGAACAGACTAATACAATGCTCAAGGGTATTAGGAGAGAGTTCTGGTATTCCAGAAGGTTCTGGAAACCCAAGGCTCCTTCCCCCAAACCAGAAGGCAAGACCTGGGTGCATAGGAGAGAGGATTTCTCCCTCCTTCTGACTCTCTTGGCATCAGATCCTCCACTTCTCATGATAACCATGCAGTCCCAAGTTGGAGACTTTCCAGGACAGTTTCGGTTTTAAATATTTTATCCTATTGTCCTCATAGGTACTTGTGAGGCCACATGCCCTGATTTTGTTATGGAGAAAACCCGTAAGTACAATCCTAGCTCAGAATATTTCCTGTTTGGCTGAGTCTACATAAATCTTGCCCTTTCCTGGCACCTAGGCATAGTGGCATTTGGAAGATTTGCTGGAATCCCAGCTAAGGAAAAGTTAGCTTTTCCTTAGTATAGGAGCAAAGGATGGGTGACCTCCAGGTTTCTTGAGAAATAGCTTAATTCTGAAGCCCCCCTAAAAAGAACTTATGCAAAAACCCATTCTCATTATGCTCTGTGGCTTTAGAGAAAAGCTTCCAGCTTTTCAGAATTCTCTCTCAATAGCTCTCTGACGAAAAAAAAAATCCCTTTAACAGGAACAGAGGCCTGGCACAGTGGCTCATGCCTGTAATCCCAGCATTTTGGGAGGCCAAGGCAGGCGGATCACCTGAGCTGAGGAGTTCAAGGCCAGCCTGGGCAATATGGTGAAACCCCATCTCTACCAAAAATACAAAAAATTAGCTGAGTGTTGTGGTGTGTGCCTGTGGTCCCAACAGCTTGGGAGGCTGAGGTGGGAGGATCACTTGAGTCTGGGAGGGGGAGGTTGCAGTGAGCCAAGATTGCGCCACTGTACTCCAACCTGGGTGACAGAATGAGATTCCACCTCAAAAAAAAAAGAATGGAGAACAGAGCCTTTTAATCCATAGTAAGAGATGAAAGCTAATTCACCTCTTCCTCCTGGGGCATTGTTTTTCACACGGAAGGTTTCTGGATCCTGACCTTTGGCATAACTTTAAAACTGTTATATATATTATATGCTATAATATATATATAATATGCTATTATATATATTATATGCTATAATACATATATATGCTTGAAGAATGTATAAAATATATAATATAAACATATATTTATATGTTATATACATATAAACAAATATATAATATAAACATATGTTTATATTATAAACATAAATATATAAATATATAAACATAAATATATATATAATACATATATTATATATATAACACATATATATGCTGGAAGAATATATAAAATATATAATATAAGCATATGTAATATAAATTAAAATATATAATATAAGTTGGAGACTGTATAAATAGAATGTGATAGGAGAAGGGAAGAGAACAACATATCAGAATGCATTGCACTTGGTTTGCGTAAGTGTGGTTTCATGAAACTTATGTTTCTGTTTTATTTACTGATAGGTATGTGTGCCTTTGGTCACTATGTAAAATGTATTTTGTCCTGTTGATCACAGTTTAAAAAATTTGAGGCCAGTCTCCTAGGAAAGGTCATGCAGTTCCCTTTGTTCACACTGAACTGACACTGCTAAGGCACACCCTCCCCTAAGAGTTGGTTCCATAGGGGTGGAGAAAGGAGTTGCAGGCTGCTGAGCACCTGTGCAGGGGTGAGACAAACATTGCAGAGAGGGGAGAGGAAAGGGCCAGAGTAGAAGCCACTTCTGTCCCTTTTGCAACAGCAGCTGCAAGGCACTGAGTGCCAACAGCACACAAGGCCGTCTGCCAAGTGCCTTAGATGAGTTGTCCGTTTCAAGTCTCACCACACACCATAAGAAAGAGGAGTACTACTATTACTGTCCCATTTTATAGATGGGGAAACTGAGGCTTACTTGCCTGTGGTCACATTGCTTGTACATTGCAAACGAAACTTTGTCTTAAACCCAGGTGAGCCCAATTTTTCAGCCCATGCTCTCATGCAATCACAGTAAACAGTTCCTCTTCGGGGTCTGGTGTTGGCCCAGCATCATCGATCAAGGTCTGCCAGCCCATGCCCAAACTGGATCCAGGGCTGGCAGGGCCAGGAAGTGAAGGAGCCCAAGTTCTGCAGCCCAGGGCCCCCGGACTGATGGCTGCGAGGGTGGCAGCCTGTTCCCAGCCCTGCTCCTGCTTGCTGCCTGCTTTGCCATTGCAGAATATGCTGCTAATTATAACCAAACACAATGAGCAATCGCAGCCTGCTGGCGGTGGAGCACTCGTTAGAGGTCTGGCAAGATTTTCATTCGACTTTCCCCACAGCCTGAAGGCGGTGGCGGCAGGAGCCCTTGGCTCCAGCTCCCTCCTCCCCTTCCCGCTCCCTCTGCTCTGGGCCGGGTCCACTCAATTCCATCAGTGTTTACTTAGCTCCTACTGTGTACAGGTTCTGGGTTCAGTGCTTGAGGGTGGTGAGGAGCGGGTGGAATTAGAGCCAGGCCTCTGTTCTTGCCTTCAGTGAGTTCACCGTCTTCGTTTTCTCTTAATTAGAATTTTAAAAGCCAGGCGCAATGGATTGTGGCGGTGAGAAGAGAGGTTTTGCTCAGCTTTGTGTACCTGACAGTTTCTTTGAGGCCCTTTCTTGGGCTTTGTGAAATTTATTTTCTGTCATCTGATAATGTGAGGGCACAAAAGTGCTTGCTCTGCATACATGATCTCTGGTGGTGCTCATTTGTCCCAGGGAGAGAAACTCTTTCCAAAATCTTGGAGAAGTACACCTGGGCCAATATAAGAGATGCATAAGACATTACAGGCCTTGGAACCCAGAGAAGGAGATTCTGAAATGCTTATGCTGAGGGCTCAGGAATCTGGGAAGGGTGTGAGGGGAAAGAGCCTCAGATGGTGGGACATCTGCCTCCGGTTCTGGGGAAATACACACAGCTATTTCTGGGTTGATCTTCAGCCAAACTTCAAAGTAAGTCAGATTTATCTTTTGGTCCCTTCATCTCTCTCTCACGCTTCCTGGCATCTAAATTCCTTCCGGTGTACCCAAGGGATATTCTTCTGCCCCCTATTAGGGCTTCCTTATCTGCCATCAGCCAATCACATTAAGGTTTTTTTTGTTGCAAATTCATCAAGATATTATTCCTCCAGGGAGCCATCATGGATGGTAGGGATAGTTGGGTCCTGTTTACTGAGGAGTCCTTGATGCCTCCCTAGCAGAATGACTGCCCAGAGCAGTAGAGCCTGATAGCATGGTGCATATTTGTGGAGCGAATGAATGAAGAGCTGGGAGCAACACCAGAGAACATCTGGTCCTCATTTTGCTGCGGGGGAAAAACAATCTAAGGCCCAGAAGCAGGGTGAGCAACTGTTCCAGTGTGACAGGGACTGACAGCATTTCCAGCACGTGGGAATTTCAGTTTTAAGATCAAGCAAATTGGTCACTTTATGATGGGTTGTGATGAATAAACCAGTATGAGCTGTATGAGAAGGCAGGGAAGAGGTGGGATTTTTGTGCACAAGAAAGATGGGAAGCACCAGACAGGGGAGAGAGCAAAGGCCTGGAGAAGGCAATTTTTAAAAGAAGAAAAATAGATACAGCCGATACATATACGAAAAAAAAAGTTCAGACTCACTGATAATAACAAAATACAAACTAAAGCAATTTTCACCTATTTCTCAAGGATTTAACACCATAGGAACACCCTGAGAAACCAAGCACTTTCATTCACTGCTGACAGAAATCTAAACTGTTTCAGTCTTTCTGGTGGGGAAGTTTGGTTCCAGGTTTTAAATTGTTTGGTCACAGGGCATATATATCTTATGCCCTGTTTTCTTGGAATTTGGCCTTAGGGAAATAATTGTAAATAAGATCAAAGTTTTGGCAATTAGGGAGGCTGAGGCAGGAGGATTGCTTGAGCCCAAGAATTCGAGACCAGCCTGGGCAACATAGTGAGACCCCCTTTCTTTTTTCTTTTTCTTTTTCTTTTTTTTTTTTTTTTGAGACTGAGTCTTGCTTTGTCACCCAGGCTGGAGTGCAGTGGCACAATCTCAGCTCACTGCAACCTCTGCCTCCCAGGTTCAAGTGATTCTCCTGTCTCAGCCCCACAAGCAGCCGGGATTACAGGTGCATGCCACCACATCCCACTGATTTTTGTATTTTTAGTAGAGATTGGTTTCACCATCTTGGCCGGGCTGATCTTGAACTCCTGACCTCAGGTGATCTGCCCACCTTGGCCTCCCAAAGTGCTGGGATTATAGGCAGGAGCCACTGTGCCTGGCGAGACCCCCTTTCTACAAAAATAAAAAAATTAGCTGGGCATGGTAGTGTGCTCCTGTAGTCTCAGCTACTTGGAAGGCTGAGGTGGGAGGATTACTTGAGCCCAGGAGATTGAGGCTGCAGTGAGACATGATCAAGCCACCGCATCCTGGGTGAAGACAGAGTGAGACCCTGTCTCAAAAAAATGTTTGGGGTACAAGGATGCTTATTTGCTTATTACAGCTTCATAATAAAGTCAGATTGGAGGACGAGCGCAGCAGCTCATGCTTGTAATTTCAGCACATTGAGAGGCCAAGTGGGAGGATCGTTGAGCCCAGGAATTCGAGACCAGCCTGGGCGATATACTGAGACCTCATCTCTACAAAAAATTTAAAAATTAGCTGAGCATAGTGGTACGTGCCTGTAGTCCCAGCTACTCAGGAGGCTGAGATGAGAGGAGGCCTCGAGCACAGAAGGTCGAGTTTGCGGTGAGCCGAGATTGCATCATCATACTCCAGCCTGGGCAACAGAAAGAGACCCTGTCTCAAAATAAAACAAATAAAGTCAAATTGGTGTCAACTCAAAATTTCCTCTTAGGAGGCTGAATGAACAAAACAAATTTCTTGCTGGTCTTTCTGGTGGTCAGCCCCCAACCAGTTTTTTTTTTTTTTTTGAGACGGAGTCTTGCTCTGTCACCCAGGCTGGAGTGCAGTGGCGAAGTCTCGGCTCACTGCAAGCTCTGCCTCCCATCCAGTTTTTAAGCCAAGCAATTCAACTCTCCTTTTGTCCCCACCTTCCACTTCAGGTTTATTCCCTAAGCCTATATTTTAGATGCCAACAATTCTCTCCCACAGAGGAATTTTGCCCTTGGCTCTTAAACTATTTTTTTCTAGTCATTCTCAGCTTGCATCACTCACACGGCGCATAGGCTGTTCTGCCCCTTGGTGCGGTTACTCTGGTCAGAGCATTTTTGGTTGTAAATAACAAAACCAACTCAGGCTATCTCAAAAAGAATAATTTTTTTTAAATGGTAGCAGATATTGTTGGATGTGGGGAAGCAAGCCTCAAAGGAGGCCCACCTAAAATACCTCTGGACTGGCTGCTCCTCAGTAGACCGGCTTCTTTCTCATGTGACCCAATACTGAGTTTTAGTCTCTAACTCTGGCCCGTACTGTGTGCCCATAGGCAAGTGACATAAGTGTGGCTTCATCTGTAACAAGGGGATATTACTAGCTTTTATCACATAGAACTTACTAGGTGGCAGGCAGTATAATAAAAAATATAACTGGCCGGATTCGGTGGCTGACACCTGTAATCCTAGCACTTTGGGAGGCCGAGGCGGGTGGATCACCTGAGGTCAAGAGTTCAAGACCAGCCTGGCTAATGTGACAAAACCCCATCTCTACTAAAAATACAAAAATTAGCCAGGCGTGGTGGTGCATACCTGTAGTCTTAGCTACTTGGTAGGCTGAGGCAGGAGAATCACTTGAACCCTGGAGGTGGAGGTTGCAGTGAGCTGAGATCACACCACCACACTCCAGCCTGGGCGACCGGGTGAGACTCAGTCTCAAAAAAACAAAAAAACAAAATTTGGTTTTCATGCCCAGTTCCTAATACAGAACTCCTAGAACCCTTGGAATTTCCAGAGTGATTTTTTGTTATTGATAAGGAGCCTCTTTTAACCACACCTGAGCTTATGCTGATGAGCTGGCCCAGGATGGGGTCCCTAGAGAGCTTCAAGATGGGAGCTGACCACCAGAAAGACCACGATTAGAGGGAAGAGGGTAGGAACTTTCAGCCTCACTCTCTCCACCACCCCCAATTCCTGGAGGAGGAGGAGGGCTGGAGATTTGTTCAGAAAATCTTTTGAACAAAGAAATTCAAAGAGTTCCAAGGTTGGTGAATGCAGAAGACAGAGGCTTCTATGCTTGGCACCCATTCAGATCTTGCCCTGTGTAGCTCTTTATCTGGCTGTTTATTTGTATCCTTTATAATAAACCAATAAATGTAAGTTGTCCTAACAAATTACTGAACCTCTTCGGGGGTGGTGTGGGGATGCCTAAATATGTAGTCTTCTGGGCAGAAGTGTGGGTAGCTTGTTATTTGCAGCTGGCACTGGAAGTTGGGGGAGGCAGTCTTGTGGGATTGATCCCTTTAACTTGTGGAAACTGATGCTAACTCCCGGTAGTGTCAGAACTGAATTGAATTGAATTGAATTGCTGGACACCCAGTTGATGTTGGAGAGTTGGTTGGTGTCAGAAAACACCCCACACAGGCACTATCTCAGCACTATTAGCTCAGTTGGTCCTTTTAACAGCCCTATGAGATACACGCTATTACCATCTGCCATGCATGTGCATTTGTGTGTGTGTGTGTGTGCACACACATGTGCACTCAGATCCTCTGCTTCTCCTCCTAACTTGGTTGTGCATATGGCTCCTTAATAGCCAACCCAGTAGTAACTCCCACCCCCCAGATTAAAACCTGGACTGTTCCTTTGTATCTCACTGGCTGTCAGGCTCTGTCCTGCTACTGCTCCCTGTGGCAATCATCTACTCTCTGCCCATCACTCCCCGATTCGTGAAAGACATGAGCACCTGGCTCACTATCGCTCTGTTCATCACTATACTCAGCATCATTCCTGGTCTGTGTCTATTAGATGACCCCTCCAACATTCTGCCTCCAGTTAATTAACCTTCTCATCACCAGTGACCTGTCCCTCCCTGCCTGCCTCAGCTGCCCACTCCCATCATCTAATGCTAGATCTTATCACCAGCAGTAACTGTGCTGTGTCCAAAATCCCCATTTCAAGCAGCTTTCTCTGGCCACTACCTCATATCTGTTCAACTTGCTTCCCTTGTACACCCACTCCTACACTCTTCCCCCCAGAGACCTTCCTTCCACACACTGGTCCCCCAGTCCTTTCACTCCATGCTATCACCTCCCTCACTTCTCAGCTTATAATCCATGGTCCAGCATGATAAATATACTTACATAAACCCTGGGGCCTTGTAGTGACATTAAAATATGTCTGCAAGTTCTTTGATGCGTGTACTCATCAGCTTGGCTGCCATAATGAAATGCTATAGAGTGGGTGGCTTGAGCATGGATTTTTTTTTCTCACAACTCTGGAGGCTAGTAGTCTAAGACCAAGATTCTGTCCAATTTGGTTTCTGGCGAGGATTCTCCCTGAATTGTAGATGGCTACTTTCTTGCTGTGTCCTCACGTGGCTGTTCCTTGGTGTGTGAGCACAGACAGAGAGACAGCAAGCTATTTGGTGTCTCTTCTTAAAAGGAAATAAATTCTATTGGATCAGAGACCCAGCTTTATGATGTTATTTAACAATAATTTGTTTCTTAGAGGCCCCATCTCCAAACACAGCCATACTATGAGTTAGGGCTCCAACATAGGAATTTGTGGCGGGGGCAGACATAAACATTCAGTCCATAACAACACTACTCCCTCCAAAAGGTGGAGTCTAATTCCCCTCCCCTTGAATGTGGACTGGACTTAGTGACTTGCTTTTAACAAATATAATGCAGCAAAAGTAATGCAATGTCACTTCCGAGCATAGGTCAAAGAAGGATAGCTTCTGTTTAGGTCTCCCTCTTGGACTGGTAGCTGTGGGAGAAGCTGGTTGTCATGCTGTAAGTACACTCTGACAGCCTGTAGAGGAACTGAGTTGTCCACCAACCGCCACTACTGACTTGCCAGCCATGTGAGTGCGCCACCCTGGAAGCACATCCTCCAGCCCTATACGAGCTTTTAGATGACTGTAACCTGAGGTAACATCTTGACTGCAGCCTCGTGAAAGACCCCAAGCCAGAACTGCCCAGCCTGAGCTGCTTCCAAATTCCAAATTGTGACCCACAGAAACTATGAGGTAATAAATGTTTGTTGTTTGGGGGTAATTGTGTTAGAGTCATGTGTTTCACAGCAATAGATAACAGTCACAACTATTCTGACCTTCTCTCTCCCAACCTATAGGCCTAGCAAAATCAACACTTGTCAAATCTGACTTTTAGCTATTTAACGCCTGCACTCCAGGTGTTAAAGGTGGCTGGAGAAAAACACAGAGCTATACTGAAAGGTTTCCCTTTAAATTCATCACCACTGACCTCGGAGGACCACATTGCTGCCATATTGCTGCCCAGCAATCCTACACTGTTTTCCCCAGGCAAGTCGCTTCTCCTACTCCCTCTGGCAGATGACTGCATCACGCCTCCTTTCTTTTCAGGCCTGCACGCAGCTCTCCTTGCTTCTCACTTTCAGCTGATGACATCATTTTTCCCCCACTGAGAAAAAAAAAAATCAGAAAAGAAAAAAATCACATCCTCCCACAACCAAAAATACCAGCCTCCAGAAGTTGTGCCCACGTGCCCCACCTTTCCTCCTCTCATGATGAATGAATCGTCCATGTGTCTGTCTGAGGCCAGCCCGTCCTCTTGCACACTGGATCCCTTCTTCTCTTGCTTATTAAAAAGCATCACTCCAGCAATTATCCACTCTCTCATCTGCAGCATCAAATTTTCCATCTCAACTGGATCATTCCCATCAGCATACTGATGGGATATAATAACTCTCAGCTTTAAAAAATATCCTTGACCCCACATTCCCTCCAGTTACTTCACCATTTGCTAACCATTCAGCGAAAAACTACTGTTTCTATTTCCTCACCTCCCAGTCTCCGTCACAGGCTCCAATCAGCCTTTTGTCCTTACCATGGCAGTGAAACTACATTTATCAAGGCCACTGATGACTTCTGTGTTGACAGATTCCATGGTCAATTCTCTGTTCTTATTTGACCTATCGGTGGCATTTTAAGTCATGTGATCGCTCCTTTCTTCTTGAAACACTTTCTTCAGTTGCTTCCAGGACACCAGGGTTTTCCAGTCTTCCTCTGACTTCACTAGCTGTTCCTTCTCCGTTTGTCTTTTTTAGATTTTCTTTTTCACTTTTCACAACCTGTAAAATTGGAATGGCCTAGACCTTAGCTCTTGAATAGCCTCTGTTCTCTTCTCTTTCCTTTCCTTATGCTCCCTTTTCTGGATGGCCTTATGTGGTCCCAAGGCTTTAAACACCATCCACTTGCTATAGACCTCCTATTTATGTCCCTAATCTAGAGCGTCTCCCTTGAGCCCAGGATGAATAAAGGCAAAGTTTGTGTTCATTTTCCTCCCCTTTTGGCACATCTGTCCTCACCTCTCAGTGGTTTTCCCTTCTTCTGATATCCAGTTTATTCATACTCAAGGGTAATAGATAGGATTAAAACATTACCTACTGCTTAGCATACTGCCTTGCACATAATGGAAATATTAATCAAATATAACTAAATTACTCCTTTCAGGGAACAATATTTATATTTGGCCTAAAGGCAAAGTTATGCCTCTCTACTTGTGAAATTTCAGATATGGGCATAGACAGTTTAATCCTACTTAGGCCTGGGAAGGAAATGGGGAGATGGGGTGTGGGTTTTTGAGGGTGATAGGCTTTTCTAGAATTGCTTAAATCAAGCTGATCACAGACTCAGCCTTTCTGTAGGGTGTGCTTAGTGTTTTCTCTATCTTTTTTGGTGTTGTTATGGCCAAGATGAAATAGAATGCCTGGGTTGCTCGGCAAAGCCCCACCCTGAGTTTTAGTGGTGGCTGCCTGGTGGTGTTAGTCCAGTGGTTAGACCATGGTAGTGACAGGCTGCGGATTCATTTTCCACTTAGCTTTTCACAGAGAGACCCTGTTCTTCAGCCACTGATTGATCCCTTAACTTGGTCAAATATTGGCACATAGTCCAGCCTAAAGATTCAAAGTTAGACCTTGACATTTGACTGAATCATTTAAAAAAGTTTCAAAGGTCAGAATGTCCATAAATAAGAGTACAGTCCTTCCCCCATGCCCTCTCAAGTTTACCATGATAAAGTGAGAGTCAATGAGGTGACAAAGCTGTGGAAGTCCTGGGGCACTGGATCAGTCAAGGTCCTGTCACTCAAGGAAGTGAGGCGAGTTGGACAAAGGGGCAATTTATAGGGCCGAGGGAAGCAACATTGGGCAGGGAAGCACCCAGGGCCAGCAACAACAGGGAGTCACTACTGCCTCTAGGCTGAAGGTGTAGGTGGGGAGCACTGATCAGATTCCAGGGACAGCCACAGCTGTTGGAGAGCTGCCTGTGACCGGAGCCTTGGCCACCCATCAGCCCAGCAGGGTGGGAGTTGAGAGAATGAACATCTTGACCTTCTCTTCGTCCTTTCCATCTCTTATAAATGCTTCCCATTGGCCAAACCCAACCAGGAACCAGATGGCAAGGAAGCCTATTGGTATAGACCACATAAGGCAACCTCTTGGATCTCAGAGCAGAGTGGAGAAGTCTGGAGAGTGCAGCTGAAGGAGCTAACAGAGAATATTCCACAGACTTGTTCAGAATTACAACTCCAGGGTCCAAAGCTATTAGAAGGCAATGTTCTCAAGATAGATGGTTCATGGACCCCTGTCTCCACCAGCAAAAACAACTAAAGCTGATGTTCTATGCTTCGAGATGGGGTACTAGAATAACCTTCATGTATATGAGACTGGAAGTCTGTTCCCTAATGATGCTGATGTGACAGGGACAAGATTTATTGAAGTGTGAGTATTCTAAGGAACATCTTAGCTTGATAATCTAATATCTGGATCTTCTGGGTACAGTTTTTTTTTTTTTTTTTTTTTTTTTGAGATGGAGTCTTGCTCTGTCACTCAGGCTGGAGTGTAGTGGCGCGATCTTGGCTCCACCTCCCGGGTTCAAGTGATTCTCCTGCCTCAGCCTCCCGAGTAGCTGGGATTACAGGCATGTGCCACCATGCCAGGCTTTTTTTTTTTTTTTTTTTTTTGAGATGGAGTCTTGTTCCATCTCCAGGCTAAATCTCGGCTCATTGCCACCCCTGACTCCCGGGTTCAAGCGATTATCCTGCCTAAGCCTCCTGAGCAGCTGGGATTACAGGCACATACCACCATACCCAGTTAATTTTTGTATTTTTAGTAGAGATGGGGTTTCACCATGTTGGCCAGGACAGTCTTGATCTCCTGGCCTTGTGATCCACCCACCTCGGCCTCCCAAAGTGCTGGAATTACCCGCGTGAGCCACCACACCCAGCCTAATTTTGGTATTTTTAGTAGAGATGGGGTTTCAGCATGTTGCCCAGGCTGGTCTCGAACTCCTGACCTCAAGCGATCCTCCTGCCTTGCGTCCTCCCAAAGTGCTGGGATTACAGGCGTGAGCCACTGCACCTGGCCTGGGGTACAGAATTGGGAGAATGATGGGAAGAGAGACTGGGAGAAGAGGGAAGGACCTGACACAAGAGGTAAAATCAGCCTACATAATAAAGAGCTCAGAAGGAGGGGGATATTTGGGTGCTGGACAGAGTACAGGAGCTTCGGGCATGTCAAAAGCCCTTAAGCAGCTGGCTGTGAGAGAATTAAGGAAAAAGTGGCTTTAGAAAAACATTGCCAAGTGTTTCTATCTCTTCAAAAGATATAACAAATACTTGGAATTTCTTTTAAAATTTCTTTCAGTTGCTGAACTATGTTCCTTTCTATTAGCCTCCAAGCAGAGTCTGGGCCATATGGGGCCTCAACTGTTATCGGAGTCACAATAAAAGACCTTCTGGATGGTTCTGGCAACCAAGGACTGGCCAGAAAGCACTCCACACACCTCATCCTCTGTCCTCTGCATGACAGCACACAAGCCTGGAAGCTTCTGAGGACTTAGCTTCCTTCCAAGGGGTTGTAACCTTACCCAATGATTGCTGCAAAATGGAAGGGATGATTATTTTACCTTTGGCACAGAAGCCAGAGCAGGTAAACAAGTTGTTAGTCACTCAATAAGTCATCTACAGAAGCAAGGAGACACAACCCAGGTCTCTGGACTCCGTGTGGCCTGCATTCTGCTCAGCTGGCTGGCTGCAAATTCTGTTTCCTTCCCTTTCTAGGAAATGAAAATTCTCCCCTCTCCCTCCTGAGAAGGCTCAGGCCTGTTTGGTTTAGGTTTTCACCAAGGGACTGTGGGACAAGACCAGATTCTGAGCCTTTACAAAATCATTCCTTTAGTTCTTAATTCCTTTCTTGAAAGCAGTTTAAAGTGTGCAGGGGCAGGAGACTATGCCCTAGGACTAGGACTTGGGGGTTCTGAGCATGGGTGCATGACTACACCATGATCTGAATTTCCCAGCTATGCAGCATATGTGTCAGATGTGGGTTCTGATCCGGATGAGATATTGCTCAATCTGGGCTAACAAGATGTGGGGAGACATTGACTGAGGGGTTCTGGAAAGAAATTTCTACTTTCTTCCATGATGACTATTTAAAAAGCAGCTTGCTCTCTCTCCTGAGAGTGAACAAAGGTGCAGACAGCTTTGGTTGCTGCTGGCAACCACGTTGCAACCTAGAGGATTGAGAGTTTTAGGATGAAGTTGACATCACGGAAGACAGAGTGGAAAGACAAAAAGAAACAGCATAGAGCAGATGGATCAGATCTTGCATAAAACCCACCCCACCTCAAACTTCTTTTTAATTGTAAAGGACCAATAGGTTGATTGTTTAAGCCAGTTTGAGTTGTGCTTTCTGCTACTGCAATAAAAACCATCCATTATCCTGACACTTTATGGCAGCTCAGATTCTCCATGCTGTAGGCTCAGGAACAGGAAGGCACAGTCTGGTCTGAGAAGATTCTGTCCTGATGCAGGTAATGTGTTGCTTTTTCTTTGGTGGGTGGCAGGAAGGTCAGGCAAGTTCATCTTGCAGCTTGGGGAGAAGGAGTGATGAGTTAGGTCATCTGGCAAAGGCATGGCTGAAAGCATGCCTCACGTACTTGAACATGATGCTCTGGGGGCTTAGAGGGCTTGGGCTGCCAGATCCATGTGGGCAGGTGTTCTTTGCCTGAGGTTCTTGAACTCCTAGGGGTTCCATGGAAGAGTGTCAGGAAGTCCATGAAACCCTGAAACTGTATGAAGAATTTTGTATGTGTGCATTTTCATCAGGTTTTCAAAATGAAAGATTTACTGCCCTATGTTTAAATGGTATATGGCCCTCTAAACCCATCTGCCTCCGTTTCTCCTTGTCATCAGACAGGATGACTAGTCCTTTTTCTACTTACTCTCCAGAAGGGATAAACATATGAAAGATCATAGAGGGTGGATAAACCTATTAGATGGAAAACATCCTTTTTAAATTATCAGACAGTGCCAAGCTATGGGGAGAGGACTTCAGGGGTGTCCTGAAGTGACAGAGTCCATCTGAAACTGAAGAT
This sequence comes from Nomascus leucogenys, assembly GCF_006542625.1. Classification (NCBI taxonomy): domain Eukaryota; kingdom Metazoa; phylum Chordata; class Mammalia; order Primates; family Hylobatidae; genus Nomascus; species Nomascus leucogenys. The sequence continues at coordinate 7,557,171 of NC_044394.1, forward strand.
AGCCAGAAGTATAGATGAAGAAGAATGACAAAAGTCAGACATGTCCTTTCTGTAGGAAATCCAGGTACATGGATACACATGAACATGTATGCTGCATGTCATGTATGTATATGGAATAACAATTAACATTTGCATTGTCTGATGGTTTCCAACAACATTTTCGTAACATTGCCTCATTTGGTCTTCATACAGGCCACGGGAGCTGGGTCTCACACTTTTCCCCAAGGTTCAGGAAGTGAAGTGCCCAGGGTCCCTCCATGATTATACAGTGACGCTGTAAATGAAATTCACGTATTCTGTTTCCTCACCTGGTGCACTAAGCCCTATATTAGTCTAAACCTGGTTGACCATCAGTATCACCTGGCTGCTTCTTTAAAATGCTTGGGCTCCACACCAGCTCTAGAAATTCTGATTTAGGATGTCTAGGACAGGGCCTGGGTATTTGCATTTCCGGAAGCACCCCAAGTGAACCTGAAGACTATTTAGGTTTTTAGAATTTGGCCCTTGCAGGGGATGGTGCATTGATACAGTGGACTCTTGAAAGATGGGCAACTGGGTGTGGTGGCTCACACCTGTAATTTCAGCATTTTGGGAGGCCAAGGTGGGAGGATAGCTTGAGCCCAGGACTTCAAGACCAGCCAGGGCAACATTAACGAGACCTCGTCTGTACAGAAAGTTAAAAAAAAAAAAATTAGCCAGGGTGGCACACACCTGTGGCCCAGCTACCCGGGAGGCTGGGGTGGGAGGATCACTTGAGCCTGGGAGATTGAGGTTGCAGTAAGCAGAGACTGTGCCACTGCACTCCAGCCTGGGTGACAGAGCAAGACCCTGTCTATAAAAAAAAAAAGGGGGGGCAATAATTCAAGTTCAAAAGTAGCAAATCTCTAGCGGTGGAATTTCAGGCTTTGAGGCAGACAAATGAATGCAGGATATATTTTGGGGAAGGGAGACATCTTGTTACGATGTGTGGTAGCTGTGTGTTTGCCACGATGGCTCTCCACCACAGAACTTCCCACATGTATATTACCTGCTTGATGTATACTACACACATATAATGTCAACAAAACTCTCAGAATGAAGAGCAAACACATCTAATAAACATGTGGATTTTTAGAGCATGCAAGCTTTTTTAGGGAAAAAAATATGGAAGCATTTTCAGTGTCAAGTCTCACCACGAGGCAGGCTCTTCAAGCTGGAAGAAAGGCATCCGGAAATACGAGTTTGTCATGGAAACGCTGACGGGGCTTCAGCTGAGTGATGCTCACAGGTGCAACCCAGAATGGCACAGCCTCTTGTGGCTTATTTACATCCCAGCCTGCTGAATGAGCTCACTTTTCTTGTTGCCTGGCCCCTGGGGGCTTCTTACCAGGAAGAAGTGTGGCTGTGGCTGTGTTTCTTGGTGGGGGTTTTCAGCAGGAAATTACAGAGGGTCTTAGGATCAGTTTCACGTCTGGGAGAAAGGCTCCTGGAGAGAGTGGAGAGATCAATGAAGTAAAGAAGGAAGAAAAGGAGGGAAGGAAGGAAAACATACTGATTTTAAGTGCCAGGACCGACCCAAGGAGCGCACAGTCATCATCTTCATGTCTTCATCACCATAGGCTGTAACCCAGTGAGGTACCTAAGGTTATCCCTGTGTTACAGAGAAGGAAACAGCCTGGCGGGACCCAGAAGGGAGCTGACAACCACATCCTTGGGTAGACTAGATGGCCAGCGGTGCAAGGATTGGGAAGCTTCCCCTGAAACCACCACTTTGGCTGACACCAAAAACCCTAGAGCAGGGAACAAAGGCCTTCTCTTGACAAGCAGGGAGAAACCTAGAGAGTCCATTCCCCTTGGGAGAGGCTGCATGCTGACTCGCCTGGGTCCTGTCAGGGTGGATGATTGACCACGACCCTGTGCTGCAGGCAGGCTATGGTCCAGGAGGGACACTGGGTCCTTGAAGATACAGGTTCTCTGTTCTTCATAGCAGGAGCCAGAGAAGGGCATCAGTTGCTTTATGGAGCCAATAGGTGGGGCCTAAGAGGCTGAGGGAGGGAGTTGGGAATAGGAAAAGGTTGTCTGTCTGTGGGATGTTTCCATTTGGCGGAGAAAGTGTGGTCCCTTAGGGGCTCTCAATCTAATCCGATAGGAGAGACAAGAGCTCTGCACACATGGAGTCCAAGAAAGATGGAGGAAAGAAGGCACAGGCCAGAGATTCTAGGAGCTCACAGACTGGACAGGGAAAGACCTGTTTTTCCCAATCCTGGCCACAGACCCAGAGGTCCCAACCATCTTGGGAACTGCCCTGGACTGTGGCAAGAGTTAGGGTGAGACCCAGACCCCCCAAGTTCTCTCCTGCACATCTACAAGGCCCCTAAAGTGATCTTCTACAGTGCTTTCTATCAGAGCCACCTGCTCCTGGGGGCTTGCAGCTTTGGCCAGGACCAGTGAGTGGCTCTGCTGGGAGGCTGCTCTAATTAGGCCCAGGGCCACTCCCCAGCCCCATCTGTCCTCAGCAACATGAGTCCCACCTTTTCCTCCTCACTAGGAGCCTTGGGAGCTCGGGAGACATTCCAAGGCTGGCTCTGACATGAATTTGCTGCTCAGTGCGCCAGGCGATCAGAGCTGACTCCTCTCCCTTTTCCCTTGGAGGTGTTGATAGTAACAGCAGCAATGAGCTGCCAAGTTGGCAGGAGAACAGAGCGACTGTGCACTGCGGATGGAGGGGGGTGGGAAGCAGCAAGCCGGCAGAGGGCCGGGCCAGAACGACAGTTTGTTTATCCTGAAATTGAAAGGGTCCCTCCAGTCTCAGCCACCAGCATCTTGCAGGAGGGAGGGTGACTTCCTAGAAGGTGGAGGCTCTGGGGGGAGGCCCAGGGTAGGTGATGTGGGTGTTGCTAGAGTCGGGTGGGTGGAAGAGATCTTTTGGTTGGGCCTGAAGCCATCAGCCAGCCTGGCCCCAGAGGCAGGACAGAGACCCACCTTTGTTCCTGCTGTTGAGGTGGCTGTGTAGTTTCTAAACTGGAATGGACCTGGGGTGGGGAGCTGGAGTTCTGAAGCTGCTTCCTCCTAAATATAGAGACCTCAAGAGGCATTTAGGAGGGTACTCAGGCTCTGTCAATCAAACGAACCTAGGACCTTGGGCAAGTATTTGAATCCTTTGAGCCTCAGAGATTAAGAACATTTACTTTAAAGCTTTGTGTGGGGATTCAATAAAGTAGCGATGGCAAAAATTTGTTTCCTGTTTACTCCAGGGCAGACATTGTGCTAAAAGCTTTCTGTATGTGAAGCATTTAATCCTCAAACTTTATCAGATGGGTACTATTTGTATTCCTATTTTATGAATGAAGTAACTGAGGCACAGAGGGGGTAAGTAGCTTACTCAGTGTCACAGAGCTAATGAGTAGCCACAATGGGGATTTGAACCTAGTAGTGTGTCGCTTAGGCCTATGTTCTCAGCCCCTGTGGAAACTGTCTTCACAGTGCGACTGAGTTCTGAGCAGGGTGCCTGGCACACAGCAAACATTTAATGAATGTTAGCTACCATCATGACTCCCCTAGAGCAGTTCCAGACAGGGGACCTAGGCTCCTGATATCTATACCAGGGACTCTCTGGGGTCCTAGGTTGTCCTCTTTCCATCTTTTGTCTATGCTATCTTGCTCATCCTAGGAGCTGGAGGAACTTCTCTTTTGGAGAGATTGCTGCTGGCCTTCCCTGCTTCTCTCATCCCCTCCTCCCGAAGGCAGAGCAGAGGAATTCTCGGCTTCTTCCAGTTACCCTCAGCCTGCAAAGAAAACATAGTCTGCTGTGTCTGCTGCCAGTTCCTCTCTGGCGACAGCCACAACCCATTTGCTCAGCACCAGCCCCAACCTGTGCTGTGGGTAGAGCCCAGAGCCTGGGGCAGGACCCCAGTGCCCTATGTGAGAGCCTGGGTCAGTTACTGTAAGGCTGGGCCTTGGGGGCCACTCAAAGGGAGAGGCATGGCCCACATAATTTCTTGAAGACTCTGGCTGTAACAGTGATGACTGAAGGCTGGTGTGCTGTATGCATAGACTGGTTTTTTTTTCTTTTTTTTTTTTTTTTTAGGCGGAGTCCCTCTCTCTGTCGCCAGGCTGGAGTGCAGTGGTACCATCTTGACTGACTGCAAACTTCACCTCCCAGGTTCACACCATTCTCCTGCCTCAGCCTCCCAAGTAGCTGGGACTACAGGCGCCCGCCACCACGCCCAGCTAATTTTTGTATTTTTAGTAGAAACGGGGTTTTACCACATTGGCCAGGATGGTCTTGATCTCCTGATCTCGTGATCTGCCCGTCTTGGCCTCCCAAAGTGCTGGGATTACAGGCGTGAGCCACCAAGCCCGGCCACATAGACTCTTTTTAGGGTAGGAAATCCATTGTATAAACATGTTCTCAATTTTGGAGGGTTCATTAATATAGCCATGCAAATTGGTAACCAGCTTTACAAGCTCACTAAACTGTGCTACTGGCCACCCTTACCTCTTGTAAGGTGCCAGACAAAGAATCCTATGCCACTTTCTGGGTGGCCAGAGCTACCTCCTGTCAGGAGACAGCCAAACCACAGCCAGGAGCCTGGATTACTGAATGCTCCCTAGGCCCAAATTCTTCCCTGGGACAATGAGACATCAGGCATTTGTGTGGGGGAAAGAAACTGCAGTGTGGACACCTCAGAACAACACTGTTTTGTTTATGTAAGCTGCGAAGCATTGTGGGTATGCTGGCTACAGAGTCACCCCCCTGTTTCCATCACATAAAAGAACTGATGACAGGAGATCAGGTAGGGTTGGGAAGCTGGGGCTAAAACTCTGCTATGAACTCAGAAGGAAATGGAATATTCTAAATATTATAGAATAGACACAGCAAGGATACAGTATTTTCTAGTTAGAAACTTTTAATTAAAAGAATGTTCACTCCATAGGGATCAGACCAACATGATGGTCAATAATTATAAACAGCTGAGCATGGTGGTGTGCACCTGTAATCTCAACTACTAGGGAGGCTGAGGCAGGAGGATCACATGAGGCCAGGAGTTCGAAGATGCAGTATGCCACGATTGTGCCTGTGAATAGCCACTGCATGCCAGCCTGGGCAACATAACAAGACCCCATCTCTAAATTTATTTTTAAATTATGAACAAAAAGGACAGTCACAACCCAACAATTCCTTTACCATGCTCACTACACAAGCAGCACTTAAGACTCCTTAGGCATGGGAGTACTCTCTGCCTGGGCCAGGGAGGTGGAAAGGAAACTGAGGCACCAAAGTAGAAGAGAGGTCCTGAGATGTTTCAAGGCACATATAGAAGGCAGTTGCCCATCACCACACAGGGCTGATCACCATCTTGGTCTCTGCGATCTAAAATATTCAACTTGGGTAGTAGTTCATGCCTGTAAACCCAGCACTCTGGGAGGCCAAAGTGGGAGAATCGCTTGAGCCCGGGAGTTCAAAACTGGCCTGGGCAACATAGCAAGACCTCATCTCTACTAAAAATAAAAAATAAATAAAGTTAGCCTGGCATGGCGGCACATACCTGTAATCCCAGCCACTCAGGAAGCTGAAGCAGGAAGATCCCTTGAGCCCAGGAGTTTGAGGCTACAGTGAGCTGTGATCGTGCTATGGACCCCAATTTGGGCAAGAGTGAGACCCTGTCTCAAAAAAAAAAAAAAATATTCAACTTGGTTTGTTGGAGATTTGCCTTTTCCAGTGTTGTAACAGAAGTCAGAAAGAGGAAAGAATGCCTTACAGTCAACTCGCTGGCACACGCTTGTTCTGTAAAGTAAATTACAAGGGTCTTAGTTTACTGTGCCCAGAAATGCATTTACTCTATTGGACCTTGAGGGGCTCATTCACAATACATGACAAATCATCTGAGGGGTGGGTGTAGCAGGAGACTCTCTCGAGTAGTGGAGACCAACTGTCTGCTTCCTGCTGCTGGTTCAATTTGGTGCCAAGCAGCAGTCAGAAGAAAGGCATGAAACCAGGCAAGGTGAGGAGCAACGAGCAGGAGCTGAAAACAGAGGGCAGAGTTGACCATGAATGAGAAAATTAAGGTCAAGGCAAGAGCTGCAGGGTGTGGACACCTGCCTGCCTGCCTGTGAGAGAACCCCACGGGACTGGGTGTCAGGAAGAGGGCATGCTCCCCAGCGCTTGACCTCCTGGGATGGGGCACATGGCAGGCCAGCACAGAGGCAGGGGGATGCCCGGATGACCTGTGAGAGAGTTCTTTCCCTCTGGAGGCCTTGGGAGGAAGCCAGAATGGGCATGCAGAAGTCGGTCAAGGTTCAATTTTCCTGAAGAAGCCCTGAGCTGGAGACAGGATGCATTGACTATTTATTTATTTATGAGGCTATCGATTATAATGCAGCTTTTCCACAGGATCTTGAGGCAGCTCGAGTTGGGAGAAGAAACCTCCTACCAGTTCACTTTCTCTGTCCTGGAGATGTCAGGTGTTCAGATAGGCTGCCTCCCTCTCTCCCTGGTGGTTCTCTCTCCTCTCCCCACCCCTCTGCAGCCCTCACCTCTGCACACCCTGAAGGATGGCGGCTCCAGAGGGTTCCTCTAGTCTCTCGGGTCTGGCTGCTCTGGGTTCTTTCCAATATTTAGGGCATATTCCAATACCCCAAATCCTGAGAGCACAGGCTGTGTGCTCCAAATGAGTAGATGAAAGATTTCTCAGTTATAAAAGGCCTCTGAGATCTTCCTAGCAAAACACCTTTTTACTGAGGAGGAACAGAGGCCAAGGAGAAGTGATTTCTCCCAAGTCACACAAGGTGAGAGGCACAACCTGGACAAGAATGAGGCCTCTCGATTCCCCCAGGCGACGATCCTTTCCACTCTACCACGCTGCCTCCCAATAGGATCCCTTTTACTTGAAGTGAACCCCCAGACAGATCCTTAATGCCCACTCTTCCGCCTCAGTCCAGGGTTGGGGTGCCCCTGAGCTGGGAATCACTCTCGGGGGCCCTTGCTCTCTTTGTCATTCCCCCAGCAGGCCTCTCCTTGCTTTGTTTTGCACTTGATGACATCTTTGCTCTCAGTCTTCCCCACTCCCAAAAAGGATCGAGGAGGTTCTGCTACCTGCAGAGCAAAACAGGAGGTGGTGATAATGACCACAGGCCTGATCAGCCTCTCCTGGCCTCTCCCTCTGGCCTCCCCATGGGCCACCTTTCCTTAGGCCTCCTCCAGCCTTTGTGCCCCAACACTAGCCTTCTGGTGGGCAGAAATGCCATGTCCACTAGTTCCTGTGAACAGAAATGGCTCTTCTCTCTTGGCCCTGATTGCAGAGCTCAGTCTCCTGGCAGAGGCAGGAAGAGGCCTGCCCAGATGGACAGAATCTAGGATACTGGCCAACACTGCACCATTCCCCAAAGGGGGCCTCCCCAACTTTGGAGACCCTGAATCTTGGACTAATTGGATATGGCTCTAAAGATGAGGGTCATTGCTTAGGGCTGGGCTGGCTCTTGGCCCTATCAAGATGGTCTCTGTCAGATGCAGGGGCATGCACCTGTAGTCCCAGTTACTCAGGAGGCTGAGGTGGAAAGATCACTTGAGCCTAGGAGTTCAAGGCCAGCCCAGGCAATATAGCAAGACCACATCTCTTTAAAAAAAAAGACTAACACAAAAACAAAAGATTGCCTATGTCCCTCTACCTCTCCTTAAGTTCATTTTGCCATTCATTGTTCCAGGGTTTAACCACAGCCCAACTTACTGTCTTTATTTGATATTTCTTCCCTTCCCACAGGCTATGCTATAGCCGAAAGGAATTTCATACAAGCACTGCATTTTCTTCCTTTATCCCTATTGTTCTATAATGTCCTACCTTCTTGCTCCACACAAGTTGAAAACTCATGTTATAAGCTACCTTCCCTGAGTATAGCAGCTGATGTTTGTTGAGCATCTACTATATGCCAGGCACTGCACCTTTTCCTCACAGTGACCTCAAAATTCTCCCAATGAATCCTAGGGTTATACAGTGAGCAGCAAAGTCAAGATTTGAACCCTGGCCTGTGTTCTTCAGAGTCCATACTCACAGCCGCTACACCATATCGCCTCTCAGGAAACAGGTGTCCTTCACAACATTACCTTTCTCTGACTTAGGATTTGATTGGCATGTCCCTTACCACACATCACTTTTTGATTTTTACTGTAACTACTTAAATCATATCCCTTAGTTTCCTTATTAGACCACGAGCTCTTCAAAAGTAAGGGCTGGGTGACATTTGGTGTCCCCACCACCTGGCCCGGCGCTAGCACAGACAGGTTTAATTAACTGCATTTCAAATGAAGGAATGAACACATGACTGAGTGAATCTGAATTGTAGTGAGGGTTAAAGTCTGTCCACGGTGGAATAGGGAGTTGGAACTTGCTTTTCTGAAGGCCTCAGCCTCACATTGCCTTTTAAAAGGCACCATGGGAAAGGAGGAGAATGGAAGAGTTTCATAGATGAGTGAGAGCAGGAGCACAAACTGCTGCATGTCTGTAATTACAGAGCCTCTTGATGCTGGCTGCTGTTGGCAGCATGCTGGGGAACGTGTTTTCAATCCTCCAGGTTGGGAACTACTGGTACTACTGATTGCTTTGTGTGATCTGACGTGGCTGTGAAAGGAAAAGAGAGAAGGGGATAATAAAAACTCTGAGCAGTGGCCTTGCCAGCTGTAGGGCCTGCTCCAAGAGCAAGGGCCTCCAGTGTGCACCCCACCACCGCTTTTGGTAGGGCAGAGGGGAATCTAGCCACCTTGTCTGTGCTGGACCCTTTTGGGAGCAGGATCTCCACATGGACCAGCCCGGGGCAGGGTGGTCTCTGGCTGGGCTAAGGGCAGTTTCAATTCACTGGGAAACCTTCCAAGTTGGGAAGAGGTTGCAGGAGGTGGTAAGGTGTAAAGTTCTGGGGAGAGGATCTGAAGTGTGGGCCTCATCTGCAAAGGAGGTGTGTGTGTGTGTCTGTGTTCACGCTTGCTTGAGTTAAGGGAGGGTGCCCAAAATGGGACTGTGCTCCGTCCTTACAGGGCCCTAAGGTTCCCTGGTGGGTCTATTTTCTCCAAGGTTCTGTTCAAGATTTAGCTTTTCTGGTGCAGGTTTAGAACAGGCAGATCTGGCTCCTGAGCCATGGCTAGGAGGATAGGGCTCTGCCTTGATATGAATCCACCTTTGTTGAGAGAAGGTGCACTCTCACCCACCATTCCCAGCCTCCTTTCCACAACTGCCTGCTCACCTCCTGCCCAAACCAAACAACAGCCTCAAAACACTTGCCTTCACATGACTTCACTTGACTTTTACTCTGATACTTGTATTTTCAGAGCCCATTTACACCCATTTGCCTGCTTCCATTCTTATAACAGCCCCTCCAGGGGTACAGAAAGCAAAGATTCTTTTTATTATAGGTGAGGAACTGAAGCCCAGAGAGGCTGTGTGACTTGTTTCAGGTCACACAGCAAATTAGCAATGGAGCCCCAGGGTTCCCTGCTCTGGCTTCATGACTCCAAGTCCTTTTCCTTCTTCAGTTCTAGGTCCCTACCCACCTGTCTCCTGAAAGGAAATCTTCACAGAGAAGCTCACGCTTCGTTAGTAATATGCACATCAGTTCTCCTGGTGCTGGGTCAAAAGCAACTCAAAACTGGCACCCTCCTTACTCCCTCCTCCTTATCTCCTTCCTCCATTTCTACCCACCCCCACCCCACTCTTAAGATGCTCATCTCCAGCAAGAATCCTCAATATGGCTCTTGCTGAAAATGTGGGGTAAATGCCAGGGTGCTTTCCTGGGAGGAGAACCAGTGCTGTTCGTCCTTCCTAGGAAGGAGGAAAAGACAGTGGTGGCCTGGGTCCCAATAAATGGCCTGTTCAGGCCTGGAGAGGGGCTGAAGACAGGGTGATGTGTAAGGAAATTCAAGGATATGATTTAAATAGTTACAGGGTGGTGTCTTACGAGTTTCCCTTTGCCTCACCTCCCAGACTGGCAACCTAATGGTCACTGGATGGCCACCTCTTTAAGACTAAGAAGTCATCTAGCCTGGCTGTACCCTCCATCTGAAACTTTGTCTACATGACTTTGGGATGTTATGCGTTGATTCATTCATTTATTCAGCAAATACTTGTTAATGGCTGACTATGCACCAACGTTTGCTGTAGGTGCTGGCGACACCACAGTGAACATGACAGGCAAGATTCCAAACAGTCTGAGAAAAGAACATAGTTCTTTGGCACACTGTTTTTGGCGGTGATGTGGGGTGGGCAGGACAGAGAAGTAATGGGAGCTCAGAGAAGCAGGATAGCTGAGAAGGCCTCTCAGGGAAGACATGTGTCTATGCTGCGGCTAGAAAGATGAGCAGACCATTAAGCAGGTGAAGAGGGGCAAGAGTTTCCAGGCACAGTGAACAGCATGTGTGCAGGCCCAGAGGCTACAGACCCATAGTACACTGAAGGAACTGAAAGAAGCACACAGGACCTGAGTGTAGCATGCAAGGGGCAGATGGGGGGAAGAGGGGGTAAGACATGAGGCTGGAGGGTAGGGCAGGGACTGGGTCAAGGAGGGCTTGAAAACCATGTTGAGTAGAATGAACTTTATCCTACAGACAATAAGCCACTGAAAGGTTTTAAGATGTGTGACATGTTCAGATGCATGTTTTAGAAAGAGATTTTTTTGCTTTTGTGTGGATTGACACTTTTCAATAGAAATATAATGAGAGCCACAAATGGGAGCCGCACATGTAATTAAAATGTTTCTAGTAGCCACATAAACAATGTAAAAAGAAACAAGTGAAATTAATTTTAAATAAATTAATCCAAAATATAAATATATTATGATTTTAACATACAATCAACATAGAAATACTAACATATTTTACTTTCTTCATATTAAGTCTATGAAATCTGGTGTGTATTTTACACTTATAGCACTTTTTTTTTTTTTCTGAGATGGAGTCTCGCTCTGTCGCCCAGGCTGGGGTGCAGTGGCGCGATCTTGGCTCACTGCAAGCTCCGCCTCCTGGGTTCACGCCATTCTCCTACCTCAGCCTCCCGGGTAGCTGGGACTACAGGCGCCCACCACCACACCTAGCTAAATTTTTTGTATTTTTAGTAGAGACGGGGTTTCACCATGTTAGCCAGGATGGTCTTGATCTCCTGACTTCATGATCCGCCCGTCTCGGCCTCCCAAAGTGCTGGGATTACAGGCGTGAGCCACCGTGCCTGGCCACTTATAGCACATTTTGAATTGGACTAGTTACCTTTTGAGTGCTCCAGGCCACATACAGTTAGAGACCATCATATTGGACAATGCAGATGTAGAGAATGCATTTGACGAAGCAAGAATGGGTGTTACGAGACGAGGGATGAAACTGTTGCAGTTGACCTGGAAGATCATGATGACTAGAGGATAGAGACAGGTTTCAGAGATATGACTCCCAGGTTTCTGTCTTGGGCAGCTAGCTGGATACTAGGGTCATGATAAGATGGAGAAGCCAGGAAGAGGTTTGGGGGTGAGTGGATGTGGAAGGGTTGAAAGTGGTTGAAAGCGAGGAGTTCCGTTTTGGGCATATTGCATTTGAGGTATTTGTGGGGCATCTGCAGAACTTGTTTGATAGTTTTTCTTCACTCCAATTTTTCTGACTGGGCACATGGTCACTCAGAATAAAAACCATGTGTGGACCTCTAAGTTCTGGCCAGAGGGATATAGGCACATGTATTGTGAATTCTGGGAAGTGTCTTGGAAGAGAAACAGCATGCTCTGTCACTGGTTTCTCCTTCCTGCTAGAGCCTGAGTGGCCATCCTGGATCAGTTGAGGGTTGAGGGTGGCAGAATTATAGGTAGAAGAATCCTGAGACCCTGACACTGTGGATCTGTCACACCAGGCCTGGACTTAATACCTCTGCCTTCTATCTTGTTTGAACCATTTTATTTGGGATTTCCTTTTATTCACAGGAAAGGGATTCTAATGAATATAGCACCTAAATGGAGACGTTCACGGGGCAGTTAGATCTTATGGGTCTAAAGCTAAGGAGAGGGGTCTGGACAGGCTATATATAGATGTGGGAATTACCAGTCTATAGTTGGTCATTGAAGCCATAGCAACATATAAGATCTCCAAGGAAGAATGGTCTAGTGAGAAGAGAAAAGGATCTAGAACAAAACTCTGAGGAACACCAACATTTAAAGAATGAGCAGCAGAAGAGGAGCCTGCTAAGGAGACAAAAGGCATAGCCAGAGTGGTAGGAAGAAAACTAGGGAAGTGCTACCCTATGGAAGGCTAGGGAGGAGAGAGTCCCAAGGAGGGACTGGTCAACAGAAAGCAGCCATCTCTGCTTGCTTCTATGAGTGTGACAGGGTCTGAAAAAAACAACTTAGGGTTCTGTTGCTGTCCCAAATCCCAACAGACTAGTAATGTCAGACTTCTGCTCATAGCCCTTCAGTGGATTCTTAGTTTCTTCAGGATGAAGTTCTAGCTCCTTCGCAGACCCTTTGGGTCCCTCCGAAGTCTAGCCCTAACTCTTCTGTCCAGCCTGTTCCTTTCCCCAGTACACTGCATCCCTGCCAGACTTGGCTTCCCACCATTCCCTGCCTTGGCTCATGATTTTTTCCAAAATTCTACCCACTCTTCAAGACTTACCTCAAATGCTAACCCCTCTGTTCCCTGATTCTTCCATACAGATTAATTACCCCTAACCCATGTTCCCAGAGCATTTTGCTCACTCTTGGTCACAACCACCACTGTACTCTGACCTGTGCTAATAAAATTGGTTGTACATATGTGTGTCTCCCCAGTGACACTGTGGGTCTGAGCAGTCATAGCTGGTTCTAGCTATTCATCTCCATCTCCCTCAGTGCCTCCTGCAGAGCTTGTTAGAGATGTTTCAGAAATGTCTATGGATTTAATGGAACTGTTGTCCTCCCACAGACCCCAAGTAATAGTGTGATCTCTGTTTTCTTTGTCGTAGTATTCCAGGGGTAGAGGTGATAGGGGAGACACTAATATAGAGAACCCTGGTATGGAGGAAAATAGACATGTTGAGTTTGAATCCTGCTGCTCAAAGAAATTGTCTTAGTCTGTGTTTCCCTGACTCAAGTAGCTTGTATCAAGAACCACCTTAATAATAGAAAAGCAATAGAAAAAAAATGAAACTAAAAATTGGTTCTTTGAAGAGATGAACAAAATTGACAAATCTTTAGCTAGACTGACCAAAGCGAGAAAAAGAGAGACAGAAAGAGAGAGAGAGACAGAGAGAAGGAGAAAGTGAGAGAGAGAGAGAGACAGAGAGAGAGAGACTCAAGTTACTAAAACACTAAAATTAGGAATGAAAGAGGGAACATTATTACCAACCTTAAAGAAATAAAAAGGTGCAGCCATAAAAAAGAACAAGATCATGTCTTTTGCAGGAACATGGATGGAGGCTATCATCCTTAGCAAACTAATGCAGGAACAGAAAACCAAATACTGTGTGTTCTCACTTGTAAGTGGGAGCTAAATGATGAGAACTTATAAACACAAAAAAGGAAATGACAAACACCGGGGTCTGCTTGATGGAGGAGGGTGCGAGGACAGAGAGGAGCAGAAAAGAGAACTATTGATCATTGAGCTTAATACCTGGGTGATGTAATAATATGTACAACAAACTCCTGTGACACGTGTTTCTCTGTGTAACAAACCTTCACATGTATTCCCGAACCTAAAATAAAATTTTTAAAAAAGAAGTAAAAAAGATTTTAAGGAGATACTATGAACAAAGTGGATAGCCTAGATAAAACACACACATTTTTAGAAAGACACAGACTACTAAAACTATCTCAAGAAACAGGTAATCTGAATAGGACAAGAAAAGAAATTGCATTATACTATCTCAAAAACTTCCCACACAGAAAATTCCAGGCCCTCATGGCTTCACTGGTGAATTCCACTAAATGTTTAAAGAATTAAAATAAGTCCTTTATACTCTTTCAAAAATGGAATAGTAACACTTTCCAACTTATTTCATGAGTTCAGTATTACCCAGATACCAAAACCAGAAGACATCGTAAGAAAACTATCAGCTGGGCACAGTGGCTCATGCCTATAATCCCAGCACTTTGGGAGGCCAAGGTGGGAGAATAGCTTGAGTCCAGGAGTTCAAGACCAGCCTAAGCAACATAGTGAGACGCCGTCTTTACAAAAAAAAAAATTTTTTTTAATTAGCTAGGTGTCATTGCATGTGCCTATGGTCTCAGGTGCTTGGGAGGCTGGGGTGAGAGGATCACTTAATCTTGGGAGGTCAAGTCTGCAGTGAGCCATGATCACACCACTGGGTGACATAGTAAGACCCTTTCAAAAAAAGTAAAAAATAAGTAGAAAGAAAAAAGAAAATCTATCAATGTAATACACCATACTAACAATAAAGGACAAAAGCCACATGATCACGTCAATAGATGCAGAACAAGCATTTGACAATTTGATAAAATTTCATGATAAAAACACTCAACAAACTAGGGATGGGAGTGAACTTCCTTAACTTGATAAAAGCACCTACAAACCTCCCACATCTAACATTAATGGTGAAAGACTGAAAGCTTTTCCCCTAAGATTGGGAAGAAGACAAGGATGACTGCTCTCACTAACCCTACTGAATAATATACTGAAGGTTCTATCTAGGACAATTAGGCAAGAAAAATGAATAAAAGGCACCCAGATTTTAAAGGAAGAAGTAAAACTATCGTAGATGACGTGATTTTGCATCTAGAAAATGCTGAGAAACACACACATACACATTGTTATGAATTAATGAATGAGCTCAGAAAGGTTGTATGTTACAAATTATAATGCATATACAAAAATCCATTGTATTTTATATACTAGCAATGATTACAATCTGAACATGAAATTATGAAAACAATTCAATTAAAAATGGCATCAAAAATGATTACTCAGGGAATATATGTAGTGAAAGATGTGCAAGACATGTACACTAAAAATTAGAACACATTATTAAAAGAAATTAAAGAAGACTTAACTAAATGGAAAGACATCCATGTTCACAGACTGGAAAACTTCATATTGTTAAGATGGCAATACTCCCCAAATTGATCTACAGTTCAACACAATCCCTATCAAAAATCCCAGCTGGATTTTTAACAGAAATTGATAAGCTGGTCCTACCAGTCATATGGAAATGCAAGGGACTCAGAATAGACAACAAATCTTAAAAATTAGAGCAAAGATGGAGGATTCACACTTCCAGATTTCACAATTTGCTACTTAGCTACAGTCATGAGGACAGTGTGGTACTGGCATAAAGATAAATATGTAGATCATTGAAATAGAATTGGCAGTTCAGAAATTCTTACATTTATAGGCAACTGATTTTTTATAATGGTGTCAAGACAATTTAGTGGTCAAAGGAGAGCCTTTTCAACCAGTGATGTGGGACAACTGGGTATCCACATGTAAAACAAATGATATTGGACTCTACCTCACACCATACACAAAAGTTAACTCAAAATAGATCACTGACCTAAATGCAAGAGCTAAAATTCTTAGAAGAAAATGTAGGAGTAAATCCTTGTGATCTTGGGTTAGGCAATAGTTTCTTGGACGTGACATCAAAAGCACAAGTGACAAGAGAAAAAAACAGACAAATTGGACTTCACCCAAAGTAAAACTTTAGTATTTCCAAGGACACTAGCAAGAAAGTGAAAATACAGGCCCATGGAATGGGAGAAAACATTTGCAAAATTAAATCTTTGATGAAAGTCTAGTATCCACAATACATAAAGAACACCATCAACTCAATAATAATAATAATAAATCCAATGAAAAATGGGCAAAGAATCTGAATAGACATCTCTCCCCAAAAGATATACAAATGGTCCATAAGCATATGAGAAAAGATGGCCAACATCATTAGCTATTAAGGAAATGCAAATAAAAACCACAATGAGACACCGCTTCACAGTCCCTAGGATGGCTATAATAAAAAAGGCAAATAATAATGTGTTGGTGAGGATGAGGAGACATTGAAACCCTCCAACACTGCTTGTAGGAATATAAAATGCAGCCACTTTTGAAAACAGTCTGGCCATTCCTCAAAAGCATAGCATCGAGTTAACATAAAACCCAGAAATTCCACACCTAGGTATATTCCCACCCCACCCGCCGGCAAAATGAAAGAATATATTCACACACAAAATCTTGCACATGAATGTTCCTACCAATATTATGCATAATAGCTAAAAAGTGGAAAGAACCCAAATGTCCATCAACTGGTGGATAAGCAAAATGTGGTATACCTATATGATG
This sequence comes from Nomascus leucogenys, assembly GCF_006542625.1. Classification (NCBI taxonomy): domain Eukaryota; kingdom Metazoa; phylum Chordata; class Mammalia; order Primates; family Hylobatidae; genus Nomascus; species Nomascus leucogenys. The sequence continues at coordinate 7,573,429 of NC_044394.1, forward strand.
GAATATTACTTGGCCATAAAAAGAATAAAGTACTGATTCATATTATAGCATGGATGAACCTTGAAAATATACTAAGGTAAAATGAGTCAGTCACAATCACAAAAGACCATATATTGTATGATTCCATTTACATGAAATGTCCGGAATAGGCAAATCCACGGAGACAGAAAGTAGACTAGCGGGAATTGGAGGAAATAGGGGAGAGACTGCCAAGGATTTGGGGTTTCTTTTGGGGGTGATGAAGTGTTCTAAAATTAGATAATGAGTGATGGTTGCACAGCTCTGTAAATATACTGAAAACCACTGAATTGCACATATTAGAAAGATGAATTTTATGATATGTGAATTATATCTCAAGCTGAGGGGTGTGTGCGTGTGTGTGTGTGTGTGTGTGTGTAATATTAAGTTGAAATGTAAGGCGGGGCCCTCCATTTTCCTAGTGAGAAGATCCCAAAAAAATTTTTGTTTTTGTTTTTGTTTTAGAAAGAGTCTTGCTCTGTCACCCAGGCTAGAATGCAGTGACACAGTCTCTGCTCACTGCAACCTCTGCCTCCTGGGTTCAAGTGATTCTCATGCCTCAGCCTCCAGAGTAGCTGGCATTGCAGGCATGTGCCATCATACCTGGCTAATTTTTGTATTTTTAGTAGAGACGGGGTTTTGCCATGTTGTCCAGGCTGGTCTCAAACTTCTGGCCTCAAGTGATCTGCCCACTTCTGTCTTGCCAATGAATTTTTTTTGTCACCTTGAATAAACTACAACATGCCTGACAAGGCAAAGTTTTTCTTCAAAATTATCCTCAAAAAAGGAAGGCAAAATCGCACCAGTCTCATTTGGTAGGGCTCCCCAACCCCATTCCCCACCTCACTGTCAGGGACCAATGGTGAAAGACCATAGTGTACATTTTTATGGCAGTGGGGACAAGGATTTCCCTCATATGTGACTCTGCCTCCCTCTCTTGAGGCTCTCAAGAGAGTGGACATCGGCGGCTTCTTACTTCTTATAACCACTGGTGGACTTTCCCTCTGTCAGCTCTTCCTTCCTCGACCTCAGAAGGTCTGTCAATCAGGTTTTCCGCCCTCCTCTTTTGTGACCAAAAGGTGGACATGTGACTTCACCAGGAATTTGAGTGGAGAGTGGGGAGACTCCAGGAGAACAGTGGATTTTCCTTACTGGGATGGTCTGAGGCAACTGTTCCCTGGCTGCTGCTCCCTGGAGTCAGGGTGGCTATTCCAGGCCTGTTTGTTTTCCTTCAGGTATTTCTTGCACCTAAGAACACTAACTTGGTCTTTTCAGATATTCAAGGCTAGTCATTTCCATATCATTGTCTTGATTCTCTCTTGATGGCAAAGACAGGGTTTCTCAGGGTTGTCCAGACAATGAAGGAGGAAAACTTTTAAATTATGAGAAGTCATGACCTGAACACCACGACTTCCACTGGGCATCTTCTCTGTAGTTTCTACTTGATGATCATTTGCTTTAATATTTTAATTGAAGCTCTAAACAATTCATTGAATTTAAACTAGATCAAGTCATGTTGTTTCTTAGGGGAATGCAAAGATGAGCAAAATGATATCCCAACTCTCAAGGAACTCATTTGGTGTGAATTCTGACTGAGTGGATCAGAGAAGGTATCCTTTGTGATGGGGTTATTGAAATAGAGAATAATGGACTTTGGGGCTGCTGGGGACCTTACAGATCAGCCAGTCCTACATCTTTCAGATGAAGAAATCCAGAGTCTGAGAGGTGAAATGACTTGACTAGCAGCTGAATATGGCTTGAGACTTCCTCCTTGACTCACAGTCCAGAGCTTATCTCACTAGTTCAAGTGGCTGAACTTGGCTGGTTCCTCAGGGAGTTTGGAGACAGGAGGGACAAATTTTTTTTTTCTTTTTGAGACGGAGTCTCACTCCATCACCCAGGCTGGAGTGCAGTGGTGCGATCTTGGCTCACTGCAACCTCTGCCTCCTGGGTTCAAGTGATTCTCCTGCCTTAGGCTCCTGAGTAGCTGGCATTACAGGTGCCCATCACCATGCCCAGCTAATTTTTGTATTTTTAGTAGAGACAGGGTTTCACTATGTTGACCAGACTGATCTCGATCTCTTGACCTTGTGATCCGCCTGCCTCAGCCTCCCAAAGTGCTGAGATTATAGGAGTGAACCACTGCTCCCAGCCAAGGAGGGACAATATTTAGGGCTTGGTAAATAGTTGCCCAGGGAAATATGTCTTGCAAGGTCACCCAAGAAATCAGCAAAGAATTGAGGTGGATTTCAGCAGTTCTAGTCACATGGGACTTGACAGGGGAGACTGGCACCAGGGTCTGCATTGCAATGGGAGTGTCGATGTGTGTCTTTCCCAACCTTCTACAATTTCCTGGAGATCTCGAAGCAGGTCAATGCTAAAGGGCTAGGCAAAACAACTTCTGTCACCTCCACGGTCTCTTTCCTCTAGATGATCCAGTCAGCTGGAGTTGGATTGTCTTTACCTGTAAGGACATTAGTCAAATACCCAGCAGACAGTGTGAGGAGGAAATCAATTGAGAAACCAGGGTTGGATTTTCCCTAGGGCTAACAATGAATTATTTTAGTTGGCAACTTGTTTAGGGCAGGAAGGGCCCAGTGTAAATAGTATACATTGCTGGTTCTTGACGGAGAGAGCCTGGACACTGTTCTTTGGGGTGGAGAAACAGTGTCCTTCTAAGCTGCACTTTTCAGTCATTAATGGGCACAATCAGTTTATAGAATGCTTACAGAGAACTTCTCATGTTTCAGGAACTATGCTAGGTCCTGCAGCCACACATAAGTTAAGACATGATTCTCACCTGAAAGGAACTACAGACAAACATAAGACTGACATATTTAATGGTAAGTGGTCAGTGAAAACTCCTGGATGTTACAGAGCACAGAAGAGGAGTATGCATTCCCTCTGGGGTTTAGGGGATTGGTAGATGACACCCAAAGGAGTTAGCCAGGAAAAATCTCCAAGTCTCACAGGCAAGAGAGCCACATGAGCTCAGATGCGGAATCTGCGTGTAGGGAAACAACAGGCAGTGGATGGTGTTACTAGAGCAGGAAGAACGAGATGGAAAGTGTGGGGACATAAGGCAGAGAAGCAGGTGTGCACGTGTGGAGGTAAGTTACGGGAAAGGAGTTAGTCTTTATTCTGAGCAGGAAAGAGGGGCGTGCCTGAGGAGATCTGCATTTTAGATAGATCACAGCAGTGTAGATCTAAGGTAGAGGAGCCAAAAATGGAGACAGGGAACCAACTGGAAGAGATGATGAGTGTCTGACGCAGGGGATTCATAATGAGAAGGAAGGTATGCATTGGAAACATATCCAAGAGATGAGCAGTGATGGAGACATGGTGGGTGAGGGAGAGACACAAATCTAGGGTTTCTGGCTTGTGCCTGGGTGGATAATGGGGCCATAAACTGAGACAGGAAATACAGGGAAGGGGAACAAGTCTGGGACAGAGATGTTGGCGATGGCTAACATTTATTAATCACGTATATGAACCAGACACTGTGCCAGGACTTCTTCAGGCATTTTCTCTTAACTCCATGAAGTGGATATGATTCTCAATTTATAGATGAGGAAAATGAAATTTGGAAATGTTGAATAGCTTAGCCAAATCTGCACAGCTGGTAGAGTGGTGGAAAAAGGTCAGAATCCATGCATTCTGGCCCACTGCTTTATATGTGTGTATGCGAAGAGTCTGAAGAGCCTGTGGAGCATCCACAGTGGAGACGTCCAGGCATTAGGGGGTCATCGGGGCCCAGATCATGGTAAAAACCATGAATGTGGGTGAAATTTCTAAGTTGAGCAGTGAGGGAAGCAAAGTGCCCTGGGGAACCCCGAAGTTAAAGAAGTAGCCAGATGGAAAGGGGTCCACCAAAGAGCCAAAAACAACAGTCTGATTTTGATTTTTAAATCAGAAGACATGACCGTGTTATCTGGGCAACAGGAAACTGGGCAATCACAAACAGCGTAGCTGTATCAAATAAAAACATTCACCAAGTTAAGCTGACATATTAATTATAACAGTGACTATGTTGCATAGTAATTATCCTGAACAGTAAGCATTTTACATAAATAGCAGTAATTAGTATATCACAAGTTTCCCAAACTGTGTCCTGTGGAATAGTAGTTCCTGGAGATGTTAATAAATGTTTGGATAAAAAAAGGGCTTTGGAGTCAGAAAAGTTTAGGAAATACTGGTATAATTTAGAGGGCCAAACTCTGTTTTACACTTTCTCTCCTTTTTTCTCTGTTAGGATGCAATATAGTATAATGGCTAACATTGTAGGCAGTGGAAACAATCTGGAGTTGAATCCTGCTACTGACAAACTGGATAATCTTGGGTAACTTACTGAACTTCTCTAAACTGTAGTTTGCTCATATGTACAGGGTGATAGTAATATATGCACTTCAAAAGGCAGCTCCTGGGATTAATTGGAACGCATTGCATTTAAAACGCTTAGAATAGAGCCTGACATAGAGCAAGGGATTCATGAGGATTAGTTATTATTATCTATAAACCATACTATTAACACATCTCCCTGTTATTCTACGGTTTAGTCCTTGACACACACACACACACACACACACACACACACACACACGCAAGAGCACTGATACTCACATTTCCGAAAAGTGAAAACCCTTGGCTCTGACTTCTGTTAGTTGAAGTTCTTTGTGCCCTTGTGTCCACCACACCACAGCCTGGAAATAAGCAAGCCCTTATTCCTACTGTACTTCAGGGAAGGGGAGCAGGGAGAGGGAGGATTTAGGCCCTGGCAGCATGGCCTTTGAAGGGCCACTGCTAGCTCGTAGTAACCCTTGGGAACACTTGAAAGAAGTCATCTTCTGGTTGGACACTGGCTTGTACCGTGACACACAGGTTAGCAAGCAGTGTGCCGGCTGTATTTTAGCACCCACTTGCTCCCTTGGTTGGATACTCTTGCGCAGTGAATGACCTGTGCAACCATACATGGCAGATCTGACCTTCAGGCCCTGGAAGGGCCTGGAAACTAATGACTGTTGGAGAAAGGGGGTACTAGCTTCTCTTTCTCCAAGCAGTGCAGGCGATTAGCCCCGCACCAAGCCCTAAGTGTATAAATCATCCTTCCTCATCTCCCTCCCTTCCTCCCATAGAGGCCACGCCTCCCATTCATGAACACAAAGACTGACATCAGAATACCCTTAGTGTGAGGGGATACCCCAGGCCTTAACTGCTCTCTGAAATCCCCCAACTGAGGTTGTTAGAGGACAGAACTGTAGAAAGCAGAAACCAGAGGGAATGATTTTTCCAGGTTTCCCCTGACACATAACGAACGCTAACTTTTGATGCTTCAAACTAGAGCAGGCCAGGGCCAGGGCAAGTCTGACTTCCTGCCCATGGTTTGGAGAGGCGAAGGGAAAAAGATGGGAGTGAGAACTATCTCTGGCAGCTTCTTAATCCCTACTGTATGGCCAAAATGCTTCGTTCCCAATAAAGGCTCGTCAGCCCTTGAGGTAGACACTTCTGTATCAAACAGACCAGAAAGAAAACCGCAGGCCTGAGGATCTTTCCTGGGGGTGGGGTGGAGAGAGGGCAGGGAGGCTCCCATTGCGCACGTTCACACCCACCCTCCCAGAAGTTCCTTGAGCCTCCAGAGGGGCTGCTGCCTGGGTGCGCCGCTTTTCAGCTCGAAGCGAGTCAAGCCTGACCTGCGGGATCTGGCAGGGCTCTCCCCTCTCTGTACTTGGATTCTCTCCTTTATAAAGTGAGGGGTGTGGATGGGCGGTTTTTGAAGGCTCCTCACAGCTCTGACAGGCACCACCTCTAGGGGCTTCTGTTCACTCTCCTCCAATCTTGTCTACCTGGACAGGCAGGGACAGACGACAAGAAATCGCTCACTCTCACCCCCATCCCAGGACCCCAAGGCCATAAATGTGCAAGGACAGCAGAGGCTTGCGTACCAAAGACACCCGCCCATCAATTTTGCTTTGGCTCTGTCTCCATTGCTCTTGTAGACAAATACCGGCTGGGGGCCCAGCTGGGAGTTTAGGTCCTTCAGCCTCAAAGAACAAAGGAGGAATAAGGGACCCTCCCCGAAGGTGAGGGGAGGGAGTCCTGGGGCTCCTATGCCTCTCCCTCTCTCCATAGGGCTGGCTGTCCCTCTCTTTCCCACAGATACCGGAGGACGGAGTATCCTGTCTTTTCCTCTGAGGCTGGTGACTTCCATCTCCTCCCCTCTCTAAGGTTGGGGTCTCTACCTCAGCCCCATCTGTTCCCTGGGTCTGAAATCTCCATCCCCCTCTCCCTTTTTTCTCCTTGGGACTGGGGGTCTCCACACCCCTCCCTCTCCTCCTCTCTCAGGACCATATCTCTTTATTCCTTTTCAGGCCTGGCCTCTCCAGCCCTGGGCGGAGGGGTCCGCATTCCTCTCCTTTCTTAAGGCCACGGCTCCCTCCCCCACCCGCTCCAGCTCCTCCTCCCCACCCCCTCCCTCCGCCCCGAGGCATTGTGGGAGGAAACAAGATGTGGGGCGAGAGCGGCGCGGGGAGAAGCCCGCAGTGCGGGGCCGGGCGGGCGCAGCCAATGGGGAGCGCGGACGGCGGCGCGCGCGGCGGGGGGGCGGGGGCGGGGCGCTATTTCAGCGGGGGCCGCGCGTCGGCCGCGCTCAGCGGCAGAGCGGAGCGGAGCTGTGAGGCGCCAGCGCGGAGCCGGCGGGCGGCGCGAGGCGGAGCACGGGCGGCCGGCGAAACTCCAAGGGCGGACCGCGGAAGGGAGCGATCGTCCCCGGGCTGCAGGAGCCGGAGACCGCGGCGGCGGCGGCGGCGCTGCTGCAGCTGCAGGAGGAGCCCAGGGGACACCGCCCCTGCCTGTGCTCTGCCTCGGGCCATCGCTGCTCCCCAGGGCCCAGTGCGGACTCGCCTCCTGAAGGTGAGCGGTGGGTGGGGGCGTCCCCCGGGTGGCGGGCCTGTGCCTGTCGCGTGCGACTCCGCACGACCCGGCCCTCGCCGCGGTGGCCCTGCGGCCTCCTTGGCCTGGAACAGGGCTGGCCCCGCAGCCCTTGGCGTTGACGGTCCGGACAGCGCAACGCTCCCCTGCCGCCCCTCCCTCTCGGCGCAGCCCCGTCTGCGCCACCCTTTGCCCCGGCCACCCTCGTGGCGCTGCTGGAGGCTCGGGCTGCGGAGCTGCCGCTGCCCCCGCCCCCCGGGAGTCTCCCTGCGCTGCGTGGAGGCCCCCGATGTCAGGGGCCGGGGAAGAGGGGGTGGAGAGGGCTCGGGCGTGACGCGGCTCCTCCTGCCGCCACCGCCACCCTCTGGGGCGTCCTTCCTGCAGCGAGGACGCCCAGTCACTCCGGCGCTGTTCCAGGCCGGGTGGGGGAGGGCGGCTGACCGGCCGGAGCCTGCGGACCTGGCCGGCGGCGCGGGCGGGAGGTGGGAGGGAAGGAGGATGCTTCCACGTTCCCCAGGTGCTGCCTTTGGGGACCGCAGCGCTCTGGAGGATGGGATAGTGGAGGGATACGGCCCCCTTGGAGAACCCGAAGAGGGAAGTAGAAGTGTGTGTGTATTGGCGGGTGGGGATGGTGGTCTTTGTCATTCGGAGATTTAACCTTTTTTTTGGTTGCAAAACCAGGAATAGAGAATGGGAGCTGCCCTGGGGTGCCCTTTGCGCTTTTCACAGGAGCCCTGGCTGGTGACTGAGGCGGCTGGCCTGGGGCCCTCTGGCCATCTTCCTCCTATCTGGAGGCCCAGGTTCCTTGCTTTTTCCCAGGGAGGGAGGGGCTAGGCTGGACACCTTCTTGTGCTTTGCTCACCGGCACCTTGGACAGGGGTGATAGGGGTTGGGCTTCACCTCTCTCAGATGCCTGGGGGGCCAGGGGTGAAGAATCATGCCATTGTAGTCATAAGACCAATATTATGTAACCGCCGGCTCTTTCCTGGAGAGTAAGGTGGCTTTTAATTATTGTAACAAAGTTGCTCCTTTGGACTTTGGGAATGAGGCAGTGGAGCAGGTGAGCTTGCAGGCAAAATGGTGCCAATTTCATACTTTCACTTTGCTGTCTAACCAGGCCCCACCCCCACCCCTGGGTTTGTAAACAGTGCCCCCTTCTGAGTGGTAACCTGCAATAGGCCACCAGGTGACACTAGTTTTTCTTCACTTATACAGAGCCTTATAATAAGAACCTTTCTCCCTGTGCTGCTGTTGTACCTTTCCTCAGACCCATTGAGTTTGCCCAATTTATCTCATTTCAGCCATTAGTATTTAAAATGAAGATGTTGATTTGCCCAAGGTCACGTAACTAGTCATTCCTTGAACAGGTTTCTCCGAATGTTTCCTCAGCACCACATGGTGCTCACAGACTCCAGTTGAGTCTCTTGACTTTTCCTCTCCAGAATGTGGGGGCAGAGGGTGCTGGTCTACTACCTCTTTGCTCTGCCAGTTTCTGCCGAAGTGGAACCGGCCCTGCTTAGTTTGACAGTGCTATCTAGATGAAGGGGCCTTGGATGCGGTCAAGGGCTGCCTGGCTGGCAGCTGGCATGTGTGCATTCTCTGCATGTGGTGCAGGCTGAAATGGTGGTGGTGAGTTCTGTTTTCCCTTTCAGCCATCTAGCCCACAGGCTAATGTGATCTCAGAGATCAAGGTGGCCTGGAATGATACCAAGGATCTGTCCTTGAGCAGGCAGCCTCCTGTGTAGCCTTGTATCAGATAGAGCTGGAATGACAGCATCTTCTGTCCATTGGGCTGGGCCACAGAGGGGTGCTTTTAGGGGTGGGATGATGGGGGGGATTGTTACTGCTCCATGTGTTGGGACTGTGGTCAAGGACAAAGGGCTCATCCCCTCTGTTCCTGCATAGTACCTCACATGTTGCCACCTGTCAGGCAGGTCCTGAGATTCTGCTCCTCCCAAGAAGAGTCCATGCAGGGTCTGCCTGGAAACTCTGGTTGCTATGGGATCAATGGCATGGCCCTGATAGCAGGGATGTGAAACAAGGCTATTAAAATAGTAATTCTTTACCTTTCTTAGGCACCTTTTTAAAATGCTTTATCTCCAGGTTTTTCCCAAGCCTCGGTTTTTTTAGGGGAAGGAAGGCTTCAGCATTCCTTTGAGGAAAATAAGATATTGTCCCCTAATATAATACCTTTCACATCACCTAATAGGTCAGTACTTTTTGAATGAATAAGTTTGACATGAGGAAGCAATGCACCAAAGAGATGACAAATCAGTGTCGAAGCTGGGTCCAAAATCTAGGGCTTTCAAAAATTATATTGAGCTTTAAAGAATGAACATTGTACTGAGGAGAGTGGGGAAGCAGAGGGGAGGATGGGACAGAGAGAGTCATGTCCTGTGTGACCGACTGGCCAAGTCTGAGGTTGCCTTCCCACCCTCTCTACCTCTTAGGGGCATCTCAGCCTGGAATACTTGAGAGAAGGCATAATTATCATTATCTCTTCCCCACTGGGCATTGGTGGCCTGGAATATACCCTACCCCTTTTTGTATAGGGCAGGGGTTGGCAGCATTTTTCTGTGAAGGGCCAGATAGGGAATATTTTTGGCTTTGCAGGCCAAATAGTCTCTTGGAACTACTCAAGTCTGCCATCGTAGCATGTTCCTGCAACACTTTATTTTACAAAAACAGGTGGTAGGCTGGATCTGGCTGATGGACAGTCCCTGGTAGACTGTCCTTGTCTACAGATGCTCTCGTATAACTTTAGTTAATCCTTACAACAACTTTGCGATAGAGAGCTATCCTCATCTGCTAAAATGAAAATAATCAAATGTAGGAAGGCCAAGTGACTTGTTTAAGACCACAAGAGAGAAACTCAGGACCAGGAGTCAGGCCTGCTGAGTCCTAGTCCAGCTTCTTTCTGCTATGATGCCAATGATGTAATGAATGGTCATTAAATCAGGGACTTAATTCGGTTCAAATGTTAGGACACCTGGTTTATTCTCAGGACAACCCTTAGTCCCCATTTCACAGATAATGACATAAAAACACAAAGATTAAGTAACTTGCCCAACAACACAGCTAGTAGATGATACACTGTAATATAATCTTGACTACTGGTGCTGTTCAGAATATCGGAAGTAAATTTTAGAGTTGGAAAACCTCATTTTACCTATGATAAAAACTGATGATTTATTATGTCCTATTGGCCCTATATTTCCCAGGGTGGGAACAATGTCTCTGCTAAAGCTTAGGGGCTCCCTCTCCTAATGCTTCACATCTGTGTTTTTTGTTGCCCTCACCTGCTATACTCCCCTCTTGCACTGAGACCCCACACCCAGCAGCTAATGTTCACTGCCCAGAGCATGGAGTTGTCAGCCTTACCTCTCTGCTCCTTCTGTAGTGTCACCATGTCTGACCGGAAGGCAGTGATCAAGAACGCAGACATGTCTGAGGACATGCAACAGGATGCCGTTGACTGCGCCACGCAGGCCATGGAGAAGTACAATATAGAGAAGGACATTGCTGCCTATATCAAGAAGGTGTGCTGGGAGAGCTGGGACTGATGGCCAGGGGTGGGGATTGACAGCTGAGCTAACCTCCAGGGAGATCTGGAGCTGGGGACATAAGAAAGCCCATATATCCTGTGCAAACAAAACCCTAGGAACTTGCAAAGCAGACAAATTAGCGAGTGATTCCGAATTGCCCAAGCATTCACCTTAGGAGTTGTTAATAGCTCTGCCAGGTGTGTGTGTGTGTGTGTGTTTACTTTCACAGATAATTAAGCTACTGCAAGGCATTGGGGAAGGATAAGATTATGCAGAGAAACTTCAGAATTAAATATTTCTGGCCCATTTCAGAACTATTCAAAATTAAAATCCAGGATATTTGAAAGAATAAGATGTACGAATTTTCAGGGAACTACATCATTTAAAGTGGATATGCCTGTAATAATCCTCATCATGCAGGAGGTTTCCTTTTCTTTTCCTTAAAAAGGACTCAGGTACTACATCACTCCTTTCTCTCTACATTCTTAAGAAAAGGCTCAAATATATATTTTTTAAGAAATGGATGAGCAATAATGGGGCCATAGGTTTGGTCCCTGAAAAATTCCTGAGTGAATTCGTCACTGGATATGGTTAACATGGTGAGGAAGCAGCTGTGCCAAAAGTAAGAAAAGGGGTACTGGGGCCCCCTGATTCCCAATCAGGACCCATATCCATTGGAGGCATAGTCCCAGTATTTGATATTCTCAGCTCTGGCATCCCAAGAACATGTGTAAGAATGGTAGCAGTCTGGTCCATTGAAGTGGTAGGGTTTCTTTTGAGTTTTACAGAACTGTGTTTTCCTACCCAAATGGGTAGAATGAAAAGAAGAGCTCCTAGAGTCCTGAGAGACTTTTTTGGGTGTGGAGCCAAGGGTTGCAGAGCTATTTGGGAGCCCACCTTCTCGCTGTCCTGTACTCTGAGAGCCAGAAGAATCCCCAGATTTTCTGGTCCAGCGCTCTTTTTTTGCTGATGGAGAAATGAGAACCAGGGAAGTGACTGGCTCTCCTGTATTACACAGTCTTGAGCCAAGATTGAAGCTGGGTTTAGTTTTTACTCTCCTAGTACTTGGAGAGTTGTGTGGTATCGGGGCTGTGAGGAGGCCAGACAAGTTGTATGTTGAGCATATTGAGGGATAGAACCCCAGAGTTGGCAGCATTGGTGGGCCCATGGTGGAGGGCTGCTGCCCTTTCATGGCCATGGCAGGATGCTTCTAGAACTGAGTCTGCAGGCTGAGCCACAAGGTAGTAGGGAGCTGATTAGCTCTAAAGATTTCCTGTGGTTTTGATGCTAAACTTGTGCCCCTAAGGGAATTGCCTTGATCTCATGGTGGAGGTCCTTGTTCTGGTACATACAGCCCACACAGTGCATGGCACACGGGAAAGCCTTTAATGTTGTCTTATATAGTACTGCCTCCTGGTACGCTCGATGTTTGGTTTTGTTTTGCTCTAATGCCTTGGTGTTTAGCATTTGGAAATGCGGGTTTAGTAATGTGTGAGGCAGCGGGTGGTGGCTCCCCATTTGTGTCATGCTGTTTGACAAATGGTCCTTTATTCCACTGGCCTCTTGATTCCCTTGCTGAAGAATCCCAGGGTGGGCTAGGGGTGGCGTGAGGGGGTGGGGTAGCTAGAGGGAGGAGAGATGATCAGGGTGTAGAGTGCAGGGGAGACAAATAATAGAGCCTTTGTGGTGTTCCATTATTAATGAGGGGAAGAGTGTCCTGGCCAGCTTTAAAACCTGAGCTTTTGAGGTTCGGGGAGCTGAGGCTGAGGGATGGGGTGGGGGTGATAACAACCAAACATGTGTCGATGCTGGAGTTGCAGGGAGAGACTCCCATTCTGATTTCTCCTTCTCCAGCTACCCTAATTACCTTTCTTCTCTACCTTTATTCTTTTTTAGGAATTTGACAAGAAATATAACCCTACCTGGCATTGTATCGTGGGCCGAAATTTTGGCAGCTACGTCACACACGAGACAAAGCACTTCATCTATTTTTACTTGGGTCAAGTTGCAATCCTCCTCTTCAAGTCAGGCTAGGTGGCCGTGGTGAAGGTGTCAGTGGCGGCGGCAGCGATGGCAAGCAGGCGGCGTTGCTGGGACTGTTTTGCACTGGGGCCAGCATCAGGATGTCCTCTCCAATGGCTGTGCTACTGCATGGACTGTATACTCGATTTCATGTGTATGTCGCAGTAAACAAAACCAAACCTCTTTCTGTTTAGTTGCCTGGGGGAAGAAGGCTGCTTTATGTTTATTTTTCAAGACTTTAAAAATATTTTTTGGTTGTATTGCACTAGGAAATCTCTCCCACCTCTCCCTTTTCTCTTTCTTTCCCTATACAAAATAAAAGGCCCTCCACAAAGACTAGGCGGCCGAAAGACTAGGAGGGCTGAGGAAAAGAAATAGGTCTCTGGAGGTGGAACTAAAACTGTGCAGCTGCCTCTTCCTGGCGGTGGATGCTGCTTTGGGAGGGCCAGGGAGGCTGCAGGGGGACAGTGTTGGGATTGTCAAGGAAAAAGGGATAGGAAGGAAGGTGGAGGGATTGATCTAGTACCAGGGAGAATATTCCACTGAACTGTGATTCTATGGCTTGGGGCGGAGGGTGGGGTGGGGATGCCTTCTTTAGGGCCCTGAGATGTGTTTGTCTGTGGTGTGTGGGAGTGGGGAGCAGATTTGTCTTGCTGTCTTTGTCAGAATTTCTAAGTAAGGGCTGTGTCTTTGTGGATTACCTTCTTTTGTTCTTCCTGCCAGAGATCATGACAGGAGGATTCTGGGGTAGGATTAGCTTGAATCTTTTTTTTTTTTTCTTTACATTCTTCTCCTGTCTGCTCCCTGCTTAGCCCTCAGTTTTCTCATTCCTCTGGAGTTCTCTTAGAGCAGCCCCTGTTGTTAGTTGGCTGACAAGGGAATTTCTGGTGACTGTAGTTCCTTAGTTAGGTCTTAGCAATCAAACCAAATTGATGTCTCCCTTGATTCTTCTGTGTATATGTGTGTGTGTGTGTGTGTGTGTGTGTGTGTGTGTGTGTGGTTTGGGGTAGAGGGGAGGGAGGGGGCAGGACAGTGTGGAATCTCTAGGGTGTATTGGTAGGTAGGGGACACAGTTAGTTCTAAGTGGGCCTTTATGTTAAAAGCCTCTGGGGATATCTGTTTTGGAAATAAAGATAGGTGTCCCCTCCTTGCTGTCATCTAGCCCAGACACTCTGCTTGCTCTCTGGCTGTCTGCTCCCTGGAAAGGCTTTAGGAGGACCACCCAGGACAGGATGACCATGCTGCCATCTGCTCTGGAGCTGGGTCTCAGTGCAGAGGGACAGTGACTGTGGATGGTTGCAGTCTCTGGTGGGAGGTGAGGATAGAAGTGATAAAGAGCTAAGAGGAGCTTCTGGGAGCCTTGGAGGAGGTCAGTCTTGCAGTGATGAAGCCAGGACATAGCAGGAGATGGAGCAGGGCTGTGAGAGGAGGAGATTCTGAGGAGGATGCAGGGGAAATCTTGTCTGTTGATGAAATAGGAGTGGGGTGGGGTAGTCATTGCCGTTTGAGCTGCTGATTTTCATGAGTCGCCTTCAAAACTCTCGTGTAGGGTTGACAACGTGGGGGGTGGGGGATCCAGCTTATTCTTTTATTTTCAAGTCCATTCTTGGGGCTGGTGAGAAGGCAGGAGAATACCCCTCCCTAAGCCCTTAGTGTGTGCCGAGCTTGCTTTGTGATGTTGGCAGGGGAGGGGGGACCTGGGTGGTGACTGAATTCCCTTTATCAAACCCTTCAATGGGCACAAAATTGAGTGCTTGATTTTAGGTTTTATTTTTTTATGAATGTCCAAATATGTGTTTCCCCCTGCCCTCCCAGACTGTGTGGCCAGTTGAAAGTGTCTGGTTTGTGTTCATCTCTCCCTCATTTCTGGAGCAGGGCCTGAGACCCTGCCACATCTCCTATGCTCTGCATCCACGCCTCTTTTGGACATTAAAGGTTGATTGATGCACCTCTGCGCTGTTTGGGTCTCTTTGGGGGTGAGGGGTTGGCCTGGTGGCAGTGGTGCCACACAGTGGGTGAGGGTGGAGAGTCTCTAGGGTGGAGTAGAATGGGGACTGAAGAGAAGACCAGGCACTAGATACTGATTGGCCTGTAGCAGCACTTATTTGTGCCTAGCCTTATGCCCCTTAAGTAGAGGAAAACTCACCAGCAGTACTCACCCTTAAGGGCTCCTGGGTTCTGCCTTCCTTGGTGGTGATGGCCAGGTGAGTCATATTTTGTGTCTTTGGGATAGTAGCTGCTACCTTCCCAGCTGCCGTCATGGACCTGCCTGAGCTTTGCTGCTTCAACTTTTGCCCAAAGCTCTTATCTTTCATACTCCTCCCTTCTCGGCTTCCCTGAACCTAGAGACTATTTAGCAAAGGGTCTGGCCACTCAGAAATGGAAAGCTGGGGATATTTAGAAAGATGGAGCCTCTTTTGGTGGAACCTAAGTGATTCTCTGAATCCTCTGTTGCCCAGACACACAACTCAAGAAATCAGCAGTGCCAAGACTTCTGAGTGTCTGCCCACCCCTGACTCTACACCATTGTGTGACTGCAATTCTTATGGAGGTGTTAGGGAGCCAGAGGTGCTTTGCCCTTTTTGTGTTACTATTTATTTACTCAAAAATATTTAAGAGTTCTTGTATGCTTGGGCCTAGGATGCTGTTCACACAGGAGAATGAGACAGGCAAGTTCTTCTAGGCTTCTATGACATACACATTCTTATGTGTAGAGCAGACATACACTGATCAACTTTTTCCAATAGTGATAAATGTGTTATCAAGGAAATGAACTGGGCAATGAGCTATTGAGTGTTGGAGGTAGGTAGATAGGGTTCCTCCAGTTAGGAAGGTGGTTGGCTGATCTTGGGGAGAAGTTCTACCTCTGGGGCAGTGAGGTCCTAAGGGATTAAGATGAGAGACTAGAGCCCCAACTTCTGTTACTGCTTTAGCTGTCATGAGTAATTTGACAGAGCTGCAGCTTTGGGAGGGAGAGTGAGGCCACAGTTCACATTTCATCAGGGATGAGTGTCTCCAGGGCCAAAGCTCATCTACTTTCTTCCCTGATGAAAGAGGCAGTCCAGGTGGCATCTGTGAACAACACATTCCTGCACAGGTAGGTGCACAGTGCTCATCTGGAAGGCTAATCCCGCGGGGCTTCCTGGAGGAGATGAGCCTCCACTCTTTGAGGCCCAGGATAGGAAAGTATGTGAGCATGTGTCACTGAAGGGACTGTGGAAAGCAGATGGAAATTGTGGAATTCTCTCAGAAGAATGCAGCCATTATTAGAACTGTGCCCACGGGAGCATCAATATCCCTGTTCCTTGTATCCTGTTCTCCAGTCTTCCGGGGACCCCCTTTGACTGAACCCAACCAAATGGCAGATGACAAGGCCGACCCAGGAAGCAGTCTGTAGGGTTCAGTCCCCCTCCCCACAGGGAACAGCAGGAAAGGGCAAGGTGGTGACAATCTAAGGGAGGCAAATGGATAATAACCAGCATGGTAGGGAATCTTCTTTGTTGCTGTGGCACTGTCGATCTCTGTTCCCTGAACTCTAGTGTCCTCCAGACTAGATTTAAGGTGTGGCTCCCCGCTAAATTATTCTCTCACCTCCTTTCAGTCTTTGCTCAAACATCCTCATCAGAGAGGCTTTCTGACATCCTGTGCAAGATAGCACCTCTCCCCCATCGCTATTAACCTTACCCAGTTTAATTCCACATAGCATCTGCCAACGCTTGACATATTTGTTTTTTGTTTACTTTCTGGCCTCTGACAACTAGAATATAAGCTCTGCGAGAGCATTTTTCTCTTAACTGCTTATCTTCCAGCACACAGAACAGTGCCTGTCCTGTAGGAAGTGCTTGATACATACAGATTGCTCAAATGAAAAAAGGAGGGTGCGAGCAAGCCTGGGCAGGCCTGGTGCCCCAGGGCAGCCTTGCCTTTTCTGAAGAGAATGGCTGCCTTAGGCATGGCTCTCCTTGCCGCCCAAGCCTTGCCACCTTGAAAGGCGTGAGAGGGTTACTCCCAAGTGTATTCAAGCCTCAGCCGCTCTTGCTTGCCAGTATGGGAGGATGAAATAGTGTGTTCATAAAATGCGTTTTATTTTTAAAGCATTTCAGTTTATGTTGCTGAAACCTGAGAGCGCCCCCCTGAGCTAGACTCAGTAATCATTAGACACATTTTTGGATAAGCAAACTGAATCAGAGAAGGTGAGTGGCAAAGCCCATGTAGCTGGTGGCATTACTAGAGCTTAGCACTGTGATGCACAAAGGCTTAACTGGGTTTGGCAGCAGGGGTCTCATGGATACTCTTTAAGATGTAGGCCCAGCTCTCTTAGTAGTGAATCCCTGATGTTCCCTCTCTTGGGGCTCTGGTTTAGCAAGGACAGCGAGGATACTTTCCTCCCTCCTCCTTACTCCCCTCTACTAAGGATTAAGGAGCCACTTCTTCCTCCTTAAGGCCTTTGGGAGGATGGGTCTTCTGGTATTAGAAGGGAGAGCAGATGCCTAGAGTTCTGACCTCTTAGGCCTCCCCTGAACAAAAAGCGTAGCCCCTTCACTACCCTAGTAACCGGTATGACCTGTTGCCTGTTGGGGTCAGGTGTACCTGTGTGTCTATCCTTGTGATATATGTGGGCTTGGTGTCCACATCAATGTACATGAGTACTCCTACCCACAGACGGCTACTGTGCCAACATAGAGGTTCATAAGAAAGATAAAAGAGAACCAGCAGAGCCCCAGGTTCTGCCTCTCCTTCCTCCCTTTGCCCAGATAAAGGTGTACAGTGTTTGTGGTGAGGCTGCTGGACACTGCTGTTTTGGGCTTTCTAGAGAGAATGCAAACATGCAAAAACAGTGTGGTAGTGTAGGCAGAACAAGATCTAGAATCAGAAGACCTGGAGTCGAATCCCAGCTCCAACACCCACTGAATGAACGTGGACAAGCTGCTTGATTTCTCGGATCCTCGATTTCTTCATCTAAGATGGAAACAATATGTGTCTTTTCTAAAGGGAAAGATCAAATGACATGTATGTGAAAATGCTTAGAAATGGGTGATGATGATGATGATGATGATGATGATACTGATTATTAGGGTATCTAATAAAGTTGGGGAAAGAACAAAATCCCCCCCTCACACCCTATTGCACCACCAGCCTTCTCCCTCCCTGCTCAATTATACCCATGTTATAGGGAAGGAAACAGGGAAGAAACTTGTCTAAGGTCACATGGATGTTCACAACAATTGGGGTGCAGAACTTGATCTGACTCCCAGGCCAGGTTTGATTTTGATTTGCAGTGGCAGAGAGGACTAATTTTTCACTGGGTTCTGAGCCCCGTACTGAACTCTGGATTGCCCTGTACTTGGTGGTGTACAGTTCAGCAGTTTTTAGCATATACACAAATTTGTGCAGCCATCACCACTATCTAATTCCAGAACATTTCTATCACCCCCCAAAAGAAATCGTGTACCTGTTGGCAGTCACTTGCCATTCCCTCTTCTCCCCAGCCCTGGGAAACCACTGACCTACCTTATATCTCTATGAATTTGCCTAATCTGGACATTTCATATAAATGGAATTGTACATGTGGCCTTTTGTTTCTGGCTTCTTTCACTTAGCATAATGTTTTCAAGGTTCATTTGTGCTGTAGCATTTATCAGTACTTCATTCCTTTTTCTAGCTGAGTAACATATGGGTGTATCACATTTTGTTTATTCATCTGTTGAGGGACATTTGGGTTGTTTCTACTTTTTGACTATTGTGATTAGTGCTGCTATGAACATTGATGTATAAATTTTTGTGTAGATACATGTTTTCAATTATCTTGGGACATCTTTTATTTTTAATGTCAGTTTTCTATTTTTAAAAAATCTAGACAGGTTGGCAAATTTTTTCTGTAAAGAGTCAGATAGTAAATATTTTAGCCTTTGTGGTTCATATGACATTAGGTATACAGATTACAATTTCTGAACTCTGCCATTCCAGCGTGAGAGCAGCCATAGATAATATGTAAACAAATGAGCATGGCAGTGTTCCAGTAAAACTTAAAAAGCAGGGGAGCAGGGGACAGATTGGGCCTGTGGACCATAGTATACCAACCCTTAATCTAAATAACACATTCACATGATACATTATTCTAAAGGCACAAAAAGCAAAAATTCTCCCTCCCACCTCTGTCTTCCAGCTACAGGGTTACCTTCCTTGAAGCAATTAATGTTAAGAGATTTTGTGTCTCCTTTTAGACACAGTTAATAATGAGCATTAAAGTGGCTATATACTATTCCAATGTGTTGCAGATAGTTTAATCAACACAAAAGAACTGACATATCTGAGGGTACACCCTAAAAGACAGAACACTATTTGAGGGGTGTTGCACTCACCTGCCTAACTTGACTCATCAGAATAATCTTTTGAACTCCTGAGATTTGCCCAGTCATTTTGGGGCCATGTCTGATAAAAGCTTGGTGATCCCTTTTGGGTCAAAAACAAGCTCTGACTCTGAAGAGATGCAAGATTTTCTCAGGTGATTTGTGTGTCAGTCAGAGTTCCACCAGAGAAACACAACCAGTAGGATATATTCTATCTTGTCTGTCTTCATATCCATGTATCTGTCATCTACCTAGATTTAATGCAAGGAATTGGTTTATGCAGTTGTGGGGGCTGGCTAGGCAAGTCCAAAATCCACAGGGCAGGCTGTGTGGAAGGGAGGTCTGGAAACTCTCAGACAAGAGCTGACATTGCAGTCCACAGGTGGAATTTCTCCTTCTTCAGGGAAACCTCAGCTTTCAACTGAGTGGATCAGACCCAACCATATTATCCAGGATAATCTCCTTTACATAAAGTTAACTGTAGATGTAAATTACATTTACAAGATACCTTCACCGCAACACCTAGGTCAGTTTTTGAATAACTGGGTATTATAGCGTAGCCAGGTCAACACGTAAAATTGATCACCACAGTCCATGTCTTGTTAACTTGGCACCTGTACACATTTCCTTAAACCATTTAATCTCCCAGTGAAGACAATACCAAAGTAAAACTTCTGCCTATCATGACACAGCTAATCTGTGTACAACTGAAAATATGCTCTTTTCCTGGGAGAGAATTCACAGTCCTTGACTGGTGTTCACTTTTATCCTCGATAATCCAGGAACTTTAATAATAATATGTAAATGTAGCTATTTTAATAAATTTTATGTTGGATGACAAGGGGATAAGAGAGGGAAGAAAAAATATATATACATAAACACACGCAAACATTCATAACAAAATAATGAATACTCATAATAATTATAGTACTAACTTCTGCAACTGTTCACATGATGTGTTTTATAACTACTGGTGTTATAAAATTACTGGTTATAGCTGGTATGTATAACTACTTTCCTTCACGACTTATTCCGTATTTTCTTTGCCTCCCTCATGAAACTCAGAGCTGGTTGTGGTTCTTTTCCTGGTGGGAGGGCCCCAAACTTTCATTCCTGAAGGGTCTGGGAAATTAGAAGTCTTACCTGCATTGGATTATTATAGTTTTCCACTGGCTTTAATCACCATAGGGCATGGTAGTACTATGAGATGTCTTAAGGGATCTCTCGTATTCCAGACATAACTTTTCTTCCCTTCATTGTTTAGTAGCAGCCTAATTTCCCTTTGGTAGTCAGGAGGAATCACCCCAGCCAGTGGAGTAACTCTTCATTGCAAAATGACCCATGGTAGTCTTAACTTCCAGTTCACTGAAATAATTGTGACTCCTGGTGAAAGCATTCCTCCCTTTGGAATGAAGACCTCCAGATCAGCAAAGCATAAAGCCACAGGGATGGGAAGCAAAGATTTACCAGTGGACCACTAGGGGTAATAGTGAGTCGTGGGTGCCATTTCATTTCTACTACCGATCCCTGGAACCATGAATCCTAGCTATGCGACAAATAGTACCATATGTGGGTTGCTGAGTTGGAGTATATATGGTCTCCTGAAGGACATTGCCTCAACCCTGCAAGGTGTTGCGGCCAAGCTGGCACTGTAACTAGATCTTCAAAAGGCCATTCCACCTTTCTATCAAGCCAGCTGCTTCGGTATGATGGAGAACATGGTAAGCCATGAGCATGGGCCCATTGCTGTACTTCACTTGCTGTGAAATGAGTTTATTCATCAGAAGCACTGCTGTGTGGAAAAAATGGTGGTGGATAAGGCATTCTGGAAGTCCATAGATGATAGTTTTGGCAGAGCATTAAATGCAGGGAAGGTAAATCCAAATCTAGACTGTCTGTTCCAGTGAGAACAAAGTGTTGCCCTTTCCTGATGGAAGGAGTCCAATCAACCTGCCACAAGGTGGCTGGCTGATCACCCCAGGGAATGTTGCTGCAGCTCAGTGTTGGTCTCTGCTGCTGGCAGATTGGCAGATTGGGCACTCAGCAGTGGCTGTACTCAGGCTGGCCTTAGTGAGTGGAAGTCCATGTTGCTGAGCACCTGAATACCTTCCATCCCTGCCACCATGTCCACTTTTCCAGATTCCTGTAGAAATGAAATTGTACAGTAGGTACTTCTTTGGGGCTTTGGGTTTTTTTCACTCAGCATAATTATTTTGAGATTCATCCATGTTGTTTTTCTGTGTATCATAGTTTGTTCCTTTTTAAAATTGCTGAGTAGTATTCAATTGTATGGATATACTAAAGTATATTTGTTCCTCAATTAAAGGACATTTGGGTTTCCATTTTGGCAATTATGAATAAAGCTGCTATAAACATTTACATACAGATTTTTGTAGGTTTTTATTTCACTTGGATAAATAACTAGGAGTGGGATTGCTGGATCTTATGGTAAGCATATGTTTAACTTTATAAGAAACTGCCAAACTATTTTCTAGAATAGCCACACCATTTTGCATTTCCACCAGCAATGTATGGGACTCTCAGTTACTCCTCATTCTCATCAACACTTGCCATTGTCAGTTTCTTTTTTAAAAATTTTAGCTATTTGAATAGTATGTGGTGGTATCTAATTGTGGGCTTTTTAAATACCACATTTTTTAATTAAAAAAATTTAAATTGGCTGGATGCAATGGCTCACATCTGTAATCCCAGCACTTTAGAAGTCCGAGGCAGGTGGATAAATTGCACTCAGGAAATTTGAGACCACCCTGGGCAACAGGGCGAAACCCTGTCTCTCCAAAATTAAAAAAACTAGCTGGATGTGGTGGTGTGTGTCTGTGTTTCCAGCTACGCAGAAGGCTGAGACGGGAGGATTGTTTGAGCCTGGGAGGTTGAGGCTGCAGTGTGCTGTGATGGTGCTAGTACACTCCAGCCTGGGTGAAAGAGCAAGACCCTGCCTCAACAAACTAAATTAAAATTTTATTTTTTAATTGACAAATAATAATTATACATTTTCCTGGGGTACATAGTGATGCTTTGATATGTGTAATGTGTAGTGATCAGATCGGGGTAATTAGCATATCATCATCTCAAACATTTATCATTTCTTTGTATTGGGAATGTACAATATTCTCCTTCTAGCTATTTGAAACTATATATTATTGTTAACTATAGTCATCCTACAGTGGTATTGAACACTAGAACTTATTCCTCTTATCTAGTTGTAATTTTGTATCCTGTAACAAATCTCTCCCTCTCCTTCCCTTCCCCCACTCGTTGTGATTTTAATTTACATTACCCAAGTGACTGATGATGTTGAGCATCTTTTCAAGTGATTATTTGCCATGTGTATATCTTTGATTAAGATCTTTTGCTCATCTTTTTACTGGGTTGTTTGTTTTCTCAATGTTGAGTTTTAAGAATTCTCCATATTTTCTGGATACATGTCCATTATCAAATATATGATTTGCAAATATTTTCTCTCAATTGGTGGCCTGTCTTTTCATTCATTTAACTATCTTTTGTATAGCAAAAATGTATTAAATTTTTATGAAGTCCAATTTATTCTTAATTTTCTTTTGGTGTTATATTTAAGAACATTTTGCATAAACCAAGCTAGCAGGGATTTTCTCCCATGTTTTTTCTAGGAGTTTTAAAGTTTTACATTTTACATTTAGATCTGTGATCCATCTGGAGTTAATTTTTGTATATGATGTGAGGTATGAATCAAGGTTTCTTTCTTGTTTTTGTTTTGTTGTGTTTTAAGGATATTTCTTTCTTTTTTAATTTTCAGAGACAAGGACTCAAGGTCTCAGTCTGTTGCTCAGTCTGGAGTGCAGTGGCACCATCATAGCTCACTGCAGCCTTCTAACTCCTGGCTCAAGCAGTTCTCCTGCCTCAGTCTCCCAAGTAGTGGAGACGACAGGCGCTTCCCACTGTGCCTGGCTCATCTTTAAATTTTTTGTAGAGATGGGAGTCTTGCTTTGTTGCCCAGGCTGGTTTTGAACTACTGGCCTCAAGCGATCCTCCTGCCTCACGAGGGATTACAGGCATGAGGCACCATGCCTATTTCAAGGATGTAAAATATCCTTGGCATGAGAAATGCTCATGACATAGGTTAATTAGGAAAATGGAACAAAATACAAGAATACACATGTACACACCTTTCAATTTTAACTTTGAAAATAATAATGTATAGGTAAATACTTATGATCATTCACTTATCTATCTTGTAAACAAATTATACATATATTCTGCTTTTTAAAAATCCAATCTGTACTTTTCAGCTGCTGATTTGGGGATAATTTGTTATGTAGCAATATGTGATCAATTACATTTTCTGTTTGTCTTACCTACTTTTCTCCTTTTCTTTGTGGTTTTCTTTTGTGTTGTTTTTGGTTTTGGTTTGGAGTATTTTTTTTTTTCTTTTTGAGACAAGGTGTCACTCCTTCACCCAGGCTGAAGTGCGCTGGCATGATCACAGCACACCGTAGCCTCAACCTCCTGGGTTCAAGCCATCTTCCCACCTCAGCCTCCCAAGTAGCTAGGACTACAGGGATGTGCCAAAATGCCTGGCTAATTTTTTTACTTTTTGTAGACATGTGGTTTGAGACCCAGACTGGTCTCAAACTCCTGGGCTCAAGCAATCTGCCCATCTCGGCTTTCCAGTGTGCTGGGATTACGGGCGTGAGCCACTGCGACTAGATTTTCTTTTGAATAGATCAATTTTTTAATCATTCTGTTGTTTTCCTCTGTCATTTTGGAAACCATAAATTATTTTCTTATGTTTTCAGCAGTTACTCAAAGACAACATATGCATTAATATATCGGTGTCTATAATTAATACCTATATGGACCTTAAAAATACTTTTAAACTCCACTTATCCCCTTCCAACTTGTACATTTTATGGGATTGTATTATAATTCATATTATTATTGCATTCCACAATTCTTTTAGCTCACTTTTTAATTCTTCATTCATTATTGCATCTCAAAAGTATATAATTACTTTCATTATTTTTCTTTTGTGAGGTTTATTTCTTTTTTCTTCTCTTTTCCCTTTCACCTTCTCTCCCCTTCTTCCTTCCTTTTGTCTTCATTCCTTTCTTCCTCTCTGCATATTGTCATCCCATCCAATTGTTTCAATATCATTTCTCAAACGACTCTTTTTCCTCCATTAAATTATCTTTGCATCTTTGTAAAAAATCAGTTGGCCATATTTGTGGATTCCTAGATTTCTATTCTGTTCCATTTATCTATGTGTCTATCCTTTTGCCAATACAATACTGTAGCTTTATAGTAAGTCTTGAATTTGAGTAATGTGAATCTTCTAACTTTATTATTATTTTTCAAAATTATTTTAACTATTCTGGTTTCTTTGGCTTTGCATATAACTTTAAAAATCAGCTTATTTATATTTTAAAAATATCTTGCTAGGATCTTGATTTGAATTGCATTTAGTCTATATATCAATTTGGTGGCAATTGATAGCTTCTACAATATTGTGTTTTCTGATCCATGAACATGGTATATCTCTCTATTTATTTGTCTTCTTTGATTTTTTTCCATGACTGTTATAAACTTTTCAGCATACAGGTTCTGCACACATTTTGTTAGATTTATTTCTGAGTATTTCTAAGTTTTATTTCTAAGCATTGCTCTAATAACAAATGCTATTGTTAATAGTAATTTTTTTTAAATTACTGATTTCCAATTGTTCAATGTTGGTATACAGAAATATGATTGATATTTGTATATTAACTTTATATTCTGTGTGTGACTGTGCTAATTCATTTTTTAATTTCTAGGAGCTTATTTGTACATTCTGTGGAATTTTGTACATATGAAATCATAAATGGAAACAGTTTTATTTATTTCCTTTCTGTGTGCTCTTTTTTTCTTTTCGGCACTTGATAGGACTTTCAATATATATTGAATAGGAATGGTGGGCATGAACATGCTGCTTCTGGATCTTCCAGGATGCCTTAATTCAGGCTTCTATAACAAAAATGCCATTGACCAGGTGGCTTAAACCACAACATTTATTTATCAAAGTTCTGGAGGCTGGGAATTCCAAAATCAAGACATTGGCAAATTTGGTGGCTGGTGGGGACTTGCTTCTTGGTTCATGGATGGTTGTCTTCTCCTTTTTTTTTTTTTTTTTTTTTGGAGATGGAGTCTCACTCTGTTGCCCAGGCTGGAGTGCAGTGGCACCATCTCGGCTCACTGCAAGCTCTGCCTCCCAGGTTCCCACCATTATCCTCCCTCAGCCTCCTGGGTAGCTGGGACTACAGGTGCCTGCTGCTAATTTTTTGTATTTTTAGTAGAGACGGGGTTTCACCGTGTTAGCCAGGATGGTCTCGATCTCCTGACCTTGTGATCTGCCCGCCTCGGCCTCCCAAAGTGCTGGGATTACAGGCGTGACCCACCACGCCCGGCCGGTTGTCTTCTCCTTGTGTCCTCACATGGCAAGAGTAACAGAGCTCTCTGGAGTCTCTTTTATAAGAGTACTAATCCCATTCATGAGGGCTCTGCTAGAGGTCCCACCTTCCAAAGTAGAGCCTTTGCCAGAGCCCTCATGAATCAGGCATTAGGAGGTGGGGCCTCCTCCCAAAAGTCTCACCTCCTAATTTTATCACATTGAGGGTTAGGATTTCAACATATGAATTTTGAGAGATGGACACAGTGGGCACAAAACCTTTTTCTATAGCAAAAAGGAAGCATTCAGTTTTTCAACATTAAGTATGATGTTTAGAGACAGGGTCTTGCTGTGTTGCCCAGGCTGGTTTTGAACTCCTGGCCTCAAGTGATCCTCCCACCTTGGCCTCCCAAAGTGTTGAGATTACAGGCATGAGCCACTGTGCCCAGCTGTGTTTTTTTTTTTTTTTTTTTTTGGAGACAGAGTCTCGCTCTGTTGCCCAGGTTGGAGTGCAGTGGCGTGATCTCAGCTCACTGCAAGCAGCTGTATTTTTAAAAATATATAGGTGCCCTTTATCAGATGTCTTTTACACCTAGTTTCTGAGAGTTTTTATCTTGAATAGATATTTAAATATGTCAAATGCTTTTCCCATGAGATAATCATGTGGTTTTTCTTTTTACTCTATTAATATGGGAAATTACATTGATTGATTTTTGAAAGTTAAATCCAACCTATATTACTGGAATAAACTCCACTTGGTCATGATAATTATCCTTTTTTATGTTGTTGAATTCTATCTGCTAAAATTTTGTTTAGAAGTTTTGCACACGTTTGTAGATGGATATTTGTATGTAGTTTTCTTTCCTTGTAATGTCTTTGTTTGATTTTATTATTATAATGCTAGTGTCATAGAATGAGTTAGGAATTAGTCCCCCCTTTTAAATTTTCTGCAAGGGTTTCTGCAGAATGAGTATTATTTCTTTCTTAAACGCTTGATAGAATTCACTGGTGAATCCATCTGTGTCTCAAAATTTCTTGTGCAAAGGTTTTTAACTGGAAATTCAAGATGTAGGGCTATTCAGGTTATCTAGTTCTTCTTGAGTAAAGTTTGGTATTCTGTCAACTTAGATAAAGTTATTTCTCTATTTCATCTAACTTGTAGAATTTATTGGCATAAAGCTGTTCATAATATTTTCTTATTATATGTGGAATCTACAGTGATGTTATCTCTTAGCCCTAAAGCTGGTAATTTGCATCTTCCCTCTTTTTTTTCCTGATTAGTTCTGCTAGAAGTTATTAATAATTAACATTGCTAATCTTTTCAAGAAACCAACATTAGTTTCATTCATTTTCTCAATTTTTCTATTTTCTATTTTATTTCTACTCCAATCTCTCTTATTTCCTTTTTTCTACTTACTTTCAGTTTAATTGCCCTTCTTACTCTGGTGGAAACTGAGGTTATTGATTTGAGATGTTTCTCCTTTTCGAATATAGGAATTTAGTGATAAAAATTTTACTCTAAGCTTTAGCTGCATCCTATAAATTTTGATATGTTGTTTTTTTCATTTTTCTTCAGTCCAAATTACTTCCTAATTTCTTCTTCTTCTTTTTTTTTTTTTTTTTTTGAGATGGAATCTCTCACTATGTAGCCCAGGCCGGCTGGGGAGTACAGTATCACAAACTCAGCTCACTGCAATCTCCACCTCCCAGGTCCAGTTCAAGCAATTATCCTGCCTCAGCCTCTGGAGTAGCTGGGATTACAGGCATGCACCACCATGTCCAGCTAAGTTTTGTATTTTTAGTAGAGACAGGGTTTCACCATGTTGGCCAGGCTGGTCTTGAACTCCTGACCTCGTGATCCACCTGCCTCAGCCTCCCAAAGTGTTGGGATTACAGGTGTGAGCCACTGTGCCTGGCCCAACTTTCTAATTTCTTTTTGATTTTTCCTTGGCCCATGAATTATTTAAAAGTAAATTATTTTCCAATATTGGGGGATTTCTAGTTATTTTTCTGTTATTGATTTCTTATTAATTCCATTGTGGTTAGAGAACATACTTTATATGATTTGAATCCTTTTAAATGTATTTAGACTTGTTTTATGGACCAAAATTTGGTCTGTCATGGTAAATTTTCAATGCACAGTTTAAAATAATGCATATACTACTACTATTGGTGGCATGTTCTATAAAACTCAATTGGGCCAATTTGGCTGATAGTCTTCTATATCCTTATGATCTTCCATCTACTTGTTCTCTGAATAATTGAAATTCAGAAATAAGTGTTGAAATTTCCAACCATAAATTATGTATTTGTCATTTTTTGCTTAAATTTCTTCTTTTTTTTTGAGACAGATTCTCACCCTGTCGCCCAGGCTGGAGTGCAGTGGTGCAATCTTGGCTCACTGCAACCTCCACCTCCTGGGTTCAAGCAGTTCTTCTGCCTCAGTCTCCTGAGTAGCTGGGATTACAGGCATGCGTCACCACGCCCTGCTAATGTTTGTATTTTTAGTAGAGATGGGGTTTCACCATGTTGGCCAGGCTGGTCTCGAACTCCTGACCTCGTGATCTGCTCGCCTTGGCCCCTCAAAGTGCTGGGATTACAGGCATGAGCCACCGTAGCTGGCCTTTTTTCTTAAATTTCTATCATTTATTTTGCTTTATGTATTTTGAAACTCCACATATTTAGGATTATTATATCCTCTATATGAATTTATTATTTATCATTATGAAATGACCCTTTTCATTCATGGTAATATTCTTTACTCTGAAGTCTATTGGGTCTTCAGAGCTTTCTTTTGATTACTATTAGCATGGTATATCTTTTCCTACCTTTTTACCTTTAACCTATTTGTGTTTTTACATTCAAGTGGTTTTTTTGTTTAAGCATCATATAATTGGATCTTGCTTTTCTTAATCTAATCTGACACTATCTTTCTTTAAATTGTGCTAAGAACATTTACGTTTAATGTGATTATTGAGATGATCACAATTAAATCTTGCTTTTTTTATATTTGTCTCATTTCTTTGTTCCCTCGTTCCACCTTTTCTGCCTTCTTGTGGATTAATAAATTTCTTAATTATTCCATTTTAAATACAGATACTTCCTCACTTATGATGGAGTTATGTTTCAATAACACCATCATAAGTTAAAAATATTGTAAGTTGAAAGTGCACTTTCAACTTAGATATCTTCCACTTATGGTGGGTTTATCTAGACATGGCCCCTTTGCAATTTGAGGAGCATACTGAATACTTGTCACTTTCACACCATCCTGAAGTCAAAAAATCATAAATTGAATCATCCTAAACTGGGGACTGTCTGTAGTTTATTGGCTTATCATCTACAATTCTTTCTTTTGTTATTTTAGTGATTTAGAGTTTACAGTATACAACTCTAACTTATCACAGTCCAACTTCAAGTGATAACATCATACATATGATGCATCGTATATACAATGGTGGTCAGCTACATTATAATTTTATGGGACCACCATTGTATATACGATTCATCACTGACTGAAACAATGTTATGTGATGCGTGACTATATATGTGAAGTGGTATGTTGTTTTACAGTTAACTTTTGATATAATTAGTGACATCATAGCCATTCTAACCTCATAGCACAATGCATTACTCACATATTTGTGAGATGATGGTGGAAACAAACCGACTGCACTGCTAGTTATAAAAAGTATAGCAAATACAATTATGTACAGTATACAATACTTGATAATAAATGACTGTATTACTGATTTATGTGTTTACTATATTATACTTTTGACTGTTATTTTAGAGTATACTTTTTCTAATTATATCAAAAGTTAACTGTAAAACAACCTCAGGCAGATCCTTCAGGAGGTATATTCCAGAAGAAGGCATTGTTACCACGGGAGATGACCATGTGTGTTATTGCCCCTGAAAACCTTCTAGTAAGACAAGATATAGAAGTGGAAGATAGTCATATTGATGATCCTGACCCTATGTAGGCCTAGGCTAATGTGTGTGTTTGTGTCTTAGTCTTAAACCAAAAAGTTTAAAAAGTAAAAAAAAGAAAAAAATTAAATAGAAAAACACTTATAGAATAAGGATGTAAAGAAAATATTTTTTGTATAGCTGTACAAAGTGTTTTTGTTTTGAGTTATGTTATCATAAGAGTCAAAAAGTTAAAAAAATGAAGTTTATAAAGTAAACTTACAGGAAGCTAAGGTTAATTTATATTGAAGAAAGAAAAACATGGCTGGGCATGGTGGTTCATGCCTGTAACACTAGCACTTTGGGAGGCCAAGATGAAAGGATCTCTTGAGCCCAAGAGTTTGAGACAAGCCTGGGCAATATAGTGAAATCCCATCTCTACAAAAATACAAAAAACTAGCTGGGCATAGTGGCATGTGCTTGTAGTCCCAGCTACTCAGGAGGCTGAAGTGGGAGGATCACCTGAGCCCAGAAAATCGAGGCTGCAGTGAGCCGTAACTGCACCCTTGCATTCCAGCCTGCGTGACAGAGTGAGACCCTGTCTCAAAAAAAAAAAAAAAAAAAGAAAAACATACATTAAAAATAAATTTAGTGTAGCCTAAGCATACAGTAATTATAAAGTCTACACCAGTGTACAGTAATGTCCTAGGGCTTCATATTCACTCACCACTAACTTCACTGTGTCATCCAGAAAAACTTCCAGTCCTGAAACCTCCATTTATGGTAAGTGCCCTATATAGGTGTACTTCTTAAAACCTTTTATATCGTATTTGTATTGTGTCTTTTCTGTGTTTAGATATGTTTAAATATACAAATACTTACCATTGAGTTACAATGGCCTATAGTATTTGGTACCATAACATGGTGTACAGGTTTGTAGCGTAGGAGCAATAGGCTAAACATACAGCCTAGGTGTGTAGTAGGCTACACCATCTAGATTTGAGTAAGTACGTTATGAGGTTTACACAATGACAAAGTTGCCTAATGATGCATTTCTCTGTATGTCTCCTGAAAGCTAAGTGACCCATAACTGTAGTGGAAAAACCATCCCAGTGTTTATGCTATTGATGTCATATATTTTACTTCTGAATATGTTGTAAACTCCACAATATATTTGTATTTTTTTGTTTTAAATAGCCAATTATCTTTTAAAGAATTTTTTTTTTTTTTTTTTTTTTTGAGACAGTCTTGCTCTGTCGCCCAGGCTAGAGTGCAGTGGCGCCATCTCGGCTCACGGCAACCTCTGCCTCCTGGGTTCAAGTGATTCTCTTGCCTCAGCGTCCTGAGTAGCTGGGATTACAGGTGCACCACCACGCCCAGCTAATTTTTGTATTTTTAGTAGAGACAGGATTTCACCATGTTGGCCAGGCTGGTTTTGAATTCCCGACCTCATGATCCACCTGCCTCAGCCTCCCAAAGTGCTGGGATTGCAGGTGTGAGCCACCACACCCAGCCAAGAAATTTAAATAAGAAAAAAAATTTTTTTTAATATATCCACATGGTTATGATTTTTGGTGATCTTTATTCCTTTGCCTGTATCCAGATTTCAGTCTAGTATTATTTCTGCCTTGCTCAAAGGACATAATTTAACATTTTTTTTTTTTTAGGGGCCATCAGCTAGTGATGATTTACTTCATCTTTTGTATCTCCGGAAAAGTGTTTCTTTCATCTTCTATTTCGCAAGATACATTTTCTGGGTGTAGAATCCTAGGTTGATAGTTTTTTTTTTTCTTTTAGTACTTTAAAGATACTGTTCCACTGTCTACATGCTTGCATTTTTCTGTCAAGAAGTCTGTTATCAATCTTATCTCTGTATGATACATCATGATGTAATTTTCTTCATGTTGCTTGTGTTGAGGTTCCTTGAGCTAAGAAAACCCGTAGTTGCATAGTTTCCATCAACTTTGGAAAATTTCCAGCCATTATTCTTTAAATATATGTTCTCTCTCTCCTTTCCTATCCTTCAGGGACTCTAATTACATGTATTTAGATTGCTGAAAATTGTCCCCCAATTATCTTTACTTACCATCTTTTTCAGTTTTTCCTTTCTCCATATTTTATTTTGGATATTTTCTATTGTCTTCAAGTTCACTACTCTTTTTTTGGCAATGTCTAATCTGTTATTGATCACATTAAATGTATTTTTTTATCTTATATATTGTAGTTTTTACCTATAGAAGTTAATATGGGTCTTATGTAAATCTTCCATGTCTCCACCTAATAGTCTCAATATTCCTTCTAACTTTTTGAATGTATGGACATGAATGTAAGGCATGTAGAAGATTGTTATAGCATTGTATATAAAGTAGTAGTAAGCTTTGGAAAACAGCCTAAATGTACAACAACAGAGGAATGGCTAAATATGACAATGTATATTATAAAATAATAGGCAGAAAGCAAAGAGAATCAAGCAATACTACATGTTCTGATATGTAAAGAGCTCCAAAATGAATTGCTGAGTGAAAAAAAGTTGCAGAACAAATAGATACAGAATTACTCTCATGTTAAAAAATACATAACATACATATACACACACAGACCAATATTATTTTCTATGAAAACAATGGTAGATAGACCCTATGATGACTCCCAGTGATCCTTAATTCCTAGTATTCATCCTTTTATATTGTTCCCACTCATATTGATTAGGACAGACCTGTGTAACCAAAAGAATTGTTGCAGAATTGATGGTGTGTGACTTTCAAGGCTAGGTCACAAAAGATATTTTTGTTTCTGCTATGCTTTCTTGAGCCACTTATGCTGGTGGAAGCCAGCTACCACATTATGAGTGTACTCAAGCAGCCCTAATAAGAAGTCATATTTCTTAGTATTTTTAGTATGATTGTGTCTCACACAATATCTGGGATATACTAATACTAAAATGTATTTGTTATTTATCTGAAATGCAAATTTAGCTGCCTATTCCATATTTTTATTTGCTAAATATGGCAACCTTAGAAGGAGAGGAACTGAGGTTTGCCAATGGCCAATGATTGTCTCTTTATCCATGTGAGTGAGACGTTTGGAAAGTCCCAGTCAAGCCATCAAATAATTGCAGCCCCTGCATTCTTTTTATTTATTTATTTAGTTAGTTATTTGAGATGGAGTCTTGCTCTGTCATCTAGGCTGGAGTGCAGTGGTGCAATCTCAGCTCACTGCAACCTCTGCCTCTGGGGTTCAAGCAATTCTTCTGCCTCAGCCTCCCAAGTAGCTAGGATTACAGGCGTGCGCCACCACGTCCAGCTAATTTTTGTATTTTTAGTAGAGACGGGGTTTCACCATGTTGGCCAGGCTGGTCTCAAACTCCTGACTTCAGGTGATTCGCCCACCTCAGCTTCCCAAAGTGCTGGGATTACAGGCGTGAGTCACTGTGCCTGGCCTATTATTTATTTTTTTGAGACAGGATCTCACTGTGTTACCCAGGCTGGAGTGCAGTGGCATGATCATTGTTCACTGCAACCTCAAACTTCTGGGCCCAGGCAATCCTCCTGCCTCAGCCTCCTGAGTAGCTAGGACTACAGCTGTGCACTGCCATGCCCAAATAATTTTTAAAAATTTTTTGTAGAGATGGGGTCTCACTGTGTTGCCTAGGCTGGTCTCAAACTCCTGACCTCAAGCAATCCTCCTGCCTTGGCCTCTCAAAATGCTGGGATTACAGGCATAAGCCACCATACCTGGCTCCCTGCCAGCATCTTGACTGCAACCTCATAAGTCAGAACCACTCAGCTAAACCACTCTGGAATTCTTGACCCCCCAGATATTGTGTGAAATAGTAAATATTTATCATTGCTTTAAGCCACTAAGTTTTGGAGTAATTTCTTATGCAGCAATAGATAACTAACACAGGCACATACGCATTTAAATACATGCACAAAGTGAGATTTGGATAAACTTTAATCCTCTGGGAAGGGATTGACTTTAGGGGTTGGAGTTTAGGGCAACCTAATCTATCTATCTATCTATCTATCTATCTATCTATCTATCTATCTAATCTCTCTATCTCTCTATCTCTCTATCTATCTATCTAGAGAATGTAATTATGAGGAAGGAAAAATACATGCTATCCAAATATTAACAATGTCTATCAACTGATGTATGGATAAACAAATGTGGTATTCCATACAATGGAATATTGTTCAGCCACGAAAATGCTTACAATACAATACAGCATTTCATGCTTATAACTGTTCATGCTTATAACATAGATGATCGTTGAAAACATGGAAAGTGAAAGAGGCCAGAAATAAAACACCACATAAAACCTGTGAGATAATAAATGTTTCTTGCTTTAAGCCACTACATTTTGGGGTAATTCGTTACATAGCGATATGTAACCAATACGGTGGGTTTGTAAATATTGGTGTGAATAAAGGAGTATAGAGAAATGTCTAGCACATAACAGGACACCATAATAAATGTTGGCTGGTATGAGTGGAAAAGATGTGTCCAGTTCCAGAGATTATCCCTTGTGGGAGACCCCGGACAAGGAGGAGAAGGGCACAAGGGCAGGACCTCAGCACTCACCCCAGCTGGACAGAGCCTGCTCAGGTTACCCTCTGCCTGTTCTGGAGGAAGAGGACATGAAACACACACACACTCCCTCACCCCTTAATCTACATCTTCTCCTCTTAGGGTACCATCACCTTGTCCATAGCATAGAGTTAAGTAAATACTAGTTGTATAATATGTAACTAGTATATAACTAGTAACTATTTATGCAGCTGATACACAGTAATTCAGTAGCTGATATTTCCAGTTGCCCATCTTCTCCTGGGAACCCTCTCTTTGCCTCAAAGCAAACAGCCCCCAGCCTGCCTGCAGGGAAGGCCTGGGTATGAGATAAGGGATTACCTTTCTCCTGCTGTGCTTCTGTGCTGGGAGTGAACCCCTTGTTCTCTAGGGAGAGGGCTTCTTCCCATTCAGTGGAAAAAATGTCTGTGACTCCTGTCCCTTCCTCAAGGGAAGGAAATATGACCAGTGTGTCTCCAGTCTGTGTGCACAATCCTTTTAATGGGAAAAAATTCCCAAGGACTCCTGGTGTTGACCAGTCAATTTTGTTATAATATTACTTAAGTATGTAACCACGTATAACTATATGCATATAACTCTTATGTGACTATAACACTCAAAGCAAATTTACAAACTAAATACAAGCAGAATTGCAAAACCTGTAAAATTCAAATGAAAAAACACAAATGTATTTTTTTTTCTTTTTGTATCTAAGTCACACCTCCTGCCAGGAATGAGCACCTGTCAGCCGGAGCACAGTTTCTCCCTGGACATGCTGTGCTGGGGCTTGCTAGGTGGGCCACTGACCTCTCCCCACAGTTTTCCTTGATTAGAACCCTTACAAATCTTCCCTTCTAACAACACATCTTGGGGTCATTTGGTTTCCACGTGGTGTGAGCACATCATTTAGGGATCAGGTCTACCTCTGTGTGTGTGTGTGTGTGTGTGTGTGTGTGTGTGTGTGTGTTTTCCCTCCTCATTAGCTCTGAATAATTAAAGTAGCCAAAGCCACAGGTAAACAAATACAAATGGGGCCACTGGACTGGGAGGCAGGTCTTTGTTTTAAGACGGCCATAGACAGAGTATCATTCTGCCATCCAGACTGGAGTGCAGTGGCGTGATCTTGGCTCACTGCAACCTCCGCCTCCTGGATTCAAGCAAATTCTCCTGCCTCAGCCTCCTGAGTAGCTGAGATTACAGGCACCTGCCACCATGCCCGGCTACTTTTTGTGTTTTTAGTAGAGACGGGGCTTCACCATGTTGGCCGGGCTGGTCTCGAATTCCTGATCTCAGGTGATTCGCCCACCTTGGCCTCCCAAAGTGCTGGGATTACAGGTGTGAGCCACTGTGCCCAGCCCAGAGTTCATTTTTAAAAATACAGCAAATGAAAACACCAAATAATTTATTTTAGTGATTCTTATACCCCCAAGAACACCTGAGTTAAAAATAAACTGGTATTGGAGAAAAGCAATTGTCTCTGACGTGGTGGCCCTCACTTTCTGCTCTGTTCCTTAACAGAGGATTAAAGGAAGTGAAAGTGTGTCTATGAAAGTGCTTGCCAAACTATCAAGCACAATCAAAATGTAAACTCTTATGCTTAGAAGGAAGGGTACAAAGTACTTTGAAGTCACATTGTCACTTGGCCAGATCCCTTGTGGCAGCCTCAGTTTTCTTATCTGGAAAGTGGGAATAAAAACTACTACCTCGAGGAGTAAGTGATGACATAGGCAAAAGCACTTTATGAATTTGGCAAATGTTTAGGAAGCACCTCCCTTGGGCCAGGCACATGGCTTTTCTTCCTTTCTCTCTTTGGGCCTCATTTTTCATCTAGGAATTGCAGCATTTGGGCTGAGGGCTCTCTTTGTTCCTGCCATTCTGGCTTAGCCCTTAGGTTTCTGTCTGCAGTTATAATTCAATCAATCAATCAATCAATCAATCAATGCAAACTTACTGATCATCAGTCAGGTGCCCTGTGCTGTGAGGGCCACAGAGAAGTGGAAATCAAATAAACATTTACCAGTTTGTAGTTTTATCGTCTTGAAAATTAGAGTCCCTGGGGTTTTTGTTGTTGTTTACTTTTATTTTAATTATTTTATTATTTATTTATTTTTGAGATGGAGCTTGCCCCATCACCCAGGCTGGAGTGTAGTGGTGCAATCTTGGCTCACTGCAACCTCCGACTCCCGGGTTCAAGTGATTCTCCTGCCTCAGGCTCCCGTGTAGCTGGGATTACAGGTGCCTGCCACCACACCCAGCTAATTTTTGTATTTTTAGTAGAGACAAGATTTCACCATATTGGCCAGGCTGGTCTCGAACTGCTGACCTTAGGTGATCCGCCTGCCTCGGCCTCCCAAAGTGCTACGACTACAGGTGTGAGCCACTGCGCCTGGCCTATTTTTATTTTTATTTTGAGACAGAGTCTTGCTCTGTCACCCAGGTGGGAGTGCAGTGGCGTGATCTTGGCTCACTGCAACCTCCGCCACCTGGGTTCAAGCAATTCTCCTGCCTCAGCCTCCTGAGTAGCTGGGATTACAGGCGCATGCGCCACCACACCTGGCTAATTTTTGTATTTTTAGTAGAGATGGGGGTTTCACCATGTTGGTCAGGCTGGTCTCGAACTCGTGACCTCAGGTGATCCACCTGGCTTGGCCTCCCAAAGTGCTGGGATTGTAGGTGTGAGCCCCTGTGCCCGGCCACCTATTTTTATTTTTAAATGTTTATTTTTTTAATTGACAGGTAAACACTGTATATATTTATGGTGTGCACCATGATGTTCTGACATATGTATACATTGGGGAAGGAGCCCCAAGTCTTAAAAAGAAGTGTTGTAAAGCAGCTCGTGCCTGGCACTTTTCAGTAATATTTCGTTTCATCCCAGCAAAGTCCCAATTCATTTCATAGTACCTTTGGTCGTTTGTCACTACAGTGTAAAGTTCTGGAAAGAGCGATCCATATTGTAATCCCCTTGGTATTCACACCGCCCAGCACAACGTTTTGGGCACAGGTGCTCAACCACTAAGTTTTGAACGAATGTGGTTGAACTCGCATGGAGAAGCAGCACCATCTTCTGGCTGATGTGGGTAATGCTGCACAGGGCCAGAGAGCGGTTCAATTAGAGGCTGGCAACTCAGAGGTGTGTATGGGTGCGCGCGTGTGTGCGTGTGAGCGTGCGTACATGTGTATTCAAGTGGAGATGAATGCACTCTTTCCTCAACTTTGCCATCCTCTACCATCAGAGTTTTAGCCTGAGGATGGTTGAGGCATCCTGGCCTCTAGAGTGAGAAGTTTGCTTTGGGGAAAACCTGATCTGAATTCACCCGTCTGCAATGTGGCGAATCAGGCCCAGAGAAGTTAAGGCTGGCTCAGGGTCACCCTGCAAGGTGGTGGCAGGGCCAGGCTGGAGTCATCACTCCTGACTCTTCATCCAGGACTCAGAATTCCAGGGACCACTTTCCTCCTGAATGCTGAAGTTTTTGCCTTCCTAAAGCCATAATCTTTGTAGTGGATGTAGAACTCGGGAAAAGTCATTTGGTTGTTAATGGTTGCAGACAGGGAACAAGGATGGCAAGTTGGAGGAAAAAACATTTATTTATTGAACATGCTATGTGCCAGGTACTGTGTATGCACAGACTACCATCTGTACAATGGAGGTAATAATAGCAGCTCTTTCAGAGCATTGTTGTAAATAAAGTAATATAAATGTAGTAATATATGTAAAATGCTTACATATACTTAAAGTTGCTGGAATATCATGAGCACTCATATGTTTTAGTTTCCACATCAGTTAGCTTTTCTTGGATGCAATTATTTGGAAACAGTCTGATCCTTTTAGGTCTTGCTTTTATTAGGGAATTCCGGAGGAGTGTTCTGTCTCGGACCAATTATTCCCCACTGTCAAGGCGTGGCCTTCCCGCATATTCTACTCAATTCCAGTCTAGCTGGAGGCAGCGGGCACTGTTTCTGGCTCTGTGTGAGTCCTGTGCACTGTTCTCTCCTCGGGTGGTTTCCTCACACGCACGAGCTGATGAGTACACTGCTGAATACTTGAGGGGCACCCTCTGCACATCTCTGAGGCTCTCTGTGCAGCTCTCTCCTCCCCAGTACTCTGTCCTAAGAACTCTGACCACCTTGATCTCCTGGGACTCTGCTGTGTCTCCTCAACTCAGAAGCTCCCTGGCTCCACCTGGGTTCCCCTTGTCTGTACTGTGGCCTGGAAACATTTTTCTAGGCTGTGAGCTGGGGCTGTCGTGGAGTTCATGTGGTTTTCCCATCTCTCGCATCACCATCCTTTGTGATCCACCCCATGTCCAGATTCTTGCCTGGTTATTTTGGCTGTTTCAGGCAGGAAGATAAATCTGGTTCATGTTACTTCATCTTGGGCAAAGCCTAAGCCCATCAATTGAGTTTACAGCTTTAAACAGCAGCCATCTATTTACTCATGATTGGCAGGTTGGCGATTTGGGCTGAGCAGTTCTGCTGGCCACGGCTGGGCTCACTCCTGGACCTGAAGTCAGCCTTGTGTCAGTGAGGTGGCTCTGTTTCCTGGGCATTTGCTGGCTGTTGACTGGAGTGAAGAAAGCAACTGGGCCACATGTCTCTCCTCCTCCAGCAGGCTAGCCTGAGCTTGTGGGTTCCTAGAGCACAAGAGAGCAAGCCCCTGTGATGAGCACTTTTCACGTCTATTCTAGATTCGCTTTTGCTATTGTCCCTTTGTCCAAAGACAATGATCTACCCAGATCCAAGGGGTTGAGCAATGGACTTCACCTCTTGATGGGAGGAACTAGGAGGTCCCACTGCAGGGGCATAGGTACAGGTAGGCAAGAATGCATAGCCATTTTTGCCATGCCTATCATAGCTATTACTATTTCTTTGTAAGCCTCACAACAAGTCAGGAGGTTGATCTTATCTTCGACAATTTATGGAAGAGAAAACTGAGGCTCAGAGAGGTTGAGAGACTTGCACAAGATCTCACAGCTAGTAGGAAGCAAAGCCAGGATTTGGATCAGGGTCTGCCTGCCTCTGAGCCCAGTGGGGTGTGTGTGTGTGTGATTCTGTATTCAACACCATCAACTGTTTATCCTTGGCCCTGGTCCCTGATGTGAGGCACTCCCTGAAGCTGCCCGTGCTCCAGATCCTTCCTGACACTCTCCCACTCCTGACCCCAAACAGAAGGCCATGGCCCTGGGTCCCTCCTGTCAGTGCCTGTGGGGCTTGTGGACACTGAAGGAGACGTCTGTGTGTCAGTGTCTGTGTGTAGGGGAGCTCACAGGGCTGATGACATATGTCCCCAGCTAGCGTGTTCCTCAGTGGATTGTGAGTTCCCTCCTCTCTATGCTCCTCTGTTACTCCTGCCTGGGCTGTTCCAAAAGCCTCCTGGCCTCCCTGGCTTCCCTGTCCCCATCCCTCCCTCGGGTTGAGGCCAGGTGGGCCCTTGAGGGTCCATGCTTGACTGCAGTGCTCTTCCATCCTCGGTCCTTCAGTGGCTTCTGATTTTTTTTCCTAGATAAACACTAAATTCATTTTCCCAGCACCCAGTCCTTCCACAATCTCACCCTAACCTACTTTTCTGCTTTATTTCTGAACACCCATGCTAATGTCCTCCGTAATTAAGTCAAGGGCACCATGGCTTGGCCTCCCTGGGCTGGCCCCTGGGTGGTCCTTCCCTCCATCTCCACACACTCACTCCTCCTGCCTCCCGTATCACCCACCTGTGCTCCAGGCTGTGTGTGATGTCTGATCATTTCATTCAGGCCCCAAACTTCCTAAGAGAGCAGACTGTCTCATTTGTGCTTGACCAACTGAGAAAGCCCAGGCCTGGGAGGGGATTGGGAGGACTCTCTGGCTTTGTGTGGCACTCTCAGCCCAGTGAGAGGCACGGGGAGCCTTCCTGGGACCTCCTGCAATTCTAGCCCAAGATTGGTGCTGCAACAAAGCAACTGGACCCCTGTGGCTGAATAGCACCCTGTGGACTCTGTAGCTATGTCCACTGCTCCTCGTGACCTTGGGGGAGAGGAGAGAGTGCCCATAAAGGCTAGGTGTGCATGCACCAGTGGGGTAGCAGAGAAGTTGGAGCAGGCCACAAAGTGGTGTGGAGGGGGTCAGACCAGGGGCCAGTGAGGGGCACTGCCTTTGGTTGGGGTAGTCACCAATGCTGCCCACTGAACATTTCTTTTCGCCTCCAGGCACACATTGAGGTAGGTGGACCATGCACTTACCTTGACTAATGGAATGTGGATGAGTGACATCTGTCACATCTAGGCAGGAGCTGTAAGAACCCATGCTGAATTGCCACAACCCCTACCCACCAAGATGAATGAAGTCTCATTAACCTGGGTTCCCGAGGGATGAAGATAAGCAGATCCATCTGCCCTCCCATGCCCAACATGAGATTTGGGGTTCATTTGTTATAGTGACATAACGAACCCATCCTGAAGGTACACCTGAAGAGGGCAGGATTTCACAATTTGAAGGAAAGTGGAGAGAAAGCCTTGGTGGATTTCTTGGCACATGTGGCGGCCTCAGAGAAGGCCTAGAGGGGAGGGGAGGGGGCTGGGAAGACAGAGACTACTTTTGGCTCTCTGCCTCTCTCCAGTTGACCCTAGTTCTTGGGATTTGGGGATGGTAACACTGACTGTTTCCCCATAATACAACCATGCTCCATCTCCCCGGACCTGGATTAGAATCTTGGCTTGGCCATGCACTGGCTTTAGCCTTGGGCAACTCACCTTAGCTCTGTTATGATTCAGGTTCCTTATCTGTAAAAGGGATTGGAGAGCACCTATCTTGAGGATTTGAGATAACACACTCACTAGCTGGCTGCTGATTTTTATTCTTTTTCTTCTCAATCTACTATTCCCAGTAGTGGGGTGGGGAGTGGGAGAGATGGGCTACAGCCACCTGAGACCACCTTCCCCACTCAACTCACTATCTCAGCTGGCCTGAGCTATTGATGTTGCCAAGACAATGATGACATGTGGACCATCCCCAAAAGATGCTGTGGTCTGTGGTCAGACCCCTTGGTCAGCCTGAGTGTGAGTGTGTGTGTACACACACACATGCACGCACAGGCAGCCAAAATTAGAAAAAACAATGGCCGGAAATTAACAAAAAAAAATTGTTTCTGGAAAAATTTGCATCATCTGCTTGGGAATGTGAAGACAAAGGCAAGCAAAGGCCAAGTCAGAGATCAATGGGCCTAACTCAAGTAATGGCAATGATGATGATGGTGATAGTGATGGTGATGGTGATAATGATGATAGTGATGGTGTCAGTGATGGTGATGATGGTGATGATGATGGTGATGATGGTGATGATTGTGATGGTGACGGTGATGATGGTGATGATGATGGTGATGCTGTTGATGATGGTGATGCTGGTGATAGTGATGGTGATGATGGTGATAGTGACAGTGATGATGATAGTGATGATGGTGATGGTGACGGTGACGGTGATGGTGACGGTGACAGTGATGGTGATGATGATGGTGGTGATGGTGGTGGGTGACGTGATGGTGACAGTGATGATGATGGTGATGGTGACAGTGATGATGATGGTGATGGTGACAGTGATGATGATGGTGATAATGATGTTAACTACATTTGTTGAGCTCCAGCAGATGGATGTAATGGTTTGGAGCAGGTCTCTGATGTCAGCAAACCCTGGGTTTGAATCCACTTCTGCTTCTCCAGGACTTGAGAGGCATGTTGGTTAACCTCTCAGTTACTCTTTGGCAAATGTGGAATAGTAGTCCTTACCTTTTAGGGTTGTGAAGATGAAACGAGATAACATGTGAATTCTCAGCTTGGAGCCCAGTACACAGCAGCACTCAGTATGTAGTGAATTTTGTTAGGACAATATTACTCTCTTGGGCTAAGTAATGTGCTGAGCACTTCACATACATCTCCCCAGAAGGTTGCCATGATAGTATTAGTATCCTCATTTTGCAGCTGAGGAAACAGAGAACAGAGCCCACATGGCACCCCAAAGTC
This sequence comes from Nomascus leucogenys, assembly GCF_006542625.1. NCBI lineage: Eukaryota > Metazoa > Chordata > Mammalia > Primates > Hylobatidae > Nomascus > Nomascus leucogenys. Next base: position 7,615,175 of record NC_044394.1, read on the forward strand.
ACTTAGCTTCTAAGTAAAAACCAGATTTTGAACCCTGGTTGATCTTACACCAAAGCCTTAGCCTTAGGTATAAAGGCTTGTGGTAGGTTTTTCATGATAGCAAAATATTAAAAATATAATTACCACGAGTAGGGGATTGGTTAAACAAGTTACAGGACATCCTCACAATACACACAGTTGCAAACAAAGTATTTAGGAAGATTTTCAAGATATGTTAAGAGAAAAGAACACAGTATAGAACAGCGTACGGTATATTACTAGTTCTATAAAAGAGGGTGATTAATATATAAATATATGTGTTTGTTTATATATGCACAGGACACACAAGAAACCAATGACATTAGTTGCCTATCAGGAAGGGAACTAGGTGGCAGGGTGACATGGATGGGAGGGATACTTTACTATGTACCTTTTTTTTTTTTTTTTAGATGGAGTTTCACTCTGTCACCCAAGCTGGAGTGCAGTGGCGTGAACTTGGATCACTGCAACCTCCAACTCCCAGATTCCAGTGATTCTCCTGCCTCAGCCTCCCGAGTAGCTGGGATTACAGCCATGCACCACCATGCCCGGCTAATTTTTGTATTTTTAGTAGAGATGGGGTTTCACCATGTTGGCCAGGGTGGTCTCAAACTCTTGACCTTTTGATCCACCCACCTCTGTCTCCCAAAGTGCTGGGATTACAGGCGCGAGCCACCGTGGCTGTGTACCCTTTCATATTTTTTTTTGTGTGTGTGTGTTTTGTGGTTCAGAGCTGATCTGTAAATTAATATGTAAATAATTAACGTGATTTCACTGACTTCATTTTTTATCACCCTCCCCCACTCTCAGTCCCTACAGCCACACTGGGTTCTTGTGTTCCTCAAACATTCATTCCAGCCCAGGGCCTTTAAACTTGATTTTCTCCGTGAGACCCTCTTCCCCTGATACTTGCCTTTCCTTCACCACATTCAAGTCTCTGCCCAGATGCCATCCTTCAGAGAGACCTTTCCTGACCATGTGACCCAAAATAACCACCACTGTTCATTGTTGCTTTATTTTCTTTACGTCACTACGCACTGTCTCAAATTATATTATCCTGTTTTTCTCTGTATTTACTTGTTTCTTTTCTATTTCCCCCACTAGAATGTAAGTTCCAACAGCACGAAGACTTTTGTCTGTTATGTATCCTAGTGTATGATACATGATAGATGCTTAATAAATATTTGCTGGTTGAATTAATGAGCAGACAAGCATAACCTTTCTCTGTGATATTTATTACAGATAAATATGTTAATTTATTAATCAATTAATTGAACATATATTTATTGAATGTATAACATATTATAAAACAGTCAAAAGTCCCCACCCTCATGGGGCTTTTATTCTCATTGATTGATTGAGTCATTTATTTACTGACACACAACTACAAGCCAGGCTCTATGCTAGGTACTTCAGAAGAGACAATGACAAAAAGCAGGTGTTTTTTCTTTAAGACACTTGTACTTGTTTAAGAAGTAGGGATGGAAGTGGGAGTAGGAATGGGAAAAGATTTGGTTGCACAGTACAAAATCTGAAATGTTAGGTGCCGTAGGGCTGGGAACGAAGACAGAGGAAGAAAGACCTTATTTGATTCTCTGATGTATTAGGCTCTAGGGAGAGTGATGGAAATGGGAGTAGGAGTGGGGAAAGATTTGGTTGCACAGTACAAAATCTGAAATGGTGCTGTAGGGCTGGGAATGAAGATGAGGGAGAAAGACCTTATTTGCATTCTCTGATGTCTTAGGCTCTAGGGAGAGTGACAGAAATCAAGAGAGAAGAAGAAGTGTTGATGGAAAAACAAGTGGTCCAGAACTGTAACAGAAGAAAACAGGAAAAATTGTATTAGACTTCACTTTCTACCAGAGATGCAGGCAGGAAGCAGCCCCATGTAGCGTCTACTGTCGTACTCATAAGACACCAGCTACACACCATGAAACAGGGGCCTCAGTCACAAAACATCCTGTCTGAAAGGTTCATGCATGTCACACAATAGGGGCTTAAGTAAATATTTGTTGGGTGAATTGAGCACATAAGTATAACCCTTTGCTGTAATAAATGTGTTAATTAATTGAACACAATTTATTCAGTGCCTACTATGATATTTTGTTGGGAGGAGTTTTCTAAGCCTGACTTGGAGGAAGACCATGGATTTAACCTGCAAGGTGTCCACTGCCAGCCTTGATGGGCCCTTCTGGAGGGACTTGCAGGGTGAGGTGAGCGTTGGGAGCGTTGTTAGGTGTTTGTACCAGTGTGCTACTGTCCATGGTCCTGAAACACCACCCTTGCTCTTTAGGACATGAATGCTTCTTCTAACACAAGAACATTGGTGACTTGTGTCCAGCATCTTTCAAAAATCCTGAAATAGATAAGGAAGAAGAAGGTAGAGGAATATAGGATATGCGGGTGGGAAGAGAATACACAGAGGATCTTAGAAAGGCACAGCCCCAAGAGAGTGTCAGGGAGTTCCTCGGCTTTGAAATATTAATATGTATGCACTTCCACCATGAAGAAAACCATCCTTGACCTACAACGGCCAAAACACTGTAAAGCTGAAGAATAGGAGAAATTTCTGCGTGAGGCTAAGCAAAGGTGACTATGAACAATATTGGGACAGCGATATCAAGATGGCTCAAGTGAAATACTAGTTATTATATCAAAGAGTCATAATAAAATTAAGCCATATGGAGAATTTTACATATTTATTACATACTCATTATGTAATATGTATAATATATAATATATAAATTACATATTTTATGTCATATAATACATTATATATATTTTATATGTAATGATAATATACACGATATGTAATATTCCTCATAACATATTCATTATAAAATTAAGCCATACGGAAAAGTTTAAAGAAGAAACAAACCACCCAGTTCTGTCACTTCGAAATATCATAGTTCAGGCCGGGCGTGGTGGCTCACGCCTGTAATCCCAGCACTTTGGGAGGCTGAGGCAGGTGGATCACAAAGTCAGGAGTTCGAGACCAGCCTGACCAACATGGAGAAACCCTGTCTCTACTAAAAATACAAAAATTAGCTGGGCGTGGTGGCGCGTGCCTGTAATCCCAGCTACTCAGGCTGAGGCAGGAGAATCTCTTGAACCGGAGGTTGCAGTGAGCTGAGATCTTGCCACTGCACTCTAACCTGGACAACAGAGTGAGACTCCACCTCAAAAAAAAAAGATAGTTCATCAAATCTAGGTTTTGATTATACTTCAAATCATTTTTTATATCACTAAAAAGATCCTACCAATTAAACCATAACAAAATGCTTTATGTAATCTAGAATTTTTATTTAAAGGGCTGTTTTAAACTTGTATAAATACATATTTTATAGCATGTTACTCATATACAAACATAAACAAAAAATATAAGAAATAAATTGGTCCAATATCTTTCTAAAACACCTTCACATTTAGCGTTCAACTCTTCTGAATCACTTTTTGACTCAGTCATTTGTGTGTGTGTGTGTGTGTGTGTGTATACAATATCTTTTGTGCATCAAGAGTATCAATGATGCAACATTTCTTAAAAGAGTGCTCAGCTTCATGCCTGTAATCCCAGGCCTTGGGAGGCCAAGGCGGGCAGTTCATGAGGTCAGGAGATCAATACCATCCTGGCTAACATGGTAAAACCCTGTCTCTACTAAAAATACAAAAAATTACCCAGGTGTGGTGGCGGGCGCCTGTAATCCCAGCTACGTGGGAGGCTGAGGCAGGAGAATCACTTGAACCCGGGAGGCAGAGGTTGCAGTGAGCCGAGATCACACCACTGCACTGCAGCCTGGGCAACAAGAGTGAAACTCCGTTTCAAAAAAAAAAAAAAAAGAGTGCTCAGCTATTGTCTCTGGACTTTATTTCCAAGGCACTGCTTGAAGTTTTGATGCTGGAACTTGCTTGATCTTACCAGAAGATGTCAGCAATGACAACTACTTCATGGCTGCCACCTGGCTGTCAGCCATTGTGTGGTCACTAGATTTCAGAGTTTTTTATATGTGAAAAAAAAAAAATCAGTATTTTAGAATGGGTGAAGACAGTAACTGGTAAACATTATTTCAAATATCTTTCTATGCTTATAAACAAAAAGAAGAATAAATGGATAGAAAGAGAAAGTTTTAGATAAGGTTAGACAAAAATGATTTTGTAAAAATTAATCCTTACTCTACATTTTATCAAAAATACAAATTAAGCTTCTGACATTTTAATGAAATTCAACAGAAGAAAAATAAATTGAAGTAGAGCTGAAGGAATGGCTATACTTTAAATAATGTTTCCACCCCAGGAGATATTAATTACTAAAAGGATTCCTATAAGGTTAAGGACAAGTGGTTATGAAAACCATAAAATCATAAAGAGGTTGGAGTCACTGATTTTTCAAACCTCACACATTTCGATTTCAGACAGTGTTGATTGATCCCCTGCTATAAAAGGTGAGATGGTTAGCACAGTTACACTTCCTCCCTCCTCCCTTTGCCAATCTCTCAATTTTGTTGCTTATGTTGATTTTTCTCTTGTTGGGATTTACATTATTTATATTCTGTTTTGTAATTGTAATTCCTAGCATTTATAATTAGTGTCTAAAGCTGACTTCCCAATCTTTTTGCACTGTCTTCATTCTTTTTTTTTTTTTTTTGAGATGGAGTTTCGCTCTTGTTGCCCAGGCTGGAGTGCAATGGCGCGATCTCAGCTTGCGCAACCTCCGTCTCCCGGGTCCAAGTGATTCTCCTGCATCAGCCTCCCAAGTAGCTGGGATTACAGACATGCACCACCAAGCCCGGCTAATTTTGTATTTATTTTTAAATTAGAAATGGGGTTTCTCCTTGTTGGTCAGGCTGGTCTCAAACTCCTGACCTCAGGTGATCCACCCGCCTTGGCCTCCCAAAGTGCTGGGATTACAGGTGTGAGCCACCGCCTCTGGCTCTTCTTCATTCTTAAGTCCTTTTGGCTTTGTAATGATATCTTTTCAAAGTAAGACATGCACATCATTTAAAAAGTCAAGTTTTACCACTTGGCCCTAAATGAAAAATTGCATTTCTCTGCTCCCTATTTTCACTTATCCAAACCTCACAGCTCTGAGGGAGTAATCCCTACCTCTTACAACGGTCTCGTTTGCTGTCATGTTCACAGCCCCCAAACAGTGACTTCTTGCTATGGCAGCTGAGTTTTTCGATGATTTACTAGACCCCTCCTAACACACATATACATACACTCAGCCTCCTCTCATCCTCCACATATAATTATCACCAATTTTCATTAACTCAAGATCCAGTGCAGAGGCCTGCCAACATACGTGACACCTGTACTGGATCATTTTTTATCACCTAAGAGGTGATAAAAATATAATAATCATGCAATAAAACTAATAGGTAATAGTAAGGAAAAGAAACAGTGAACTTTTATTGAACGTCATAAAACTAATAACAGTAAAAAATAAAAAATGAATATTGCAGTACTAAAAAAGAAAAAGCAATCATCCTAATATTGCGTTGTTTTTAGTGTTAGGTGCTTTGGATGCACCAGCTTGTAATTTTTTAGCTTTTTCAGTAACTTTATGTAATGTTGAAGGTATTATATATGTCAAGATAGAGCCATATATTGCTTTTTTACATTTTTTTCCTTACTGAAGTCCACTGGATTAATATTGTTTCATGTTAGTATGGGTACCTCACTTCAAATTGCTTTATAAAATTCAGAGTAATTACAAACTGAATCAGTTGCTGGTTTCACAATATTACAAATGACCACAAGTTCTTCCAAGCTCCTGCAGGACAAAAAGCATAACTATTTATCAAAGAATTCTTATAACTATGTAACAGAATTTTTGTCCTTTAGTTACAATCTGATATATTACTATTTTAGGTAAGTAATTGTTCAATAACTATTAAGTGATCTTTAAAAATAAAACAAATGTCTCCAAAGGGTACCATTTAGGAAATTACTAATAATAACGCTAATTATACATTACATTTTTCTGGATTCATTCTTCAGTTTTAAAAACTAATAATTAATGGCCAGGCGCGGTGGCTCACGCTTGTAATCTCAGCACTTTGGGAGGCCGAGGCAGGTGGATCACGAGGTCAGGAGATAGAGATCATCCTGGCTAACGTGGTGAAACCCCGCCTCTCCTAAAAATATAAAAAAATTAGCCAGGCGTGGTGGCGGGAGCCTGTAGTCCCAGCTACTCGGGAGGCTGAGGCAGGAGAATGGCGTGAACCCGGGAGGCGGAGGTTGCAGTGAGCCGAGATCGCGCCACTGCACTCCAGCCTGGGCGACAGAGCGAGACTCTATCTCAAAACACACAAGCAAACAAAAACCTAATAATTAAAAAAAAGAATAAATTTTAGGCCAGGCGCAGTGGCTCACCCCTATAATCCCAGCACTTTAGGAGGCCGAGGCAGGTGGATCACCTGTGGTCAAGAGTTCGAGACCAGCCTGACCAACATGGCGAAATCCTGTCTCTACTAAAAATACAAAAATCAGCTGGGTGTGGTAGCGGGTGCCTGTAGTTCCAGCTACTCAGGAGTTCCAAGCAGGAGAGTAGCTTGAACCTGGGAGGCGGAGGTTGCAGTGAGCCAAGATGGCGCCATTGCACTCCAGCCTGGGCGGTAAGAGCGAAACTCCGTCTCCAAAAATTGTTTTTAAAATTATTTAAATTAAGTAAAGCATATCATATATGAACAAAAACTGGCATTTACCAACCAAAAACATTATATTGTACCTTTTTGTTTGCACTGTTTCATTATTTTTAAACTCCAAGTGATTTGCACAGAATGACAAGATGAAGAACTCAAGTTATGTTTCTTTGTCATTACAATACTGTGCTTGCATTATTTTTAATCTACTGTTTAAAAGCAGGAATGTGTGGTACCACAGGGGTGGAGACATAAACTGCACTAGAAATGAACCTGAACAATGATTCTGAACCATTATAAGTTTACTCTCAAACAATTGCCTGTAGCTGAATGTGTGTGTGTTGGAGATGGAATGTACAACTGGGAGTTTCTCAGTTAGCTTTCGTGTAAAACATAAAATGTTTATTAAAGGATAAATAATAAGAAAGTGCTCATTTGAAGCTTGCAAATATAATGTTAAAGCTCAACAGTAACTTCAGAAATTATTTATAAATTATAAATTAGACAAAAAATTTTCAGTGGGGGGGAAAGAAGAATTTTATAATTGACATTATTTAGAATTGCTAGTGCACAGTGACAATGAAAACCAGACTGACTTCTAGTTTTGTGATTGTTTTAAAGTCACCCTCAGTAATGCACTTCTTTTTTTTTTTTTTTTTGAGACGGAGTCTCGCTCTGTCGCCCAGGCTGGAGTGCAGTGGCGCGATCTCGGCTCACTGCAAGCTCCGCCTCCCGGGTTCACGCCATTCTCCTGCCTCAGCCTCTCCGAGTAGCTGGGACTACAGGCGCCCGCCACCACGCCCAGCTAATTTTTTTGTATTTTTAGTAGAGACGGGGTTTCACCGTGGTCTCAATCTCCTGACCTCATGATCCGCCCGCCTCGGCCTCCCAAAGTGCTGGGATTACAAGCGTGAGCCACCGCGCCCGGTCAGTAATGCACTTCTTATTGCCAGCACTTGAGGCAGACTGCTCTCACCAGCCATCTTTGGTATGCCATTGGTTCGGCATTAATATTATCAAGATAATGCAATTAATATTGATAGGTGAGTCATAAACTGTACTATAATTACATTCCAACTTTTTTATTTCCTGAAGTTAATAATTGCCTCTTTTTTTTTGTTTGTGTTGTTTTCTATATACTAGTTCATTCTGAAATTTTCCACCAGAACTGAAAGTCTTCTTTGAATTTTTGTTCAGACACCCCAAATGATCTATCAATTCTGCTTTTCTCTTGATATCAGTCCTCTGGGAGCAGTACGTCATCCTACCACAAACTGGACAGGTTACTTCTGAAACACACTGTCTTCCTGGAAGTACAGCTGTCTTCCTGGCACTTCTCTTCACCATTGCCTAAGAAGTTTCCATCATTTTCCTTTTGTGTTGATTCTCATGTCTGGATCCCGTGTTTTCCTTCTTCTTTATTTTCTTCATCATGCCGTTACAAAAGCACATCTTTCAGTAGCTTTTGGAGAAAGGGTGTGTGGGAGGTAAATTTTTAAAACCTGGCATATCTGAAAATATCTTTGCCTTTACAGCTTTATGTTTTCATTTTAATTTTGAATTAACATTCAGTAAAGTTGACTTTGTAGACAATTTTATAATTTTTTTTTTTTTTGAGATGAGGTCTTGCTCTGTCACTGGAGTGCAATAGAATGATCACAGCTCACTGCAGCCTTGACCTCCCAGGCTCAAGCGATCATCCTACCTCAGCCTCCCAAGTCACTGGCAGGCTGCCACCACACCTGGCTAATGAAAACATTTTTTAAAATTTTGGTAGAGACAGGGTCTCAGTATGTTGTCCAGGCTGGTCTCAAACTCCTGGACTCCAGCAATCCTCCTGCCTTGGCCTCCCAAAGTGCTAGGATTACAAGTGTAAGCTACCGTGACTGGTCACAGTTTTATGAATTTTAACACACGTTGATTTAGGTAAGCACCACAAGATACAGAAGAGTTTCATTACCTCCGAAAACTCCCTCATGCTACCCCTTTGTAATCACACTGTCCTTCCCATCCCTAAGTCTTGGCAACCACACATCTGTTCTCTATCACTATAGGCTTGTCTTTTTGAGAATGTCATATCAATGGAATCAAACAGTATGTAACATTTTGGGACTAACTTCTTTCATTCAATAATGCCTTTGAGATTCATCTAAGTGGTTGCATGTATCAATAGTTCATTGCTTTTTATCACTGAGGAATATTATGTTTATCCATTCACCATTGAAGGACATGTGGTTGTTTCCAGTTGTTTATTGTTGTTGTTTTGGAAATTATAAATGGAGCCATTTCAACTATTTATTTACCGGTTTTGGTGCGAATATAAGCTTTTAAGTTTTCTAGGGTAAATACCTAAGAATTGTTGTCATATTATAAGACTGCCAAACTGTTTTCCAGAGTGGCAATATCATTTTGTAATCCCACCAGCAATGTCAGAGTTCTAGTTGCTTCTCATCCTAGTAAGCACTTGGTATTGTCAGTATTTTAATATTTTTAAGTATGTGTGTGGGAGGTTTTTTTGTTTGTTTGTTTGTTTTTGAGACGTAGTCTCACTGTGTCACCCAGGCTGGAGTGCAGTGGCGCAATCTCGGCTCACTGCATTTCCGCCCCTCGAGTTCAAGCAATTCTCCTGCCTCAGCCTCAGGAACAGGTGTGTGCCATCACATTCAGCTAATTTTTGTACTTGTAGTAGAGTCTTGTCATTATGAACTGGTCTTGAACTTCTGGCCTCAAGTGATCTGCCCGCCTTGGCCTCCCAAAGTGCTGGGATTATAGGTGTGAGCCACCGTGTCTGGCCAAACTTTTATTTATTTAGTTTAATTTTTACTTATTTATTTATTTGAAATGGAGTATCACTCTGTCACCCAGGCTGGAGTGCAGTGGCACGATCTCAGTTCACTGCAACCTCCGCCTCCTGGGTTCAAGAGATTCTCCTGCCTCAGCCTCCCGAGTCGCTGGGATTACAGGTGTGTGCCACCACACCTGGCTAATTTTTGTAATTTTAGTAGAGACAGGGTTTCACCATGGTGGCGAGGCTGGTCTTGAACTCCTGACTTCAAGTAATCCACCCATCTCAGCCTCCCAAAATGTTGCGATTACAGGCATGAGCCACTGTGCCTGGACTTTTAAACCTCTTTTTCTTTATAAATTACCCAGTCTTGGGTATTTCTTCACAGCAATATGAAAATGGACTAATACACCTTTTATTTCTTTTTATTACCTTAATTAACTGGCTGAGCATTCCAGTATGTTGTTGAATAGGAGTAGTGAGAGTAACCATCCTTTTTTTTTTCAATCCTCACAGCATCTTACACATGAATGTTTATCCAAGGATCTTTAGATATTTGAGGGAACCATTTGAAAAACAGGTCAATGGGAGTCGTTACATTATTCCCTCACTCTTTTATTTTTCTCTTTTTCTCTTTCTTTCTTTTCTTTCTTTCTTTCTTCCTTTTCCTTTCCTTTCCTTCCTTCCTTCCTCCCTTCCTTCCTTTTTCTTTCTTTCTTCCTTTTCTTTCTTTCTTCCTTTTCTTTCTTTCTTTCTTTCTTTCCTTCCTTCCTTCCTTCCTTCCTTCTTTCTCTCTTCTTTCTTTCTCTCTCTCTCTCTCTAGATAGGGTCTCACTCTGTTATGCAGGCTGAAGTGCAGTGGTGTGATCATAGATCACTGCAGCCTCAAACTCATGGGCTTAAGTGATCCTTCCACCCTAGCCTCCCCAGCAGCTGGGACTACAGGCATACACCACCAGGCCTGGCTGAAGGTATTTTTTAATTTTCCTGTAGCATCCAGTTTGTTCTTGAGTAATCTGAAGCTGTTATGCTTCTTGTTATTTTGTGGGTGACCTATTCCTTATCTCTGGAGACTTTAAGGACCTCTTTTTTATTCTTAAGGTTTTGAAATTTTATGAAAAAGTGTTTAGTGTGGATTTAATTTCTTCTGACGATGTTTGTTTGTTTTTCAATCTGAGAGACTTATTTCTTCAATAACTTTTTCACCTTTGTATTTGCCATTCTTTTGGGAATTCCTACTGAAATAATTTCTAAGCCTCTTATGTATTTTCTTCAGTTGTTTACCTAATTTTTTATTCTACATTCAGAGGAGATTTCCTCAACTTGATTTTCCAATCCCTCTGTTGAAGTTTTAATTTCTGTAAACATATTTGAATTCCCAAAAGCTCTTTTTTGTTCTCTAGTTTTTAAATATAATTCTATTCTTAATTTATAGGTATCGTATCTTCTTGCTTCTCTCTAAAGATACTAATTACATGAACTAAAGGGTTTTTTGTAAAGGTTTCTTACATTCTCTGTATCATTTTTGTTTTCGTCTCATTCATTTTTCTATTTATTTTGTTTTTGCTTTTTAATGTTGAAAGCCTTTCTTAAATGCCTGGTAATCTGAAGCACTAAAATTAGATTAGAACTTCTATGTATAGGCAGAGCTCTTATGCTGATGGACTTCACTTTAGGGGAGCAGGTGGAAAACTGGCAATTCACTGGAGGACCCCCAAATGCCAATATATTGAGGCCTATTTTTCTGGGGTTGCTGTTTCTCCAGAGGGGGAAAAGTATTGGTTTCCTGTCTTTAAGTTAGATGCTAGAGTTTTGCACTGGATTAAGAAAGAAGATGAAATTCAGTTTTCTTTTAGTCAGGGAAGTTCCCACCTATGTCCTTCTATCATTTACATTACCTACACTTGAGTCTGTGACCCTGATATTACAAAAATTTTTCCGTACAAGACAGACTTGCATCATTCTCAAGGGTCTCCTGCTTTTGACGTATCACATTCATTCATGTTGTCAAGTACTTTACCATAACATGGTGGACATTGCAAGTTGTCTACTCAGCAGTCATGCCTAATTACTTCTTCCTTGCCTGATTCCTGCTAAATTACCTGAAAAGGCTAAGTATTCATGTTCCCAGACCACTTAGCAGCTAGTAGTAGTCATGTGATAAATCCAGTAATTACTGGTAAGACATAGGGGCGTCCACGGCGGAGTTTGGGGGAAAGATTTATTCTCCATGATTAAAGGCAAGAGATGCAGGAAGACACTGCCCACACTCCTTTCCTCACTTCTAGTATTGAATGAAATTGCATGAGGACATATATGATGATTGAAGCCACGGAACCATCTTGGACCATGGGAGAAAAGAAACAAGAGCATCATAGATTCACTGAACTGGTATTTTGATATCATCGAGTCACTGGGTCACAGCTGGCTCATTGGCTTTGATCCTCTGAATTTACCTAATTTTTTTTTAAATCTTCCTCCTTCTTTTTAGTTAAATATTCTGTCTCATTTTCTATTTCTCCCCTTGTCTTCTCTCATCCTTTCAGATCTTTAAAGAGTCTGAAGCTTGGATGGAAACACAGGCAAAGTTATAGGCCCTTACCTGTTCTCATTAGGTCTTTTCTGAAACAAGATGAGATATTAATAAGCAAATGGGCTGCTCCCCGTATGTCCAATAGAGATGTCCAAATGAGATGTCCCTCATCTTTCTTCTTCTTTGTTGCCATAGAGGCCTTCATCTGACTAATACAATATGGGACCAAGTTTTATTCCCTCCCCCCCAAAAATCCTCTTAAAAGTGACTTGGTGGCTGGGCGCAGTGGCTCACACCTGTAATCCCAACACTTTGGGAGGCCGAGGTAGGCAGATCACATTCATCAGAATGACATCCACTCATTCTGCTGAAAAGAGTTCTCATGCAGGAACTCACAGATTATTTACAGAGTGATGTGATAAACACTGGAGAAGGGGTCAGAAAGCCTTGATTTCTGACCTTCACCTGCATAATGTCCTCCCCGAGTTCCTTATGTCTTATAAGATAAAATCTATATTTATTAACCTAATTCCTCACAGCTCTGCATAAACTTCTCCCTGCCTGCTCTCTATCCTCAGCTCCCACCAGCTCCCCTGTGCTCCAGCCTTACTGAGGCTCTCCAGGTTCCTGGATTATAAAGTGTATGCTCAGAGGTCCATTCCTTCTGAAACTATTCCAATCAATAGAAAAAGAGGGAATCCTCCCTAACACATTTTATGAGGCCAGCATCATCCTGATACCAAAGCCTGGCAGAGACACAACAAAAAAAGAGAATTTTAGACCAATATCCCTGATGAACATCGATGCAAAAATCCTCAATAAAATACTGGCAAACCGAATCCAGCAGCACATCAAAAAGCTTATACACCATGATCAAGTGGATTTCAAACCTGGGATGCAAGGCTGGTTCAACATACGCAAATCAATAAACGTAATCCAGCAGATAAACAGAACCAATGACAAAAACCACATGATTATCTCAATAGATGCAGAAAAGGCCTTTGACAAAATTCAACAAACTTCATGCTAAAAACTCTCAATAAATTAGGTATTGATGGGACGTATCTCAAAATAATAAAAGCTATCTATGACAAACCCACAGCCAATATCATACTGAATGGGCAAAAACTGGAAGCATTCCCTTTGAAAACTGGCACAAGACAGGGATGCCCTCTCTCACCACTCCTATTCAACATAGCTTTGGAAGTTCTGGCCAGGGCAATCAGGCAGGAGAAGGAAATAAAGGGTATTCAATTAGGAAAAGAGGAAGTCAAATTGTCCGTATTTTCAGATGACATGATTGTATATCTAGAAAACCCCATTGCCTCAGCCCCAAATCTCCTTAAGCTGATAGGCAACTTTAGCAAAGTCTCAGGATACAAAATCAATGTGCAAAAATCAAGCATTCTTATACACCAATAGCAGACAGAGAGCCAAATCATGAGTGAACTCCCATTCACAATTGCTTCAAAGAGAATAAAATACCTAGGAATCCAATTTACAAGGGACATGAAGGACCTCTTCAAGGATAACTACAAACCACTGCTCAATGAAATAAAAGAGGATACAAACAAATGGAAGAACATTCCATGCTCATGGGTAGGAAGAATCAATATTTTGAAAATGGCCATACTGCCCAAGGTAATTTATAGATTCAATGCCATCCCCATCAAGCTACCAATGACTTTCTTCACAGAATTGGAAAAAACTACTTAAGTTCATATGGAACCAAAACAGAGCCCACATTGCCAAGTCAATCTTAAGCCAAAAGAACAAAGCTGGAGGCATCACGCCACCTGACTTCAAACTATACTACAAGGCTACGGTAACCAAAACAGCATGGTACTGGTACCAAAACAGAGATATAGACCAATGGAACAGAACAGAGCCCTCAGAAATAATGCCACATATCTACAACCATCTGACCTTTGACAAACCTGACAAAAACAAGCAATGGGGAAAGGATTCCCTATTTAATAAATGGTGCTGGGAAAACTGGCTAGCCATATGTAGAAAGCTGAAACTGGATCCCTTCCTTACACCTTATACACAAATTAATTCAAGATGAATTAAAGACTTAAATGTTAGACCTAAAACCATAAAAACCCTAGAAGAAAACCTATGCAATACTATTCAGGATATAGGCATGGGCAAGGACTTCATGTCTAAAACACCAAAAGCAATGGCAACAAAAGCCAAAATTGGCAAATGGGATCTAATTAAACTAAAGAGCTTCTGCACAGCAAAAGAAACTACCATCAGAGTGAACAGGCAATCTACAGAATGGGAGAAAATTTTTGCAATCTACTCATCTGACAAAGGGCTAATATCCAGAATCTACAAAGAACTCAAACAAATTTAAAAGAAAAAAACAACCCCATCAAAAAGTGGGCAAAGGATATGAACAGACACTTCTCGAAAGAAGACATTTATGCAGCCAAAAGACACACAAAAAAATGCTCATCATCACTTCAGAGAAATGCAAATCAAAACCACAATGAGATACCATCTCACACTAGTTAGAATGGCGATCATTAAAAAGTCAGGAAACAACAGGTGTTGGAGAGGCTGTGGAGAAACAGGAACACTTTTACACTGTTGGTGGTACTGTAAACTAGTTCAACCATTGTGGAAGTCAATGTGGCAATTCCTCAGGGATCTAGAACTAGAAATACCATTTGACCCAGCCATCCCATTACTGAGTATATACCCAAAGGATTATAAAACATGCTGCTATAAAGACACATGCACACGTATGTTTATTGGGGCACTATTCACAATAGCAAAGACTTGGAACCAACCCAAATGTCCAACAATGATAGATTGGATTAAGAAAATGTGGCACATATACACCATGGAATACTATGCAGCCATAAAAAATGATGAGTTCATGTCCTTTGTAGGGACATGGATGAAGCTGGAAACCATCATTCTCAGCAAACTATCACAAGGACAAAAAACCAAGCACCGCATGTTCTCACTCATAGGTGGGAATTGAACAATGAGAACACATGGACACAGGAAGGGGAACATCACACTCTGGGGCCTGTTGTGGAGTGGGAGGAGGGGGGAGGGATAGCATTAGGAGATATACCTAATATTAAATGACGAGTTAATGGGTGCAGCACACCAACATGGCACATGTATATATATGTAACAAACCTGCATGTTGTGCACATGTACCCTAAACTTAAAGTATAATAAAAAAGAAAATAAAAAATAAAGTGTATCCTGGGCCATTTCACCTCTGAGCCTCTGTTCGTCCTGCCAGAAACACACTTCTCCCTCCTTTGTCTGCCTAACACACCTGAACTTCTCTTTCTTCAAATGACACCGTATCTAGGAAGGCTTCCCTTGTCTCCCAAGCATGGCTAACTGCTCAGCCCTTTAGCCTTTGAGCATTCTTCTAGGTGAGGCATTTCTATCTTTAGTGCATTTATGTGTTTCTGGGTATCTCTCTCCAACCAGACTGTGAGTTCTCTGAGAGTAGAATGGATGTCTTGTTTTTGAATCCCCAGCATTGAGCATAGAGGTATATCTGGTCATGCCTCTTGCTGCTCTCCTACTCTTCAAGAAATTAAATTTTAAAGTATTGATTCCATCTTTAACAAAAATTTGCATAATATCCACAATGGGCGAGGTATGATACACCAAAAACAATAAATAACATTGTAATCAACTTGTAAAATAGAGAAAGAAGACAACCCATCTTCATCCCACATCCCTTAACACATTTGTTGTTGAGATCTGGGTATTTACTGCTGGTGTATTTGAGCAGAACAACTTTTAAAGTGGTTCCTATGAGCCTCATTAGCTTCAGCAGCCATGGCTGTCTGCTGTGTTGCCATTAAAAGTTTGCAGGCCCCAAGAGAGGTGGACAAGCCTGCCTAGACCTCTCTTGGGACTTGACCTTCCACTGGGGCACGGCAGTGAGTCAGTTTCCAGTGGGGATTGTCAGCAAAGTAAATAACCTCTCATTTGAATATTTTCTATTTTCCAAACTCCAACATCAGCATTAGCACATTTGATCTCATCTATAATTCTTACTGTGCCCATTTTGTGGATGAAATGGAGGCACTTGGCATGAGTTGATGGAAAGAGCATTATTATGATAGACCTGTGTGTAAGACCCAACTATGCCATTAACCAATCTCATGACTGGGAACGAGTTATATCATGTCTCCAGGCACCAGTTTCTGCATATGTAAAAGTAGAGAGTTGGATTAGATGACCTCTTAAGGCTCCATAGAGTTTCAAACATCTAAGATTTTATGTCCTGCTCAAAGTTACTTGGCTCGTTTGTGGCAGAACCATGGCAAGAATCGAGGTTTTATTCCATCACTCATCAAATAATCTGAGTTCCTCCATGAGAACTCTTTTCAGCAGAATGAGTGCATGCCATGACCTCTACCTCTTTCTCTCTGTTCATTGTTAGAATAGAAAGACTTTGCTAAAGAGGTAGAATAAGAAGGGAGCCGGGTGGGAGGAGAGGGTAGATGAAAACAAACGAACATGGTTGAAACATTTTGCACTTAAATCTGTGTCATAAGGAAGAATGATCCAGGGCATAAGTGATGATCTTGGGGAAAGTGACCAGGTCACTTTTTTTTTTTTTTTGAGACAGAGTCTTGCTCTGTTGCCCAGGCTGAAGTGCAGTGGTGTGATCTCGGCTCATTGCAACCTCCGCCTCCCAGATTCAAGCGATTCTTCTGCCTTAGCCTCCTGAGCCTGAGTAGCTGGGATTATAGGCATGAGCCACCATGCCTGGCTAATTATTATATTTTTAGTAGAGACAAGGTTTCACCATGTTGGCTTGACCGGTGTCAAATCCTGACCTCAGGTGATCTGCCCGCCTTAGCCTACAAAAGTGCTGGGATTATAGGCGTGAGCCACTGCGCCAAGTCTCTTTTAAGAGCATTTTTGAGGAGGAGGAAATAAAACTTGGTCTCGTATTGTATTAGTCCATTCTTGAATTGCTATACAACATGCCAGAGGCTGGGAAACTTATAAAGAAAAGAGATTTAATTATCTCACAGTTCTGCAGGCTGTACTGGAAGCACGGTGGTAGCATCTGCTCGGCTTCTGCTATGGGCCTCAGAGAGCTTGCAATCATAGTGGAAGGTGAAATGGGAGCCAGCATCTCACAAGGCAAGAGCAGGAGCAAGAGAGAGAGAGAGGAGGGGAGGTCCCAGACTTTTAAACAACCAGATCTCCTGTTAACTGAGTGAGAACTCACTTACTACCAAGGGGCTGGTGCCAAAGTGTTCATGAGGGATTCATCCCCTTGTTCCAATCACTTTCTGCCATGATCCAATCGCCTCCAACATTGGGAATCACATTTCAGCATGATATTTGGAGGGGACACATATCCAAACTATGTCACATATTCACCTTGACAGAAGGCAGCTTTTTAAAAAGTGAGATAAGGCTGGGCATAGTGGCTCATGCCTATAATCGCAGCATTTTGGGAGGCTGAGGCAGGAAGACTGCTCGAGCCCAGGAGTTAGAGACCAGCCTTGGCAACATAGTGAGATCTTGTCCCTACACACACACACACACACACACACGAATAAATAAAAATGAAGCAGGAAGATTGCTTGAGCCAAGGAAGTTGAGGCTGCAATAAGCCATGATCATGCCACTGCATTCCTGCCTGGGCAGCAGGAGTGATACTGTCTCAAAAAAAAGAGTGAGATAAAAGTAAGTCTGATTCCATAAGCAGAGATGTCTCTGAAAGAGAATATATGGGAAGGAGACAGGAGAGCCACCTAACCAAAGGCAGATACAAGAGCTTTGAGAACCTGTTAAATAGCCTCAAGGTTAAAGTTGGAATCAGCTGAGCCTTTGAATAAGGAAAAGTAATCTGGAACAATTACCCAGGGAAGCTGAGAGACCACAGAGCTCTTGAGATCCTGTTAACTCCCACTTATGCCAGCAAGAAGAGGGTGACAAAGTAGGAAAGCGAAGGGAACACACACACACACTTGCACGCATGCACACACTCACAGAAGGGAGACCTGGAGAGATGGGGAGATGTTGAATTCACATCACCAGGAGGCCCAGAAGCATCATCTCCCAGGTGAGAGTGCAGTGGCATGATTATAGCTTACTACAGCCTCAAACTCCTGGACTCAGGCAATCTTCCCACCTCAGCCTCCTGAATAGCTGAGGCTAAAGGTGCTCACCACCACGTTGGTTAATTTTTTAATTTTTTGAGGAGATAGGGTCTTAACACGTTGCTCAGGCTGGTCTCAAAGTTCTGGGCTCAAGCTACCCTTCTGCCTCTCCCTTCCAACGTGATGAGATTACAGGTGTAAGCCACTGCTCCTGGCCCAGTTCTCCTGATCTGTCTTTGAGTTCACTGACTCTTCCTCTGTCATCCCCATTTTGCTATTAAACCTCTTCAGTAAATTTTTAATTTCCATTATTGTATTTTTCAGTTCTAAAATCTCTACCTGGTTGATTTTTGCAGCTTTCATTTCTTTGCTGAGAGCCGCTATCTTTCAACGTTTCAAGGGTGTTTAGTTCTGCCCTCATCCAGCATGGTTGTAATAGCTGCTACTAAGTCTTTGATAATTTTAAAATCAGCATCACGTCAGGTTTTTTTGATTGTCTTTTCTCTTACAATTTGTTGGAGTTTTCCTGTTTTTCTTTTTTAATGTTGCATAATTTTGGATTGTGTCTTGGAATATTATATTGTGAGACTTTGAATCCTGTCAATGTCCTCTGGAGAGTGTTGATTTTGTTTGTTTGTTTTAGCTGTCAGTTAACCCTGTTAAATCCTGACCTGCCTTGAGTGAGGTGTGTGGTTCCGACATCCACACTTTCTGAAGCCTTTGCAGTGCCGCTCAGGTCTGCATCATGCGTGTGCCACCTAGGGGCCCGTCTGGGACCTGGGTGGTGGTTTACACCATATTTCAGTTCCCAAAGCCTTCGTGATGTTGCTTCAAGTCATTTCTACCCATGCACAGATTTAAGGACCCCTTTCTACAGCTGCCTCCTTTCTATGCTTTACTCCATACGGTCTGGCTCCTAGGGGCCCCTTTTTCTGGTGCTCTGGCTACAAAGCTGGGGTTTTAGCTTCCCTTTACTGTCGCAAACTTTTCATGACTGGGTCTGTCTCGGGGCAAAGTGGTGACAGTAAAGAGAGAGAAAATATATTATGGACTTCCCCCACCCCCACCCAGGGTCTCAGCCAGTAGCTATGGAAGGAAAAACAAAAATCAGGGAACTAACCACCGTATTGGTTACATTAAAGTGTTGACTTCCTTCCTCAAACTGCTGTTACTTTCCAGAGTTCTTTAATTTTTATTTATAATAGGTGGGAGAAATTGGGTGGAATCTTAGAACCCCTAGGTTACAGCATTGATTTGTTTGGTGGACATGCCTTTCTGGTGTGATCTCATTGTCCTTGCGTCTTAGTCCATTTGGGCTGCTATAACAAAACACCTTAGATTGGGTAATTTAAAACGACATAAATTTATTGGCCACGGTTCTGGAGGCTGGGAAACAGAGACTCTCTGAAAGAAAATGAAAGGCAAGAGACATGGTGAAAGGGTAAGACAGCTCTCTGGGGCCTCTTTTATAAGGGCATCGCTGTGGTTTGAATGCGTCCCCTCCAAAATTCAGGTGTTGCCAGTATGACAGTATAAAAAGATAGGACCTTTAAGAGGTGGTTAGGCCATGAGAGCGCCTCCCTCGTGAATGGGCTCAGGTGTCCTTATAAAGGGGCTTGATAGGGGAAATTGTTTTCTTTCTTACCTTCTGCCTTCCACCATGAGAGGACACAGTAAGAAGGCTCTCACCAGATGCTGGTGCCTTGATCTGGGACTTCTCAGCCTCCAGAACTGTGAGAATTAAATTTCTGCGTATTTAAAATAAACTACCCTGACTCAGGTATTCTGTTATAGTAGCATAAAATGAATTAAGAAAGGTATTAATTTCACTCACGGAGGTAGAGCACTGATGACCTAATCACATTCCAAAGGCCCCACCTTCTAACACCAACACCTTTGTGATTAGGTTTCGACATATGAATTTAGGGGAAACACAAACATTCAGACCACAGTATCTTCAGAAATTATTCTGCTCTTTAGTCTTTTAGTCCTTGTAACAACTTTGTACAAAATTTTCCCTCCATATTTTTTTGTGGCTCATTTTCATGTGAAAGTAGTTTTACTAAAATAAACTTTTAGAAGGGGACATGATTCACACATTTCCCTCTTCAGTTATTTTTATGTAGTATTCAAAAATATGGCTGGGTGCTGTCCCATGTGCCTGTAGTCCTAGCTACTGGGAAGGCTTAGACAGGAGGATTGCTTGAACCCAGGAGTTTGAGACTAGCCTGGGCAACATAGAGCAAGACCCCATCTCAAACAAAACAAAAAAGTATGGCGACTTGCTTTCTGATATTTTTCTAGCTCTATCTGCCTCACCATTTTTTATATATACCTTCTATTTGTACCTTCTTTGTCTTGATAGTCCATCTCTGGATCAATTTTAATCCTCCCTCTTCAGTGCGGAGTTTGTGCTGAAAGGAGGCTCTGGCTTATCAGTTTTGAGAATTTTTGTGACTTAGACTCCTCCAGTCCTTCAGTTTCAACACCTGGCTACTCATCCTCCACTGAATTTGGAAGAACCAGTCTCTGTTTCAGCTACCATTTTTGAATTGGCCTGCCATGCATTTCAGAGGATACCTGTTGGCTATTTTTTATTTTCTTCTTTTTGGATGCGTCAGGCACCCTGTTGCTTCCCTCTGCTTCTTCCATAGATGTTGGTACCACCGAGTAAGATTTTGTGCATGGATCTTCTCCGCTTTCTTGTTGGGGCCCATGGGGATACCTTGTTATTTCGTTTTATTGTAAATGCTGCCCATATATTTTAATTTTGCTATTTACTCTTCTGCTGGTTTTTTCTATTTTAATTCTTTAGTTCTAGAGATTGTGGAATTGAAGTTGAGAAAGCTTAAGTGGTTTTCTAAAGGTCATAGAGGTTTTGTTTTTGTTTTTGAGACAGACTCCTGCTCTGTCTCCCAGGCTGGAGTGCAGTGGCGTGATCTTGGCTCACTGCAACCTCCACCTCCTGGGTTCAAGCAATTATCGTGCCTCAGCCTCCCAAGTAGCTGGGACTACAGGTGCCCACCACCGTGCCCGACTAATTTTCTGTATTTTTAGGAGAAACAGGATTTTGCCATATTGCCCAGGCTGGTCTTGAACTCCTGAGCTCAGGCAACCTGCCTGCCTCAGCCTCCCAAAGTGCTAGGATTATAAACGTGAACAACTGCACCCAGCTAGTCACACTGTTTATTTGTAGTAGAGCTGATACTTGTGCACACATCTTCTGAATCCTGGTCCAGTGTTTGTTGTTGTTGTTGTGATTGTTGTTGCTGTTAATCGAAATTTTTACTGAAATAATTATAGATTGACCTGCTGTTGTAAGACGTAATAGAGACTCCTTGTATACTTTGCCTAGTTTTCTCAAATGGTAACTATCTTAGTTCATTTTCTGTTGCTTATGACAGAATACTGGATAATTAATAAAGAAACTGGATAATTAATAAAGAAAAGGAATTTCTTACAGATAGGAAAACTTGAGAAGTCCAAGGTTGAGAGGCCATATCTGGTGAGAGCCTTCTTGTTGTTGGGGACTCTGAGGAGTCCTGAGGTGGCATAGGGTATCACATGGTGAGGGGACTGAGTATGCTAACCTGCTAGGTCAGGTCTCTCTTCTTCTTTTTTTAAAGCCACCAGTTCTCTTCCCATGATAACCCATTAATCCATTCACCTATTAATCCTTTAATGGATTAATCCATTCATGGGGACAGAATTCTCATGATCCAATCACCTTTTAAAGGCCCAACCTTTTAATACTGCCACATTGGGGATTAAGTTTCTAACACATGAAATTAGGGGAACGTGTTAAAACCATAGCCGTGATATTTTATTAAATTATAGTGTAAGATTACACCCGGAATATTGCTGCTTTGCTATTTTAACATGGGGATTCTGGGATAATAAGAGACTATACTGATGCCACCACTATTATGTCCCTAAAATAATCCCAGGGAAATTTGATGCAGAAGGATCAACAATAAAATGAATCCCAGTAAAGGTTGAGAACTCCAAAGATAATGACAGGCTTTTAGGACATGCAGAAGAATCGAACCACCTTTAAGGACAAAAACAAGACTGGATTTAGGCCTCCAACAATTAACATTTAATTTTTTGATTTTTTTTTTTTTGCAAAAAGATCTTGCTTTGTCACCCAGGCTGGAGTGCAGTCATGCAATCATAGTTCACTGCAGCCTTGAACTCTTGGGCTCAAGTGACCCTCCCTCTTCAGCCTCCTGAGTAGCTGGAACTAAAGAAGCACTCAACCACAACTGGCTACGATCTTTTATTTTGTAGAGATGGCAGTGTGGGGGGGGTCTCACTATGTTGCCCACGCTGGTCTTGAACTCCTGGCCTCAAGCGGTCCTTCCCACCTCTGCCTCCCAAAGTGTAGGGATTACATGACTGGGCCACTATGCCTGGCCAACCACTAATATTATAAGACAATGAGGTAATGTCTATATTGTTCTCAGAAAAAGAGGGTGTTATGCTATGCTTACATCCAGGCAAACTACCATTCAAAAATAAAGGAAACAGGTATTTTAAAATATGCAAGGACATAGAGAATATATTCCCAGTCAACTCCTTTGAAGAAAATACAGGGAACAAACTTCAGTCTATCAAAAGATAAATAAGAGACTATGCAAAGGTATTGATGCTGAGCATTAAACCTATTTAAAATAGATTTAAAGTCAAACACGCGAAGAAATTTTGGTTTCCAAACATAATGTAAATGTTACAAACCAGAAAGAGGTAGAATTAGTAAAAGTTGGGAGGTAGAAAAGAAAATGAGAAGTAAGCTAAGCATACTAATTTCTTCCTTTTGCATTGTTTAGAGCTAATTAATCAAGTAATGGAGGTATGAGTTTAACTTACATTTTATAAATAATTAATAGTACCACTAGACCAACTAACAAAAATTGTACAAACAACTAAAGTTAGGGAATAAAACAGAGGAGAGGAAAGGGAGCTGAGAAAGGGAACATTCTAATTTTTAAATATTTTAATATGGATAATCAATAGATACTGTCTCAGTTGATAATATATATATGCTTATAAATAGATAAGAAAACATAAAAAGAAAGATTTTTTGTAAAAAATAAAATGCAAAAGAATCATTAAAACTAGAGAATGTTCATTAAATAAGATGATAGAAGTAAAACCAGATATAAGAGAAAAAATAGACTAATCTACAATCATGGTAGAAAATTAAAAGAGGTCTCTCTCAGCTACTGATAGGATGAGAGAAATAAACAAACAAGAAGGATGTAAAAGATTTGAGCAACACAATTAACAAATTTGACCTAATTAGCATTTATAGAACACTGCATCCAGACATCAAAATCATTTTCAAATGCACATGATACATTTACCAAAATAGACCATGTGCTAGGGCCAGAAATCAAATTTCAACAAATTCAAAAACTGAAATCATACCAAGTGTGTTCTTTGACCACAGTGGAATTAATTAGAAATCTATAACATAAAGATAGCTAGTAGTATGACGTCATGGAAGATAACTGAAGCAACTATTTTAGAACTCTGAAGTCTAGTAAAACACTTGCAGAATTCTGGAAAGTGCTTTATTTAAAAAAAAAGAGTTAGATAAATTTTAGTAAATTTTTTGGTTTTTAATGAATGGCTACCCTCACCACCCCTACCCTGATGGCAGGCAGCTATGGGGATGGCGGCCTGCACTGTTGGTGTGACCTGCTTTTGTCAGGGTGGGTAATAAAAACATTGCTCTCCAGAACTTGGGGTTGTACATTTTGATTGCTGTTTTTTATCACTGAGGGGGCAGAACAAAGGCTGGCCATTGTTTTAATCCCCATGGGCTGAAGTGGCTTCTCTAGTGACACTGGTTGGAGGGAATGGAAAAAGACAGACACTCTTTTTTCTTCTCCTTTTCTTATTTTATTATCCAGGCATTTAAGGAAATCTCTGTAAGGTCACTGGTTGACTATGGAAATAATGGGACAGAGACTTCAGTGACCAATAAAGAGGCAGAAATAATAAAAATGAACCAGCCAGGCACAGCACAAGACAAGGAATATGGTCTTTGCAAGATATTTTGGAAAAATTACCAAAGAAATGGATGACTGTGGCTTTTATCAAGTAACAACAGCAATCGCTGCAAATGGATTTCCAGCATTACCACATACAATATTCAAAATGTCCAGTTGTCAACAAAAATTTACAAAGCATACAAGAAAATAGGAAAATATGGTTCATTTAGAGGGGAAAAACAGAAATCGACAGAAATCATCCTTGAGGGAGCCCAGACATTGAGTTTTCTAGACAAAGACTTCAAATCAATTGTCTTAAACATGCTCAAATAAGCAGAAGGAAATCATGGAAATGAACTACGTGAAATCAGAGGAGCAATATATGAACAAGTAGGTAATACCAATAAAGAGACAGAAATAATAAAAATGAACCAGCCAAGCACAGTGGCTCATGCTTGTAATCCCAGCACTTTGGAAGGTTGAGGTGGGAGGATTGCTTGAGGCCAGGATTTGAGACCAGCCTGGGCAACATAGCAAGACCCCCTCTTTACAAAAATTTAAAATTTAGCCAGGCATGATGGCACACACCTATAGTTCTTGCTATTCAGGAAAGAGATGAAAGGATCACTTGAACCCAGGAGTTTGAGGTTATAGGTTAGAGTGAGCTATGATTGCACCACTGTACTCCAGCTTGGGTAACAGAGTGAGACCCTGTCTCACACAAAAAAAGGAACAAAATAGAAAATCTGGAGCTGAAAAACATAATAGCTGAAATTAAATATGTATTAGAGAGGTTTAATAGGAGATTTGATCAGGCAGAAGAAAGAATTAGTGAACTTGAAGATAGGACAAATGATATTACCCAGTCTGAGGAGGAGAAAGAAAAAAAAAAAACGAAGAAAAATGAACAAAGCCCAAGGGACCTGTGGAGAGTTACCAGGCACACTAACATACACATTCTGAGAGTCCCAGAAGAAGAAAAGAAAAAAGGGGCAAAAAAGTTGTTTGAAGAAATAGTGGCCAAAAACTTCCCAAATTTGATAAAAGACATGAATCTACACATCCAAGATTGATGAATTCCAAATAGCATAAACTCAGAGATCCACACTAGGATCATTATAATCAAATTCTCAAAGGACAAAGGGAGAATCTTGAAAGGAGCCAGAGAGAAGTGACTTATCACATTCAAGGGATTCTCAATAGAATTAACATCCAGTTTCTCATGAGAAATCATGGAGGCCAAAATACAGTGGGATGATATATTTAAAGTGCTGAAAGAAAAAAAAAACTGTCAACCAAGAATTCTATCTTTCAAAAACAAAAAAGTAATATACATATTCTGAGACAGACAAAAGCAAGAGAAGTTAATTGCTAATAGACCTGCCCTAGGAGAAGTGCTAAAGGGAGCCTTACAGGCTGAAACAAAAGGATAATAGATGGTAATTCAAAGCCAAACAAAGTGATCACACCAGTGATCTTTATATCTTTGTGTGGCTTTGAGTTATGTAAATATAAGTCTTTTATTTATACAGGTAAATATAAATGCTAGTAGTATTGTATTTTGGTATATAAGTCCTCTTTTTGTTTCCTATGTGGTTTAAAAGACAGATGCATAAAATAATAATTGTTAGTTTATGTTAAAATGCACACACATATAAAAAGTAATTTATGAGAGTAACAACATAAAGGTGGAGGGAAGGAATGAAATATAGGCAGTGTTAATGTATGTTATTGAAGCTAAGTTGTTATCATACTAGATTCAGACTAGCTTCAAAGTAGATTGTCATAAATTTCAGGTGTTAACTGTAGTCCCCATGGTAACCACTAAGAAAATAACTTAAACAAACATAGAGAAGGAAAAAAGAGAAAATCAAAATAGTACACTTGAATAAAGAAAGCCAAAACACCTGAATGGAAGTTTTGCCTTAAATAAAGGTAATATTGACAGAATTGAGGAGGAAAAATGTAAGACATATAGGAAGCAAATAGCATAGCACAATGGCAGAAGCAAGTCCTTTATTATCAGTAATCACTTGAAATACAAATGGATTAAGCTTGTCAAAAGACAGAGATTGAAAGACTGTATTAAAACAACATCATCCAATTATATGCTGCTTACAAAAGACTTATTTTAGATCCAAAGACAAAAATAGGTTTAAAGTAAAAGGATGGAAAGAGATATTCTGTGCAAATAGTAGCCAAAAGAAAACTGGAGTGGGATCAATAAGAAAATACGGGACTTGAAAAATATTATAAACTGACTAGACTTAAAAGAGATTTACAGAACACCCAAAGACAACAGAATGTACATCATTCTGAAGTACACATGAAACAATCTTCAGGATTGACTGTATGTTAGCCCATAAAAAATGTTCAATAAATATTCAAAGATTTAAATTATACAAAGTATCTTCTCTGACTACAATGGAATGAAGGAATCTATAACAAAGGAAAAACTTGAAATTTTGCAAATATGTGGAGATTAAACAACACACTCTCTCCAACAACAAATGGGCCAAAGAATAAATCAGTAGTGAAATCAGAAAATACTTTGAAGTGAATGCAAACAAAAACACAACATATGCAGGGTGCAGTGAAAGCAATACTTAGAATTTTATAGCTGTAAAATCCTACATAAAAATGGAAAAACGTCTCAAATCAATTATCTAACTTTACACTTTAAGGAACTAAAAAAAGAGCAAACTAAAACCAAAGCCAACAGAAGGAAAGAAATAACACAGATTAGAGCAGAGATAAATGAAATAGAGAATAGAAAAACAATAGATACAATCAATGTAACCAAAAGTTAGTTCTTGAAAAGATAAACAAAAATTTATAAATGTTTAGCTAAACTGAGAAAAAAAGAAGAGGCAAATAAAATCAAAAATAAAATCAGAAACATTACTACCAAACTTACAAAAGTTACTAGGATTATAAGAGAGTACTATGAGCACTATATACCAACAAATTGGCTAATTTAGATTAAATGGAAAAATTCCTGGAAACACAAATTACCAAAACTGATTTCAAAAGAAATAGAAAGTCTCAACAGACCTATAACAAGTAAATGTTGAATCAGTGTTTAAAAAACCTCCCAACCAAGAAAAGTCCAGTACCAGATGGCTTTAGTGGTAAATTCTGCCAAACATTTAAAGGAGTATTAACAACAATACTATGCAAGTTCTTGTAAAAAAAAAAAAAAAAAAAAAAAAAAAACAGAACCAAAGGGAACACTTTTTAACACATTCTATGAGGCCAGCATTATCTTGATACCGAAGCCAGACAAAGATACAAGAAAAGAACTACAGACCATATTCTTTATCAATACGAATGCGAAAATCATGAGATGCCACTTCACTCTCACTCTTCTAAGTAAGATGGTTATTCCTCAAAAGATTAGGCACAGTTGCTATAAAATCCAGCAATTCCACATCCAGCTATATACCAAAGAGAAATGAAAGAATACATCCACACAAAATCCTATACATGAATATTCCTAGCAGCTTTATTCATAATAGCTAAAAAGTGGAAAGGACTCAAATGTCCGAGAGCTGACTGACTGATTTACAAGAGTGGTATATCCATACAATGAAATATTATCCAGTCATAGAAAGGAATGACTGGTACATGACTAGTACTGGTACGTGCTACCATACAGATGAAACTTAAAAAATAAGTGAAGGAAGCAGGACACAAAAGCCATATATCATCACACATGTGTTATATGATTCAATTTTTAGGAAATGTCCGGAACAGGCAAATCCAGAGACAAAAAGTAGATTAGTGGTTTCCAGAGACTGAGGTGAGAACAGAATGGGCAGTGACTGCTAAAGGATATGAGATTTCTTTTCAGAACGAAGAAAATGTTCTGGAATTAGATAGTGGTGATGGTTACACAAGTTTGCGAATATACTAAAAACCACTGAATGGTTAAAATCATTTAATAATTGTGAAGCTTATGTAGTTGAATTATATCTTGAGGATGAACTTGGCCAATTTACATCGAGAAGTTCACTTTGACTGAGAGAAGAGCAGATCAGAAATTGGGATAAGAGATGGTACCTTAATGACTGTACATATGAAAAAGGCTTTGGAGTTTATAGAGGGGGTGACCTGGACTGTGTCCTAGGACATAACTCACTTTTCCAACTACAGTGGTGATAGGAGAGGGTGGAGGCCTTGCACTGCCCATGGTGCTGAAGGATTTGGTTCTTGTAAACCTCCCTGGGAATTCATGTCTCTTTAGGGTTCTTATCCTTCATCTTGGTCCTGTGATGAGTACCTCTGAAATGTTGGCCCCAAGACAGTCTCCCAATAATTATGTGTATCTGATGCAACATCTCACATGCTTTTTAATAACTCCCATTGCTCATTTGCCCTCAGCAGTCTGAGCCAGGCTTCATCTTATGAATTAAGCCTAAGTTTTACTCCCCCAAGGAATTTCCCTTTCCTTAAGGCCAATCCTATATGTGTTCCTGGTCTGAGAGAGGCCAGGAGAAGAATGGAGCTACAGGAGAAGAGTGATCTGGGAGATGGGAGGCTCTAAGTCCTCTTGGCCACTGTGGGCTGGAGGAAGGTGATGGCCCCAGTGTCCTTCCCATGGACAAGTCAGCACTGAGGAGGCTCCCGACAAAGCCTATCGTGAGACAAGCATGGGGTGGAGGGAAGGCATGGGGGAAGTCATCGGGCATTAATGCAAGGGGAATGGAATTTGGGAAACATCGATTTTATCTAGCATGAAGACTTTTGTCTGTATTGGCTTATGTGCTGGGTGGAATTTAGAACAGAGGGTGGGAGGGAGAGCGGAATATAGACACACACTGTTCTCTCCCCCACCTCCCACATACATACTACAGCTTCTTCCCACACCTAGGAGAAAACACAAACAGGTCTTGCTCTCACACTTTCCACCCTCTACTGTTCCTTTTTAAGTCTCGTCTTCCTCCATCTTCCCCCTTCTCCTGCCTGCTTGTCTCACTCACTCCAGATTTTCTTCCCTTCTCTATTGCTGTCCCTCCATCTTATCCTCTTTTTTCTTAAATCTTGTGTTTAACAATACCTGTTAATGCTCCCTGGATGACAACAGACTAGATTCTCCCCCATTTGGGGAACCCACTTATTCCTTCTCCCCTCATCTCTCCTAGTCCTGTGTGGGCTGATTTTCTAAGAGCAAAGACAGATGGGAGAGAAGATTGAGTAACAACAGAAGAGGTCTAGAATCCTCCCCTTTCCCCATACAGATCCATGTCCCTCCCTATGTCTATTTTCTTTCTTGTCTAGAATCCCTCTAAATCTATTTTCTATGCATGTAGGGGGAGGAAGCATTTGCAAAGATTCTGATGAGTTTGTGGAAAGAATCAGGCCATGCTAAGATGATGCTTCTAGGATTGTTTAAATCTGGTGATGTTGGGAATTAGGATTCTTGGATTCTCTTTGAGGTCCTATAAACTGCATTCTATCCAGTGGCTACTCTGTCTTTCTTCCCAGCTCTCACAGCAGTCTGGCCCATCCCAGGACCCTGTCCTCCATTAAGCAATCACATATTCTTTTGGGAACCAACTATGAGAAAGGGTCTGTGTGTACCACGTACTGTGTAATACTTAACGTATTGGATTTGCACTGAAATTACAACACATGTGAGGAGACAGAGCCATCCTCATGAAAAAAATACCAAGGCATAGCAACATTATGGAAGAGCTAATTACTCTTGAACCTTGAAGGAAGGGTAGAATTCAGACAGGTGAACAGGACAGAAAAGCAATTCAGATGCGACACTGACTGGATGAAGGCACTGAGACCTGAGGGACTGAGGAAGAGATAAGTTTGGCGGAAGCTGAATCTTCTTAGAGGGGAGCAGGTAAGGGGAGAATAGTGGTTAGGAGGGCAAATTCTGGGTCAATCAGACCTGGCTCAGAATCCCAGCTCTGCTTCTTCTCCATGTGATCTGGGAGAAATTAGTTAACCCATTCAAGCCACAGTTTACTTATCTGTAAAGTGGAGATAATTTATAGTACTTACTATACTTATAAACATGGGAATAATATATGAGAATTAAAAAAGATAATGCCAGCAAAATATTTAGTATAGTGTCTATTACACAGTAAGCACTCAAAACATGTTTACTACGATGACAATCACTGCTATTACAACAATAAATGCTTACTACCACAGTTATTACCATCACTACAATTTCAATAAATGCTACTACTATTAAGTGGCAGATGGACCTGGAAAGAAAGGTAGGAGCCTGTTTGTGTGGAAGCCTCTGAAATCCTAACTAAGTGCAAATTCCTTCCTGTAGACAATAAAGAGCCATGGAAAATTTTCGAAAACCTTTTGAAATAGAGGGGGAAGATGTTGTTGAGGAAGTTTATGTATGTACTATGTTGCGCAGTGTGGATTAAAATGGAGCAAAACCTGGAGGCAAGAACCCACTTGGAGGCTTACAGCAATAAGCCAGATAGGAAAAATAATTTGGCAGTAATTTTAAAGGAAGAACATATATGCCTTGGTGACAATACATGTGGAGTGCAAGGGAGAAGTCTAGCTGGGTGAGGGGATAACAGACAGAAACAGGAGAGCCAGAGAGGTATTTGGGTTTAGAGTAAAGAAGTAGCAAGAATGATTTCATAATAATGACAGGCAGCTCACAGTGCCAGATGGAGCTGAAAGAACCCACGGTTACTGACTGGATTTAGCCATTACAGTGACACTCAAACTAAAGAACTGGTTATGAGGAGGGGAGGAATCAGGTGGTTCTGCAACAGTCCTGGGAATCACGGTCTCCTTCTCTCCTCTCTTTTATAGAAGAGCTTTCCCTTTTCCCACACTGCGTCTCCTCCTCTTTTTCTCTCTCTCCCTTTTCCTCAGTGTTCTGAGGTTTCTCCTTCCCCGAACCCTTCCCCTTGCACACCTGGGGTTGTCTTTCACCCCTGACAGTGCTCATGCTAAGAAGTTTTTCAACTCTTACCTTTTTCTTGGTCTCATTATAATACTTCTTTTGTTTTTTTGATTAAAATTTTGTGATGATTTATAAATTAAAAGAAATAAAAAAAATTTTGTAAAGAAGAAAAATATATGTTCCATCAATCCCATCAACCAGAGATAACCACTATTCACACTGGTAACATTTTGATTTTTCATGTCCATTTTTTCCCTTTATATTTATACTATATTTTATCAAAATATTTTGTAATTCTCTCTTTAAAACAACCATACTTTGAGTCTTAAAACCCCTCATGGATAATTTTAGAGATAATTCTGTTTATATTTGTCTGTAGAGGCTGATGGAGATCTTTTTTTTTTCTTCAACTTTTATTTTAAGTTCAGGGGTACACATGCAGGATGTGCAGGTTTGTTACATAGGTAAACGTGTGCCATGTGGTTTGCTGCACAGGTCATCCTATCACCTAGGTATTAAGCCTAGTATCCATTAGCTATTCCTCGTGATGCTCTCCCTCCCTTCGCCTCCCCCCTGACAGGCCCCACTGTGTGTTTTTCCCCTCATGTGTCCATGTGTTCTCATCATTCAGCTCCCACTAATAAGTGAGAACACTCTGTGTTTGGTTTTCTGTTCCTGCATTAGTTTGCTGAGGATAATGGCTTCCAGCTCCATCTGGGTCCCCGCAAAGGACATGATCAATAGAGCTATCTTTTCACATGTATCCATTCAATTCCCTTATAAGAGCATCAGTGCAATCACTGCTGCCCCTCCCATGGTAAAATAAAATCCCATAGAGTTAAACATCCTTTTAGGATATATGTTTATTCTTAACTAGTATTTCATCACATGGAGGAACCATATTTTATTTAACCAATATCTTATAGTCATGCATTTATGTTGTTTCTAGTTTATCAATATTATAATAATGTGATGAATATCCTTAAACATACATTTTTAAAAATTAGTTTTCATTGTTTCTTTAAAACAAATCCCTAAGACAGAAATTACTGGGTCAGGGAGTATAAATAATTTATGGATTTGGCACATATTTTCAAATTGTCTTCTAGAAAGATTGTACCACCAGTGATTTATCTATTCCTCTAAATTCTCAATAATGCTGAGTATTACAAGTTTTTAAAAGATCAATGTTAACATAATTTTTAACAATTGTTCCTTATTATATTTTATCTTTAACTTTTTGGATAACTAGTGAATTCTAGATAAGTTTGAATTATTATTATATTATTACAGGTGCTCGCCACCATGCCCAGCTAATTTTTGTATTTTTAGTAGAGACGGGGTTTCACCATGTTGGCCAGGCTGCTCTCGAACTCCTGACCTCAGGAGATCTGGCCGCCTCGGCCTCTCAAAGTGCCGAGATTAATGCATGAGCCACTGCACACAGCCATGTTATTTTATTTTAAAATCTCTTCCTTCCATCATGATTTATAGATAGTTCATTCAAAGTAAAAATACCCAAATAATACAAAGACATCAGGATCAAAACTAGAGTATCTCTTTTCATCTTATGTTTTATCATGGAAATTTGTAAATATTTACAAAGTACAGAGAATCACCATTTTCAGAATTACCACTATTACCAACAGTTTCCCAGTCTTGCTTCACATACTCCTCCCCCCTTTAATAAAGTATTTTAAGGCAAGACCAAGACATCTTTTCCTTACATCCATAAAAACTTCGATCAAGACCACGGTGAAACTCCATCTCTACTAAAAATACAAAAAATTAGCCGGGCGTGGTGGTGGGCGCCTGTAGTCCCAGCTACTCGGAGAGGCTGAGGCAGGGGAATGGCGTGAACCCGGGAGGCGGAGCTTGCAGTGAGCTGAGATCGCGCCACTGCACTCCAGCCTGGGTGACAGAGCGAGACTCCGTCTCAAAAAAAAAAAAAACTTCAGTGTTCATCTCTGACTGATAAAAGCATATAAAAATATATGGGGGTGGTAGGCTGGGTGCAGTGGCTCATACCTGTAATCCCAGCAGTTTGGGAGGCAGAGGCAGGTGGATTGCTTGAGCTCAGGAGTTTGAAACCAGCCTGGGCAACATGACAGACCCTGTCTCTACTAAAAATACAAAAAAATAGCCAGGCATGGTGATGTGTGCTTGTGGTCCCAGCTACTTAGGGGGCTGAGGTGGGAGGATTGCTTGAGACTGGCTGCTGGAGATTGTAGTGAACTGAGATCACACCACTGCAGGCCAGCCTTGGGGACAGAGCGGGACCCTGTCTGAAAAAAAGAAAAAGTATGGTGGTTGTAATCTTAATAGGGATAAAGATCTTAAGATAAAATAATGAAGTATGCTGTTAACATTTCAGGAATCAGTAATCAGGTGTGAGAGCTGGAGTTGGGGATGAAGGATTACGGTCAGGGGCTTTCCCAGAGAGGCCAAACCATGCCATTTAAATGGCTGCCCACCCAGTCTAACCTTGACACCATGTGGTGGAGAAAGGACACAAAATCAGAGACCAAAATGTGTTACCCTCTGTTGTGGTTGCTGCAAAAATGCTCCAGGAAGGGTGTGTACTACCCTTGCCTGTCTCAGCTTCCTGCCCTGGCGCACTGGGATAAGCCCATTCTAACCCTGTTTTATCACATCATTTCCTGCTGAAGTGCTTGCCGGGGTTCTCAATTGCCTATGGGGACATTTTTCAAACAGTCCTAGGCTGGGAGTTGGTGAAGCCACAGAACAAACACAGCACATCTTCCTGGAGTATCATTTTTGCACAAATATCTGAGGATAAATGTGAATTTTATGTGAAGACAAATATGACAATATTTTGAGTACTGAAATCCCTCATAGATAAGTTTTGAGATAATCCTGTTACATTTGTCCATAGAGGTTTATAGAGATCTTTCCAAATGTATTCATTCAATTCCCTTTGTAAGAGTAACAGTGTAATTGCTGCTACCCTGCCCATGTCCCAGGTGGGAATCAGGGAAAAGAGACTTTTTGTGTTCTGTTTTCTTTACAGGATGGGGCCTTGGGACAAATTTTTCTGAACAATTAGAGAAAATACTTGTGGAAAGGTATAAATCCAAAAGAATGGGTTTTAACACCAAGAACTCAGTTTATTTTTCAAGCTAATGTCTTCTAGAATTTTCACTTACTAAAGAATCATGTCTCCCTTCATGCTCTAATTTTTTTTTTTCTTTTTAGAGATAAGATCAGCTGGAGTGCAGTGGCCATAATAGCTCACTGCAGCCTTGATCTCCTGGGCTTAAGCAATCCTTCCACCTCAGCCTCCTGAATAGCTGAGACTACAGGTATGCACTACGATGCCCAGGTAATTTTTAAAATTTTTGTAGAGATGGGGTCTCACTATATTGCCCAGGCTTGTCTCAAACTCCTGGCCTCAAACGATCCTCCCACATCAGCCTCCCGAATAGCTGGGGATTACAGCTGCATGCCATCACACCCGGGTAATTTTTAAATTTTTTATGGAGGTGGGGGTCTAGCTATGTTGCCTACGCTGGTCTCAAACTCCTGGCCTCAAGTGATCCTCTTGCCTTGGCTTCCAAAGTAGTGGGATTACAGGCATGAGCCACTGCATCCAGCCAACCCTCTTTTTCCTTTTTTTTTTTAACAACACTTTGGTCTTGTCAAAGTTTTATGAACCATAATAGTTACATTTTAAAAGCTCTCCCAAAGATTGTCTAGGGATATGCGTATAATAGAAAATTCGCATAAATTTTAAAAGTTAAAACATGAGAGTTCAAGGAGATAGTGCATTTGTCCTGGGCTTCTTTGAATTGCCCCCACAGATGGCCCATGGCAACAAATGCTACTAGAGAAGTACTTACGGGGAAACGTTTGAGAAACACTAATCAACCCAGCTTCACTACAACCAAGATTATCTGCTTGTTTTTCTTCACATTTACCTCTGATTTTGTACATAACAATTTTCTTCTAATGCACACCTCTCTTTCTCCAGCAATAAACATCCTCTCAAATTCCCACCATAAAGAAGCATCTATTTGTTTATCTAAAATCATTATTCTCGACTGTATATCCTATCAAGATTTATGCACATAGGTTGATGGTGTTTGTGGTCACAGGTACTTGCTGATATGTTTATTTATTCACTGATTGATTCAACTAGCTTTATGGAACCTATGGTTCACAAGGCACTATGTTGGGCATAGCAGGTATGAAAAAGAATCAGACATGAAACCTGTGGGTGAGGACAGCATGGCCGAAGGGAAAAAAGACCCAGATTCTTGTAATATACTATAGGGCATGGTCAGGGAAATAAGTCTGTGGAACCCTTGAAAACATATGGAACTTCCTCCCCGTGGAGGGCTTTCCTAAGCTATATCTCGGATTGGCACTCAGCAATGACTTTAATCAACTCAATCCTGACTGCCCAAGGAAAATGATTGAATTTTCATTTTTGTTTGTTTCAATGGTTTCTCTGTAGGAACGTGGGGGAAGATCCTATGGAACCACAGAACACCACACAGGTATCGATGTTTGTCCTCTTAGGGTTTTCACAGACCCAGGAGCTCCAGAAATTCTTGTTCCTTCTGTTCCTATTAGCCTATGTCACCACTATTGTGGGAAACCTCCTTATCATGGTCACAGTGACTTTTGACTGCCGGCTCCACACACCCATGTATTTTCTGCTCCGAAATCTAGCTCTCGTA
Organism: Nomascus leucogenys; assembly: GCF_006542625.1. Taxonomy (NCBI): domain Eukaryota; kingdom Metazoa; phylum Chordata; class Mammalia; order Primates; family Hylobatidae; genus Nomascus; species Nomascus leucogenys. The sequence continues at coordinate 7,650,871 of NC_044394.1, forward strand.
GACCTCTGCTATTCCACGGTCACCTCTCCAAAGATGCTGGTGGACTTCCTCCATGAGACCAAGACAATCTCCTACCAGGGCTGCATGGCCCAGATCTTCTTCTTCCACCTTTTGGGAGATGGGACTGTCTTTTTTCTCTCAGTCATGGCCTATGACCGCTACATAGCCATCTCCCAGCCCCTCCGCTATGTCACCATCATGAATACTCAGTTGTGTGTGGGCCTGGTAGTAGCCGCCTGGGTGGGGGGCTTTGTCCACTCCATTGTCCAGCTGGCTCTGATACTTCCACTGCCCTTCTGTGGCCCCAACATCCTAGATAACTTCTACTGTGATGTTCCCCAAGTGCTGAGACTTGCCTGCACTGATACCTCCCTCCTGGAGTTCCTCATGATCTCCAACAGTGGGCTGCTAGTTATCATCTGGTTCCTCCTCCTTCTGATCTCTTATACTGTCATCCTGGTGATGCTGAGGTCCCACTCAGGAAAGGCAAGGAGGAAGGCAGCTTCCACCTGCACCACCCACATCATCGTGGTGTCCATGATCTTCATTCCCTGTATCTATATCTACACTCGGCCCTTCACCCTGTTCCTCATGGACAAGGCTGTGTCCATCAGCTACATGGTCATGACCCCCATGCTCAACCCCATGATCTACACCCTGAGAAACCAGGACATGAAAGCAGCCATGAGGAGATTAGGCAAGTGCCTAGTAATTTGCAGGGAGTAAACTTTAAGTAAGTTGACTTTAAATGACAAATTTCTCTGGATTTTTATTTTCCCACATGAAAAATGGAGGAAAGTCTTTATAAAGCATAACAAATCAGATTAGACTTATATTTCTTGAGGACCTACTGCTGTGTCAAGTACTGTGTTAAGCACTTCCACGCTTTTTTTTTTTTTTTTTTTTTTTAGATGGAGTCTTGCTCTGTCACCCAGGCTGGAGTGCAGTGGTGCAGTCTAGGCTCACTGCAACCTCCACCTCCCGTGTTCAATGATTCTCCTGCCTCAGCCTCCCTCGCAGCTGGGATTACAGGCACCCGCCACCACGCCCGGCTAATTTTTGTATTCTTACTAGAGACATTGAGGTTTCACCACAATGACCAGGCTGGTCTCGAACTCCTGACCTCAGGTGATCCGCCTGCCTTGGCCTCCCGAAGTGCTGGGATTACAGGCGTTAGCCACAGCGCCTGGCCTAACACTTCCACACTTTTATCTCATTACTTTTCATGAAACCGACAGTAGATATATTATTATTGTTGTTAAACAGTTTTACAAATGAGAAAACGCAGAGAGAAGTCAAAGGTGAACAGTAAGTGAGTGGCACAGCTTGCCCCTGGAACCTGGTTCTTCTGACTCCAAGTTTAGAGGCAAGAAATAGGAATGGGATTTGAAACTCAGTTTCCTGCAACCACGAGAGAAAACCTAGAGAGGTCTTCGTCTATAGAGAAGTATCTGTGATGAATGGTCAACTGCTTCATCTTAACTCTGCGACAGTTACATTCTTTTCTGCTCCCCACCTCCCTGCCTCATCCCCCACTGTGGAATGTAGAAAGTTATCTCGCCCTCTCGTCTCCCCTGCAAAAAAAGTTTGAGCCGCCGCTGCCGGGTTGCCAGGGGAGTGGCGCGTCGGGAGCTAAGTAGGGCAGGGAAGGCATGGCTTCTGTTTTCGTCCGATGTGGAGGGGCCAGCGGTGGCGGTCGGGCCGGGTCCGGGGCCTGGGGACGCCGAGGCGACCGCGGAGGGAGCGCCTCGTCAAGGTCTCCAGCCTGCCCTACAGTGTGGACGCGCTCGTGTCCGACAAGAAGCCGCCCAAGGAGGCATCCCCAATGCCGGCCGAAAGCGCCTCGGCCGGGACCACCCTGCGGCTACTGCTGCTGCCGGGGCATGGCGCTCGGGAAGCGCACAGTCCCGGGCCGCTGATCAAGCCCTTCGAGACCGCCTCGGTCAAGTGGGAAAACTCCCTAAGACGGAGCAGCGTGGATGCAGGAACCCGGGTGAGATTCGCCGCCGCCAAGACACATGAGCCCTACCACCTGCACCCTGAGAAAACACAAGCCCAATCCGAAGCCGGGCACAGCCTTTACCACGTCCCAGCTCCTCGCTCTGGAGCGCGAGTTGGGCCAGAAACAGTACCTCTCCATTGCAGAGGGTGCAGACTTCTCCAGCTCTCCGAACCTCACGGAGACTCAGGTCAAAATCCGGTTCCCGAACCGAAGGGCCAAGGCGAAAAGACTGCAGGAGTCAGAACTGGAAAAGCTGAAAATGGCTGCAAAACCTATGCTACCCTCCAGCTTCAGTCTCCCTTTCCCCATCAGCTCGCCCCTGCAGGCAGCGTCCATGTACGGAGCATCCTACCCGTTCCATAGACCTGTGCTTCCCATTCCGCCCGTGGGACTCTGTGCCATGCCAGTGGGATATGGCATGTACCACCTGTCCTAAGGAGGACCAGATCAATAGACTCCATGATGGATGTTTGTTTCAAAGGGTTTCCTCTCCCTCTCCAAGACGGCAGGACCAACCAATACTCCTGCTCTGCAAACCCTGCGTGCACCACCCTAAGCGGCTAGGCCGACAGGGCCACGCGACATAGTTGAAATTTGTTCTTTAGGCAGAGGCACCAAGACTTGTTTTCTTGGTGTAATCTTCCAGATGCCCCCTTCTCCTTTCACAAAGATTGGCTCTGATGGTTTTTATGTATAAATATATATAATAAAATATAATACAATACATTTTTATACAGTAGACGTAAAAATTCAAATTATTTTAAAAGGCAAAATTTATATACATATGTGGTTGTTTTCTATATATCACCTTCTTAAAGAGACTGTGCAAGTCCATTTGTTGTATTTTCTTAAAGAGGGAGAAAAATTATTTGCAAAACTTGCTAAAGTCAATGATTTTGATGGGATTATTGACTTCTGCTTATGGAAAACAAATATTAGAATTGGACACAATGCACATATGGAGAGGTTATTCAAAGTGAAGGGGACACATCACATTTCTGCATTTTACTTGCATTAAAAGAAACCTTTTTATGTGCTACCATATTTGTTCCTATCTCTCCCCACCCCCCACCCCATCCCCCGCCCACACACACAAATTTTTACCGTTTTACCTTTTTGAAGAATTTTTTTGTAAGACCAATAACCGGGATGAGAAGAATCCTGAGAATGCCTGGAGGTGAGGTAGAAAATTAGAAATACTTCCTAATTCTTCTCAAGGCTGTTGCTTTACTTCGTTTCAGATAATTGGAGAGTAAAAAGTTAAAGCCTATTGGGAGGAGTTGATGGTTTCTGAGAAATACTAGGTACATTCATCCTCACAGATTGCAAAGATGATTTGGGTGGGGCGTATAGTAATTTTCTGCTTAAAAAATGAATACCTTGTAACCATTACCTATATGCTAAATATTCTTGAACAGTTAGTAGATCCAGAAAGAAAAAAAATTATGCTTTCTCTGTGTGTGTACCTGTTGTATATGCTAAACTTATTAGAAAATTTTGTATACTTTTTAACATGTCGAGGGCAGAAGGTAAAGCCATGTTTTGACTTGGTGAAAATGGAGTTGCCAAACAGCCCATTAAGCTCCCTGGTATTTCACCTTCCTCTCCATCTCTCCCCTCCCTCCGGTATGCCTTTACCCCTTTGAAAGGGTGCCTTGTACAATTTTATATATTTTATTGAAGAGTTATTATCTCTTACTCTGAATTAAATTAAACATTTGTTTTATTGCAAAAAAAAAAGAAGAGAAAGTTATCTCACTTTTAGCATTGTCTAAATAGTTCCCCAAAAGGCATTTGCCCTTTGTTTTTGTTCCATCTTTACTAAATACTCTTTGGATAATCTTCACATTGTGCTACTTAGCTGAAATGGCTTAAATATGTCCACTTCAAAATTCAGGTATTGAAATTTAATGATAATTCGATGGTGTTAAGAGGCGAAGCCTTTAAGGGATGATTAGGCCATGAGTATTCCTCCCTTATTAATGGGATTAAGGCCTTTATAAAAGAGGCTTCATGCAGATTAGGCTCGCTAGCCCTTTGGTCTTCTGCCATATGAGGACACAGCATTCCTCCTCTCTGGAGGATGCAGCAACAAGGTGCCATCTTGGAAGCAGAGAACAGCCCTCACCAGACAACCAAACCTGTTGGAACCTTAATCTTGGACTGTCCAGCCTCCAGAACTGCAAAAGAATAAATTTCTGTTCTTTACAAATCATGCAGTCTGTGGTGTTTCATTATAACCATACAAACAGACTAAGACATTACCCAGCACAATCTTTCCATCATTTGTATAGTATGGCTGAGAGGAGGATGGCATAATATAATTGAGGAACCAACGCCAGAGAGGCCAGGGCCATGCCTACTAGTGTTCCAAATCTAGGGTAGTGAATTCAGTTCCAAGGCTACTACTTCATGTGTGTTTCTTCTTTTCTGTTTAACTGGAATGAGAGCTTCTTGAGGGCAGGCGCCATGCATTATTCATCTTTAAATCCTCCCAGCACCTGAACAGTACCTGACAGAGAGAGGAAGAATTTTTACTTTTACCTTTTTTTAACATTTTTCCAGCTTTGTATAGTTTCCCTCTGTCAATTCCTGTATATTTATTTCTTCCATCTTCCTTGGGGTATGCATCATTTTGTAAAAGTCTCAGGCAATGTATAATATGGACCCAAAGTTAAGAAGATGATGCAGAAGCTTTTTGTTCCCCCTTCTCTCCCAGCAACCATCCCATCCAAGAAATGAAAGTCAGAGACCAGGCACGGTGGCTCACGCTTGTAATCCCAGCACTTTGATAGGCCGAGGCGGGCGGATCATTTGAGGTCAGGAGTTTGAGACCAGCCTGACCAACATGGTGAAACTCCATCTCTACTAAAAATAGAAAACATTAGCCAGGCGTGGTGGTGGACGCCTGTAATCCCAGCTACTCGGGAGGCTGAGGCAGGAGAATCGCTTGAACCCGGGAAGCAGAGGTTGCAGTGAGTAGAGATCGTGCCACTGCACTCCAGCCTGGGCAACAAGAATGAAACTTCGCCTCAAAAAAAAAAAAAAAAAAAAAAAGAAAAGAAGATGAAGAAAGAAAAAAAAAGAAATGAAAGTCAGAGGCTCTTCCTGGTTTCTCTTGAAGCCATCATGTCAACTCTGAGCTTATCCTTTCTCCACTTCTTCCTCTTTGTTTCTGTTTCACACATTTCTCCATATTCACACTCAACCTTTGGAAATGAGGAAGGGTAAAATGGACTCTCTGTCTTATTTGATCTCCGTGGTCCCTTAGAACAGCATTTTCCTCTTCCACATTAAAATCCTTTAAATATCAAATGATGCTTTTCACATCCTCCAATTTGTCTCTTCTCCACGTGCAACATCTGCCTTCCTAGAGTTGTTCCTCTTGTGACAGGTTTGCTGATTCCACCACCCCGGACATCTCTTCTGTATTTACTCTTACATGGCAACAACCCTCTTAAGGTGTGATGCTCACCATATGACACTGCTGCACTGGGCTGTAATTTCTTTGAGAAAAAATGATTTTCTCCTCTGAAATATACATCCATAACAATGCTTTTAACTGCAAGTAGCAGAATAACCAAGTGACAGTGGCTTAAATAAAGAAGAAAGTATTATCTCATTTAAATAGAAGACTAAAGGATAAGCAATTCCAGAGTTGGTTAATTTAAACATTTTAGGGCTCTGAGTTGGCTGCTCTGCAATTCCTTGCCTTTCCTCTCATGGTAGCCATATGGCTGTCAAGGATCCAGGCATCACACCTTTATTTCAAATGATTCAGCAAGAAGCATAAGAAAATGCATCCATGTGCTTTTTTTTTCTTTTTACCGGGGACAAAAGAACTACACCAGCAGAATTATCATATGACCCAGTTGACCAGCACTGCATCATATGGTCACGCCAGTCTGCAAAAAGTAATGGAAGGGTGAGTGTCTGGTTTCTTCAGCCAGGAAAAAGAGTACTGGGAATGGCAACCAACAGTGTCTGCCATGTATGTGTAAGCCCCTGGCAGCAAGAAGACAGACAATTAGCTTGAGTGAAAAATCTTATTGATAAGAAAACTCTATCATGGGCAGTGATCATAAAATCAAATGCCTAGAGAAGCTGACAATAAGTTAAGTGGGCCCAGGGAAAACTAAGGGGAACTGGAGGAGCTCATCCAGATAAAAGAGGAAATCCTACTTCAAGTCTTCTCTTTGACCCTAATGCAGAATTCCAGTACTTAAGTCCTTACAAAAAAATCGGAAGGATTTTACTTAGAGATACAAAACAGCCCCAAATCAATAGTCCCAGGCTATTTTCTCCAATTGACAAAACAGCTGACATGATAATCCTAAGAGAGGCCTTCAAGTTCTCCAGTCCTACTCATGCACATAGTGCTTCCAATCAGCATTTTAGTGGTTTGATTTTAAATACCAGTGGTTAGCTGGAGACCACTAGGCAGATGAAGAAAATTTCCAATATAGAAGGCAGACACAAAAACAACACAAAATGGAAAAAGAGAGAAGTCCAAGTAAACAGAAGCAATTCAAGTAATAGAAGAAAACTTTCTAGGTGTTTGTAAATTTAACTTTATATTTTGAGGTAACTGCAGATTTATTTGAAGTTGTAAGAAATAATAGAGATCTCATGTACATTTTACCCAGGTGCTTTCAATGGTAACTGCCATATGCTAAATGTTTATGTCTCCCCAAAATTCATGTGTTGAAACTTAATCCCCAGTGGAATGGTATTTGGAGGTGAGGACTTTGGTAGACGATTAGGTCATGAGGGCAGGGGCCTTATGACTAGGATTAGTGCCCTTATAAAAGAGTCCCTGGAGAACTCCCTTGCTCCTTTGCCATGTGAGGACAGTGAGAAGACAGCTGCCCATAAACTAGAAAGTGGACCTTGATGAGACACCAAATCTGCCAGCATCTTGTCTTGGACTTCCAAGTCTTCAAAACTGAGAAATAAATTTCTGTTGTGTATAAGCCACCCAGTCTATGGTGTGCTGTTACAGCAGTGCAAACAGGCTAAGGCAGAAATAGCTTGCAAAACTATAGTATTATATCACAAGGATATTAACATTGATACAGTCAAGACATAGAACAGGAAACTTTTTAAAATCCTACCATTAATATCCACAAAAGATAAGTCATTGTATTCATAAAACAAGATTAGGATGCTATTTTAGAAGGGTACAATAAGAGGATGAGAAAAAAATTCTTGGAAATTAAAGATATGTTTGTCGTATACTGTATTTTTCTAAGATGACCACATCAATATCTTCCATTTCACATGCTCTTCATTACAGTATGAATTTCACATTTTTTTTAATTGAGAAGTGAGATCTTTGTTTCCTACCCTTGAATCTGGAAGGGCTTTTGATCTTGGTGGAAGTGTCACTATGTAACCTCTGAGGATAGGTCGTAGAAGGCAATACAGACTCCAATTAGTTCTCTTTGGAATGCCCACTCTGGGAAGCAAGCTACTATGCTAGGAAAAAACCCAAGTAGCCACATAGTGAGACCATTTGCATTTCTATTAATATCTTGATTGACTGGCATTTGTCCCCAGGTAGCTTTTTCAAGAAAGATTTATGAGAACTATATTTTCTGAATTAAATATTTGAAACTATCTGTTGTTTTTATATATAAATGACAATTTCACTGAATAAGCATCTTTGGATAATATTTTTTATTTTTCTTAGGTCTTTGTAGATGTTCTTCTGTTTTCTAGGGCTGTTGAGAAGTTTGAAGCCAGCCTTCTTCTTATAGATAGATTCATCTTTTTCCATGGCAGCTTTTAGGATTCTTTCTTTATCTTTGGAGTTCTGTAACTTTATTAAGTTCTGTTGTAGCATCTGTTGACATTTATCACATTTCCTGGCACATAATCTGCCTTTTCAATCTATTGATTCCATTTATTTCATTTTCAGGAACATTTTCTTGAATTGCATCTTTGGATATTTTTTGCTCCAATTATTTATATGTCTTCTTCAAGGACATCCAAGTATTAATTAAACTGATATTCTTTGTCTATATTTCATGTGCAAACATATACACACACACTTCTTACTGATCTTTTTAAACTTTTGCTCTTTTCCATTTCATTGTGTTTAGTTCTCTTAAGCCTGCCTTTCAGATATCTTACTGTATTTTAAGCAGTGACTATTCTCATTTTCACTGCTTCCATTTTTTTGTGATGATTTTATTTTCTTCCTATTCTTTTTTCCTGATCTCTGCCAGTTAAGTTTTCCATCTCTGTTTTCATATTATCATTTAATTCTTAAGATTTAATTATTCTGCTCTGAGCTCTTAATAGATAGAAGTTTGATTTATTTTTTTCTGAGTTATCTACATTCTTGAAAAACTTTTCAATAAAAATTTTCTTCTTTATTCTGTTCTGTGCTCTTCACCTGCCTTCTTTCCTCCTTTTTGACCTATTTTTGATAGACTCTGCAAGTTGCTTTTTAATTGTTACACATTCTTAAAGAAGCAATTTGTTTAACTAGTTATGTGTTAAAATAAAAAGTGGTGGTGATGGTAGTGAAGACAGGCCAGGGAGTGCTCTCGGTTAATTGTCTTGGGCTCAGAGCACAGCCCTGAACACTGAATGATAGAGGCATTTGTGTGTGTGTGTGTGTGTGTGTGTGTGTAAATTTAGTCCATCTCTTCAGCTGGTAAAGATCAACAGCTGCAGGGGTGCCCATAGCCCACAGTTTCTCTATCTTACTGGATACTGCAGTTATAAATGTGGCATAAGCCCAGCCTCTCAATCCCTTTTTGGTGTTAAATATCACCTAAGGAAGCTCTTGCAGCCAGCCTGTGTGCCCGGATCTGGTCCATCCACACAAAGGTGGTTGTTTTATCCTTCATCATATACCACCTACTTAGGAGCCAACTCTGCCAGCATTGTCCAGGAGTTGTTGTGGGCAGAAGCCTCTCTCTCTTCACAGTACTTGATAGTCCTTCATGGTTCATTTTGGGTTTTGTTGTCATCTGAGTTGTAAACATGTCTTAATTTTATTGAAAGTGGAATTTCTGTTTCCAGTGAGGAAGAGAAAAATAAAAACCTTCGTTTTCTTATAAACAGAAGTCATTTGTTCATTTAATTTTTTAAAAGTTGTCTTGGGCAACTTTTTAGTTTATAAAACTCTTACTTTTATATGATTCAGAATATCAGTTCTAAAGGTAATATACAGCACAGAAAAGCTGCTTATAATCTACAACACCGACACAAAGGGAAGGAATATAAGTAAAATTTCTTCCAGATTTATCTTACACATGGTTATTCCACAACACCAGGTGCTTAATTGAATTTGTTGAATATGCCCCCATTAAAATGAATATGGCTATGTTTATGAGAATTTATGCCTTTAAGACATCTCTTACTGAGGCTATGTTCTCTGAGAGAGAGAGAGAGAGAGAGATAAAGGTATTTAGTGCAAGGACTTGGCTGCCATGATTGTGAAGCTGGCTAGGCAAGTATGTAATCTGTAGGGCAGGCCATCAGCTGCAGTTGCTGTCTACACGCAGAATTTTCCTCCTTCAGGGAAACCTCAGTTCTTCTCTATAGTTCTTTCAACTGACTGAATCAGGCACACCCAGATTATCTAGGATAACCTCCTTTACTTAAAGTCAACTGATTATAGACATCAATTATATCTACAAAATACCTTCACAGCAACACCTAGATTAGAGTTTGATTGAATAACTGGGAACTATAGCCTAGTCAAGTTGACACATAACACAGACCATCACAAAGGGAGAATGATTAATTATCAATGATGCTGGGATTCCTGCATGATAATTTATATGATATTTCCTCTACAGGGAGTAATATTCCTCTAAAGGGAGTAATAATTGACACGTAAAGAATGCTAGCACTTTGTGGATGGTGTGAGTATAATTGATATTGGTAGTGAATCAACTGTGGGGGTATGGTTGACAAGATGAAGAACAAGATTTATGGGGTAATTAAGTTTTCATTTTAGTATACAGACATTTTCCCATCCATGACGTTGCCTATGTAAAGATCAATTCAGTTTAAAAGGAGAATGGGTGCAGCACACCAACATGGCACATGGATACATATGTAACAAACCTGCACATTGTGCACATGTACCCTAAAACTTAAAGTACAATAATAATTAAAAAAAAAAAGGAGAAGAAATCAAACCAGTTACCTTGACGACAATAAGAAAGAGAACTGTCCATTGTGCTGATGAGCAGGTCATTGGTTCTCAATATCTGGTCCCTGGAACAGTTGCATCAGCATTATCTGAGAACTTGCTACAAATGCAAATTCTTGGTCTTACCATTGATGTACTGAATGAGAAATTCTGGGCTGGGAACACAAGTCTGCCTTTTAACAAGGCCTTCAGGTAATTTTCTCAAGGGTAAGAGTCATTGGTCTAAGAAATAGGTTCTCCTAAAACTCTCAGAGTCTCCTTTTTTTTTGAAGACCCTCTTGTCCTTTTGGATCTTGGCCTGAATATTATCCATTCCTCAAATCTCTAAAATTTTCAATGTTCTTGGTACTTTGGGCCCCACAAGGAAGACCTCTCAAAGAGTATGTGCTTTTGAGACATTTAGAAACTTTTTAACAACTCCCATTGCTCCTTTGGCCCCAGTGATAATCAGCCCAGCTCAGCTTCCTGAGCCCTGTCCAATAGTTTCTCCCCAAGGATATTCCCCATTGCCCTGGGGTCTCACCCATAGTATTATTTATGAAGTAAGGGCAGGAGCTAGGAAACTGTGAAGCTGAAGCAAAGGATCTCCAAGAAGATGTATACTGAAGCCCCATTCTGGGCTAAAGGGAGGTGAGAGACCAGTGTTTCCCCAGCTGCACAGAGATCAGCTGTAAGAAAGATCTTGCAACACCTGCTAGAGGGTGGGAGTGACATAGACCTGATGGTAGTAAGTCTAAAGGATGAGCAGAGACTCAAGAAAAACTGCAGGGGGAATGTGATGTTGAAAACAGATGCCTCCGATTACATAGGAAAACAACAAAGCACAGAATTCACCCTATGAGACTTAGAGGGAGGATGCTCACAGCAAAGGACATCAAGGGTGAGGAAAATCACAAGATTCTCGACATTGTCACAGGAAACAAAGTCACATTTACCTGCTAATATATTAAGTTGGCAAACATTTCTGAGCAAGTGCTAAATCAGAGATGCTGTCATAGACGCTGGGCTTACTAAGTTATGGAATTTACAATCTAGTTAAGAGGAGAAATAGAAAAAATGATAAATGCTATAATGGAGGTATTTATCAAATGCTATTGGAACACAGAGAAATGAGGAATTAATTCTGCATGAGAGAAATGGGGGAAGGAGTCAAAGGGAAAGTGATATTTCTCTTACTGCCTCTAGGTTGAGAAGGTAGCAAAAGGCATTTCAGGAAACAGGATTTATTACCAAAGATATGAAAATAATGAAATATACTGCCTACATAGAAGCTATGAGTTCTTTGAACAGCAATCAGTTCCCAGGTGACAGTGATACTGATTAGAAAGATATAGGGAGGCTATATTTTATAGTCTTGTGTGAAATGCTGAGAGTTACATGCACATACGTAGGTAGGTTTTTCCACCCTGAGTTTATCCACAAAGCATTTTAGGTGGCTTCTGAGAGTCTGAGTTTTAAGCTGTGAGCAAATCAAATATTATAACAATGAGGAATATGATCACATCTGAGTCAGAGAGGTCTCATGGATAGCTGTGTAGAAGGTGCCCTGGAGTGTAAGTAAACTGAAGGAGCAGAATAAGATGAGAACAACCTCTAATATTGTAGATAATAGATTGCAATAGGCCAGGTAAGAGAGGGTAGGAGAGATTGAGACAGGGCAGGGGGAGGGGGGAGACCACTGACCCCCTCCCCTGTCACCCTCCATCATCTTCTTTTTTTTTTTTTTTTTTTTTTTTTTTGGTTTTTTGAGACAGAGTCTCGCTCTGTCACCCAGGCTGGAGTGCAGTGGCATGATCTCCACGCACTGCAGCCTCCAACTCCCAGGTTCAAGCAATTCTCCTGCCTCAGCCTCCCAAGTAGCCGGGATTACAGGTGTGTGCCACCACGCCCAGCTAATTTTTTTGTATTTTTAGTAGAGAAGGAGTTTCACCATGTTGACCAGGCTTGTCTCAAACTTCTGACTTCAAGCGATCCACCTGCCTCAGCCTTCCAAAGTTCTGGGACTACAGGCGTGAGCCACCTTGCCCGGCTCCTCCATCTTCTTCTGTCCTTTTAGTCCCATTTTCTCCATCTCCCCAGCACTTTTCCACTTCCCCTACCTTCACTTGCTCTATTCCTTCATCTCCCTTTATTCCTTTGTCTATTTCTATTTGTTTTCTTTCAACAACTTCCTTTGTCTCCCACCCTTGGGTTCAGTAACATCTTGTAAAATTCCTGTTTCATTCAGAGGCTCTCTGAGTCCCATTCATACAATATTCATCATCTATTTCTCAATCCAATGACTCTCCCTCTCTTTTCTCCCTCTTGTCTCAGCACCACCACATATGCCTCACTCAAAAGGGGCCGCCCACAGTGGAGGGCAGGGGAACTACTGGATGTCTCAGGCATCCAGCTGCATCCAGCGTCTTCCTTGTGCTGAACTTGTACACCCGATAGCTATTCACCCACGCAGCAGTCAACACCAAGTGCTTTTTTAGGTTGACTGTCATTAAGAATGGGTACTGCAGGGCACAAATAAATTGTGAGATCCAGATACAGCCTCTGGACTTAATAGTTGAATTGTGGAGGGAAAATATAGACAAGGAAAATCCATTAACACGATGATGTATTAAATGTCATGTGAAAAATAATTGGCAAAGAATCTTATTACAGAGTGGAAGAGAGGATATCTTTAGATTAAGAGAATTCACAGAGGTGGGTAATTGCCATTGATTATTCCATGCACCGTTTTAGGAACTTTGTATCTATCATTCTACTTAAGTCCTCAGAAAATTCTATAAAGCAGGTATTTTTATTTCTACATTACAAATGTGAAAACTGAGGCCCAGAAAGATTAAGTAAGTTACTCATGGTCAAATCACAATGAAATGAAAGACCTGAAATTTGACTTCAGATGTATCTGACTCCAAGTGTCTTCCCACCACTATATGAATCTTTGAAAGGCGGGTTGTATATACTTCTGAATGGTGCTAAGATTTCAGGAATGTATATTCCAGCACCCACTTGTAAACTCTCCAGAGACAAGACAGCACCTAGTATCATGGTCTACACATAAGGATGCTCATCATATGGGCCCAAAACCTTGGTTCTGAGCCCCTGAGCCCTGAAAGGGAAAGTAGTGACTTCATGCATCTGTGTCTGTGGTTCATTTTCTTCAGGTGTATGGAGAAAACACCATGAAACCAGGGAACCTCACGTGGGTATCAGACTTTGTCTTCCTGGGGCTCTCGCAGACTCAGGAACTCCAGCGTTTCCTGTTTTCAATGTTCCTGTTTGTCCACATCACCGCTGTTATGGGAAACATCCTTATCGTCATCACACTGACCTCTGATTCCCAGCTCCACACACCCATGTACTTTCTGCTCCAAAACCTGGCTGTCCTAGACCTCTGTTTCTCTTCGGTCACTGCGCCCAAAATGCTAGTGGACCTCCTCTCTGAGAAGAAAACCATCTCCTACCAGGGCTGCATGGGCCAGATCTTCTTCTTCCACTTTTTGGGAGGTGCCATGGTCTTCTTTCTCTCAGTGATGGCCTTTAACCGCCTCATTGCCATCTCCCAGCCCCTCCGCTATGTCACCATCATGAACACTCAGCTCTGGGTGGGGCTGGTGGTGGCCGCCTGGGTGGGAGGCTTTGTCCACTCTATTGTCCAGCTGGCTCTGATGCTCCCACTGCCCTTCTGTGGCCCCAATGTTTTGGATAACTTCTACTGTGATGTTCCCCAGGTACTGAGACTTGCCTGCACTGACACCTCACTCCTGGAGTTCCTCATGATCTCCAACAGTGGGCTGCTCGATGCCATCTGGTTCTTCCTCCTCCTGATCTCCTACTTATTCATCCTGGTGATGCTGAAGTCACATCCAGGGGAGGCAAGAAGGAAGGCAGCTTCCACCTGCACCACCCACATCATCGTGGTTTCCATGATCTTCGTTCCAAGCATTTACTTCTATGCCCGGCCCTTCACCCCATTCCCTATGGGCAAGCTTGTGTCCATCAGCCACACAGTCATGACCCCCATGCTCAACCCCATGATCTATACCCTGAGGAACCAGGACATGCAGGCAGCAGTGAGAAGATTAGGGAGACACTGGCTGGTTTGAGAGTGACAATGGTAGGTTGCTTCTCTTTGGCTTTGTTTTCCGTTTGTGAAGTGGAGAGGGAGCTACTACATTTGCTCTTTTCATAGTGTGTTGAGAGTCATCGTAGTAGCAGGGAATGAATTTTGAAACCAAGCAACTCCGTGTTTTAGGAAAAAAGAAAGTATCTTCTTTGGTGGTTAAGATTTGCGATAAAGAGTTTTAACACACCTGCAACAATGAGAATTGTTCACATGGCCCCTGAGAACCACACCCTCCTTTTCCCCTTCTTGTGGACAGTTTCCTGTTGACAGCATTTCCTCTGTGAGAACATTTCTATTTTCTGTATTTTGAGCTCTCTTCCCAATATTCCCTTTTGGTGTGAGACTGGGTTTTTGGGAACAGCACAGAATTTGGAGTCTTAAGCTCTAAATTAGAGGCCCTGACCCATCATTGACCAAACTGATGACTTCGAATAAGCCACCCAGCTTCTCTTGGCCTCATGATTTCTCCCTCACCAATTTGCTTAAATTAGTATGTGCCCCTAAAATATTCTAGGTTTGTTATGAGATTCAAATAAAAAAATTTTATGATAAAACAATGAGTAAATCATATAACTATATGTTATCTTCCAAGCTTTTAAAAATGATTGTATTTTATTTTCAAATATGAAATTATTATGAGTATTCAAGCTTTTTCTCTCTATATTTACATTTTAATATACTAATTGTAAATAAAAGATCATGGGCAATGCATGCACATTATGAAACATTATGTCATTATGTATGAATGCTCATGTATACACTACTCGATTCAAGAACCAGAAGTTACCAATAACTTGCCTTCACCTGTATTGTCCTCTCCATTGCGTTCACCTTGATTCCTATCCAGAGGAAATCACTCTGTTGAATTTCATGTTTATCATTTCATTGCCTGTATAAAATAGTTTTATCATTTTTTTTTACATAAACAGTATATTGTTTTGCACTTTGGAGTTTTATAAAAATATCGTACTGCACATAATATTCTGGGATTTGCTTTTTTCACTCCACGTTATGTTTCTAAGCTCCACATGTGGATGTTTGGCTGTAATTCATTCATTTGCTCTGCTGTAGAATATTCCACCATGAGAATAAGCTTATTTGGGTTGTTTCCAGGTTTTTGGCTATTAGAGAGTGCTTTTTCTGAGATGAAGTTTCACTCTGCCACCGAGGCTGGAGTGCGCTCATCACCACACCCAGCTAAGTTTTGCATTTTCAGTAGAGACGCAGGATTCTCATTATGTGTGTGTCTTGGTATCCTTGATGGTGTCTCACAGGCTTCTGAGCCTATGTTCATTTTCCTTTATCCTTCTTTTTGCTCCTTAGACTGGATGATTTCAACTGACCTATAATATCTCTAGACCTCTGATTATGAAATGCCATCATAGAGGAAAATTGGATTCACTCCCCCATTTCCACAGAACCAAAAACAAATATATAGCACTGAGATCTACACCAGAAACAACCCAGAGCTCAAGTACGAGAGTGAGACAGTTCTTGGGGCCACAGAGAGATGAAAAAACTCCAAGCAGCTGATAGGAGAATCAGACTTCCACATCTGGGACACCCCTCACCCCCATTCTGTTCAGCACCAAGTGCCAAAAAATCTCCTCCCAACTACAGTTTCTACACTGGAAAAACTGAAATTGAGGTGGCCCACCAGCTTCCTTACCTTTTTGGGTTCCCTGGCAGGAGAACTGTTCTTGCCTTAATCCACAGATAGCATCATGACTGCCTGAAAGAAGAAATGTCCCCGAAGAAAAGCAGAGAAATTCTGCTCTGTAACTCAGCCAAAGGAGCCACCAACTCAGAGTTGCTGTCCAGCAGCACCATGCTGTAGGAGGCATGTTCCCCAGGTCCCCTAGGCACAAACCCCTAGCCAGACTTCCCACACTGCCAGGATAATCTCTTTGGGATCTCCTTGATTTGAGACAGGAAGTGCTTCAACCATTTACTAGTCCTGAGGTGAACCTGGGCTTAAGGCACCACCTAGAGTCGAATAGAGGCAGTGACTTAGCAGTGAAGATTCAATAAGCAAATATATTCAATAAAAACCAAAACAAGCTGTACAGAGAAAACTGGAATAAATAATCCTTCAGTGCAAAGATGGATACATACCCACAAGAAACAACAGCAAACAGGGAACTATGACTTCCTCGAGAGGAAAAAGCAAAAATCCAGTCACTGATCCTAACAAGATGATGATTTGTGAGCTCTCTGACCAAGAATTCAAAATAGCAGTTTCAAGGAAACTCACTGATCTCCAAGAAAACACAGAAAAGCAATTTAGAAATTTAACAAAGAGATTGAAATGATTCCAAAATGTCAAACAGAAATCTTGGAACTCGACTAACCTATCTTCAGGTTCATTGATTTTATTTTTATTTTTTAAGACAGAGTCTCACTCTGTTGCCCAGACTGGAGTGCAATGGTGTGATCTTGGCTCACTGCAACCTCCGCCTCCCAGTTTCAAGCAATTCTCCTGCCTCAGCCTCCTGAGTAGCTGGGGCTACAAGTGTGTGCCACCACACCTGGCTAATTTTTGTATATTTAGTAGAGACGGGGTTTCACCACGTTGGCCAGGCTGTTCTTGAACTCCTGACCTCGTGATCAACCCGCCTCGGCCTCCCAAGGTCCTGGGATTACAGGTGTAAGCCACCAGGCTCAGCTGATTCTTTCTTCTACCTACTTGAAAGCTGCTATTGAAACCATCTTGTGAACTTTTCATTTCAGTTACTTTTATTATACTTTTCAGCTCCAGACTATTTCTTATTTTAAATCATTTTCTCTCTCTTTTTTGATATTTTTTATGTAAAACATTCTTCTTCTTCCCTTTAATTCTTCACCCATAGCTCACTCTAGCTCTTTGAGTATGTTCAAGAAAGTTACTTTAAAGTCTTTGTCTAGTTAAGTCAAAATGTCGGTTTTTTCTCAGGAAGTTTCTGCTAATTTCTTTTCTTCCCTTGAAAGGGCCATACTCTCTTCTTTGTTTGTATGTCTCATAATATTCTGTGAAAACTGCACATTTTACATATTATAATGTGGTAGGAGTGGAAATAATTTTCTTCCGCCTCCCTAATATTTGTTGTTTTTTCTTGCTGTGAGTTGCAGTTGTTTAGTGACTTTTAAAACTTTTTTTGTCAAATATGGCCTCTGAAATCTCTGTTTCTTTAGTTCATAGTCAGCTAATGGCTTTACAGTAACTTTGTTAAATGCCTGCAGACAAATGATATGGTTTGGATCTGTGTCCCATTAAATCTCATGTCGAATTATAATCCCCAGTGTTGGAGGTGATGCCCGGTGGGAGGTGATTAGATCGTGGGGATGAATTTCTTATAAGTAATTTAGCACCATCCCTCCCTTGGTACTGACCTTGCAATAGTGTGCGAGTTCTCATGAGATCTGATCATTTAAATGTGTGTGGTACCTCCCTCTCACTTGCTCTTCCTCCTGCTCCAGCCATGTGAAGTGCCTGCTCCCACTTCACCTCCCACCATTATTGTAAGTTTCCTGAGGCCTCCCTAGAAGCCAAACAGATGCCAGCATTATGCTTCCTGTAAAGCCTTCACAATCATGAGCCAATTAAACCTCTTTTCTTTATAAATTACCCAGTCTTAGTCTCAGATATTTCTTTATAGCAATGTGAGAATGAACTAATACAACAAAGAAATGAAAAAGAAAGAAAATATACTTTCCCAGTCTTTCCAGATTGGCTCTGTGTTTGGATACTCCCTCAACACTTAACAAGGATGTTTATAGCTCTGCCTTAGCCTTCACTTTCTGCTTGCATTGGACCTGAAGATTAGCCAGAACTTATATCTTAGGACTGTCCCAAGTCTGTGTTTTCATCCTGCCCTTATATGCAGAATGTGGCATTCTAGATTTCATAGTATATACAGGAACTTTCCAAAGTTCTTATTCACCAAAGTGTCTCTGTTCCTAACTTTTCCTCCCAAGCTTTTGGTGTGTGTTTGATTGCCCCAGCTGTAATTTTTTGCCCAGGTGGCAGAGGCTTGTTCATTTGATTTTCAGTGTTTTTGAGGAATACTTTTTACGTAGCCACTTTTCTGCCCATAGTGAATTCTGAGTTACGTAAAACAAAGGCAAGCTCCTCACATCAGTCCTTCAGGAACCTCCAGACATTTCAAAACAGACAATACAATCCTAGGGAACAAGGTTCATTCTGCTCCTTCTGGAACCAGGGACTCACATCAGGAACATACATTGCCATCTTCAAGACCACCAAGCTGGGAGGAGTGTGGAACAACAGTAAGTTCAAAGTTTTCCTACTGTGTTTCAGTCACCTTTTGAAACAAAGTTCATTTAGTTGCTATTTGACTATTTTCTTTGACAATTTTCCAGAATTCCAACAAGGTTGATTCTGATCATTTCTGCTTTTTTTTTTTTCATTTCTATGGGGAGATGAGCCCTTGGATTCCCAGACTGCTATTTTTATGACATCATCATATTTAAGATAATAATTTATTTAATTCACTTCTCCATGCAACCAGTCTTTCCTAGTTGCTCCATATCTGTTTCCATTCCTTCACCAGACACTTTCCTCACTCGGCTTGGGCTCTGATATCCTGCTTCAGGCCAGCGCCCTTCCCAGCCACTTTTCTTACCCCACACGTGCTCCAACATCCCACATCAGGACATTTTCCATGCTCCTCCTTATTTTGCTTGAGCTCCACACCTGATGTCCCACTGCACCTCTGTGTGGATGCATTTCTTAGCCCTCCCATGCTCTGACTCCCCATAGTGAGCCAGCCCTTGCTGGGATACCCTCTTCACCTCGCTTTAACACCCACAATGGGCAGCTCACAGGAGTAGACACCCAGGCTCTGACAACCCATGCTGGGCCACATCCTATGGACACCTTATTCACACTATGTTTTTGTTCTACATTAAGAGGAGATTTCTCCAACTCTAATTTCCAATATTTTTATTAAAGTTTTTATTTTTTAAATCAAATTTTAGTTTTCAAGAACTCTTGCATGTTCTCCTTTTTATGCCATTCTATTCTTATTTTGTGGATATTATATTTTCTTTCTTCTCTCAAATGATACTAATTTCATAAGCTGAAGGGTTTTTTTAAGTTTTCTTTTGCTTTCTATGTCACTTCTGTTTTCTTCTTATTTATTATTTTGTATTGGAGACCTTTCTTAAACTCCCAGTGATCTTTGGTTAGCTACATTTAAGAGTAAGGCAAGAAAATGCTGATTTGAACTTCTATGTATGGGAAAAGTTTTCAAACTTTACTTTTTTTTTTTTTTGAAACAGGATCTTACTCTGTCACTCAGGCTGCAGTGCAGTGGTGCAATCATGGCTTACTGCAGGCTTGACCTCCTGGACTCAAGAAATCCTCCCACCTTAGCCTCTTGAATAGCTACGGCTACAGGTGCACACCATCATGCCCAGCTAATTATTTTAACTTTGTTAAGAAGGGGAACATCACACTCCGGGGACTGCTGTGGGGTGGGGGGAGAGGGGAGGGATAGCATTAGGAGACATACCTAATGCTAAATGACGAATTAATGGGTGCAGCACATCAACATGGCACATGGATACATATGTAACAAACCTGCACATTGTGCACATGTACCCTAAAACTTAAAGTATAATAATAAAATTAAAAAATCAAAACAATAAAAAAAAGAAGTTTCTAAGACTCTCAAAAACACCATTAGAGAGGTCTGCCAAGGACATTGAAAATCACAGAGATTTATGAAATGTAGGATAAGTAGGTCAAGATCAGAAAGGACAAAAGTATCCTCACAAGAAACACATTTTGGAAGGACCTATTGCAATGAACACTGGTTCACGTGTGTGAGCATGCATCAGAATCAACTGAGAGGGCTTGCTAAAACTTGGAAACCCAATGCAGAGTTTCTGATTTAGTAGGTCTTGGGTAGAGCCCAAGAATATGCATTTCCAGCACGTTGTTGGGTGATGCTGATATTGCTTATCTGGGGGCCACAGTTTGAGACTGTTGACTTCAAGATTCATTGTTCTGTGTTCTTCAGCACAACGGACAGCTCTCTCACACAGCACCAGAGACAACTTGTTTGATTTCTTTTTAAAAAAATTTTTCAACTTGGGCAATGTAATAGGTGGGGAAATGTTTGTATATTATATTGGAAACTTAAATCCTCTAAATCTTTTTTTTATTCTACCAACCAGACCCCAAGGGCGATTTCTAATCCATACCCATTTTTACAGCACCATCTGTAAAATTCCGTGCAGCCCATAGGGGGTTCTTTTTCTGTGAATTTAAAAACAACAATTATTAAGAATGGATTTTTATGATCACCATGCTTGGGCAATGTTAGAGATAAAATACTCCTCCCTGCCTTGTGGATTTGCTCCCACCACCCTGCCGTTCACGAGCTGTGTGTGTGTGCTACAGAGGGGATCTGAGAAAGCAAGGAAAGAATCAGAATTGGAAGGGTAAAGCCCAGAGGCCTCCTGAGAGAGGGGAGCATGAGGAATGGGGAGAGGGGCTCCGTGCCCTCTGACTGAACAGGTGTCAATCAAGCAGCGAGATTGCGAGTGACCACTGAGGTGAAGGCTGAGGGGGAGGAGGAGTTTGAGCTGGAGCCCAGACTCTGATGACAGGGAGTACACAGGGGGAGCCCCTGGACAGCCCTCCAGGAGCTCAGAAATGGGGCCCATGGGCCCTTAGGCCTGGCCCCACAGCTGACAGAAAAGGCATGAAGACCTGGAGGCTGGCTGCTTTGCAGTGAGAACTCAGAGGGAAGGAGACATCTCTTTCTCTTTTCCTCCTCCCAACACCGACACCAGGCAAGAGGTGCCGGAAAGAAGGAGGAAGAAGTGTTGGAGAGCAGAGTCCTGCACCACCAACAACGCTCCACCCTCAGAGGTCTGGGCCACAGCCTCCCAAGTTGAGGGACAAGGTGGACTTGGAGTCAAATGTAAGAAGGGCATTTTCACTAAATAGGACAGTCTTAAAAACTGGAATGAAACTGGTGACTGTTGAAATAAACAAAAGTGATGAAAAGTGTATAGGACTGGACTGAGCTGTTGTGAAGGGAGAGAGTCACCCAGCAGGAAAGAGGGGTGACAAGGCACCGTTGGGAGCAGTCTTGAGAAAACAAGAATTTTTTGTTTGTTCCTCAGTGAGTAGCAACACCTTGTTAAATGGATTACATCATGTTTCTTAAACCTGAGTAATATGGGGAAAGATAAAGAAATAAAAAACGTATTATGGACTTCTACTGCTGACTTAAAATCTTTTTGTGATGGTAAGTATGTTCAAAAACAAAGCTATGTAAAAGTTTCTCATTCTTCTCTCTTCTGGGACCACAAAAGCAAATAAATGTACACAAAAAACACAATTCAGGCCAGGTGCGGTGGCTCACACCTGTAATCTCAGCACTTTGGGAGGCCGAGGTGGGTGGATCACCTGAGGTTGGGAGTTCGAGACCAGCCTGATCAATATGGAGAAACCCCGTCTCTACCGAAAATACAAAAATTTGCTGGGTGTGGTGGCGCATGCCTGTAATCCCAGCTACTTGGGAGGCTGAGGCAGGAGAATTGCTTGAACCCGGGAGGTGGAGGTTGCAGTGAGCTGAGGTGGTGCTATTGCACTTCAGCCTGGGCAACAAAAGCGAAACTCTGTCTCAAAAAAAAAAAAAAAAAATTCACTAGCAACAGATTTATACTACTGATCTGGGAATGTTTTTGAATGTGGCATTTTCATTCTGCCATGTGCCTTGTGTTTTGACTCAGTTTCCCCACCACTTCGTTTTGCATCTGATCCTTCATTCAAACAGTGCTGAAGGCAGCAAAGCATTATTATGTGTAGCATTTTTTAAAGAGGCAGGACTAGGCCGGGTGCAGTGGCTCATGCCTGTAATCCCAACACTTTGGGAGGCCAAGGTGGGTGGATCACTTGAGGCCAGGAATTCAAGACCACCCCGGGCAACATGGTGAAACCCCGTCTCTACTACAAATACAAAAATTAGCCAGGCGTGGTGGCAGGCGCCTGTAATCCCAGCTACTTGGGAGGCTGAGGCCAGAGAATCGCTTGAACCTGGGGGTGGAGGCTGCAGTGAGCCGAGATCGCGCCACTGTACTCCAGCTTGGGTGACAGAGCAAGACTGTATCTCAAAATAAATAAATAGGCAGGATTATTTGAGGCCAGGTGTACTGTAAACCCAATTACAAACCTGGACACTGAAATTGTGTGACTGTACTTGTTTAAAAAACACACACACACAGAGAATTGTTTATTTGGATTTTTCTATGTTTAGTTGAACACGTTAAAGGGACTATGAGATCAAGCACTATCTACAGATATCTTAATGTTATTCTTATTAAGGGCCTCTCCTTCCATATCATAGTCCTTCATCCTAGGCGCCTCTGAAGTGGTATGATTGGTTGTGTAAATGGTACTTTGGCCTCCAGCTTGTCTCTGAAAGGGTGTGGGTGATTTTATGCAACAAGTTGAACACTGTTTCATAGCTCCCAGCATTCTTTTATCCCATCCTCAGTCCCAAGATCTGAATTTATTCCAATATTACCCCCACCCCCCAGGATATTTTTTTCCTTCTCAAGGCCAACCCTATGTGACTTCAGCTGGAGAAGAACTAGAGAGCTCTGAGGCTGCAGGAGGGATGGGTCATCCTGGAAGGTGGCCACCAAAATTCCCTCTCCCATTCCGAATGCAGGCTTCAGGATGCCCACCTCAGGGACAGGTCTGTCATGCTGAGGCCCTGCCAACACCCAGCCAGGTTGTCCTCCCCTGCTCTGCCAGACTGATGGTTAATATTGAGTGTCAACTTTATTGGATTGAAGGATACAAAGTATTGTTCCTGGGTGTGTCTGTGAGGGTGTTGCCAAAGGAGATTAACATTTGAGTCAGTGGACTGGGAAATGCAGACCCACACTCAATTTGAGTGGGCACCATCTAATCAGCTGCCAGCACCGCTAAGATAAAAGCAGGTGGAAGAACGTGGAAGAACTAGACTGGCTAATCTTCTGGCCTCCATCTTTCTGCTGTGCTGGATGCTTCCTGACCTCAAACACCAGCCTGCAAGTTCTTCAACTTTTGGACTCTTGGGGCCTACACCATTGGTTTGCCAGGGGCTCTTGGGCCTTCAGCCACAGACTGAAAGCTGCACTGGTGGCTTCCCTACTTTTGAGGTTTTTGGACTTGGACTGACTTCCTTGCTCCTCAGCTTGCAGATGGCCTATTGTGGGACTTCACCTTGTGATCGTGTGAGTCAGTACTCCTTAATAAACTCCCCTTCATATATACATCTGTCCTATTAGTCCTGTCCGTCTAGAGAACACTGACTGATACACAGAGTGAAGCAGTTCGTGTATCTTGTTTCTCTTAGAGGGGCTGGTGACCCTTTAGAATTCAGTTCATTTGGCTGCCTTGTGACCTCATCTCTCTAATAAGTTTATAAAATGTTTATGTTGTGTAGATTACCCTGCGTTTACTTATTCTTCTGTTAGGAGCTGTGCATGTCCTTATGACTTTCTTCCTCTGAAGCAGAAGCAGAATTCTTTTTTTGAGTTTGATTCTGTCACCCAACATGGTGGCAGGGCTATGGATGGCACACTTAGTGCCTTTATGGGAGTTAGAAAAAGGCATCCCTTTCACCAGGCTGATTTAACCCAACACCTGGACACAGCGTGGGGAGCATAGTGTAGGCTGGCTTTCAGCCCCCACACCTGCTCTCAGTCAAGTTCGTTGGGGCGGGGCTTAATTTGCAGAAACAATATGTTCAAACCAGCCCAGAAAAAGATCAACATGGCTGGAATGTAGAAAGGTAGTTTTTTATTTCATACCTTTCAGACATCTGTAAGCTTGACAAATGTTCCCCTGCCTTCTCTGTCTGCCTTCGTATAAGCTTAGTCCAAAGTCCTGGTTTCTCCTGAAAGAAAAGAGTTTTCATTCATTCATTCATTCATTCATCCTTTCATTCAACAAAGCTTATGGAGGTCCTATTGTATGCAGATCCCTTCATTGTGTCCCCGTGGGAAAGAAGCAGGCATAGTAGAAACAACACAAAGTTCTAGAACAAGGCAGCCAAGGTTGAAACTCCAGTTCTGCTTCTTACTAGCCCTTGGTTAGTTAAATCTTTCCTCAAGTCTCATTTGTGAAATGAGAATGATGACCCCTTTGTCATGGAGTCTTCATAAAGCCAATGGGGCTGATGTAAATAACATGTTTTATACAGTTCCTGGCATACAGCAGTGGCCTAATATGTGTAGCTGTACCTGTGTACATACAAAGTACTTGCAGGCCCAGGGTGCTAAAGAGAAGTGCCCTTCTGGTTTGGATTGGCAAGTCACCAGCCAGAGAAGGGAGAGCCCCCTTCCCTCCCTGCACCCTGTGGCAGGCACGAAGGGGTGCCACTCCAATGTCCCCACAAGGAAGGCAGTTAGCTGACAGGATCAGCTAACAGGGTGACACCAGGGACCACCCCAGCTTTTGAGCTAAGGCCACACACTTCCCAGGCAGCCCCAGTTGATGACTGAGCATGGCAGTGGGTGAAGGGCTCCCCATTTCTGGCTGTCTTTGTGCCAGGGCTCCTCACTAGTCTGGCTGGAGCTTTCTCAGAGCCCCACCATGGTCTGCGACTCTTCCTGCCCCCTCCTCACTCCTTTTCCCTCCTGTTCACCGGAGCTGAGCTTGTGCTGCAGTCTGAAGGCGTCCCCTGCCTATGCCTGCCCTCTCTGCTCTTTTTCTCATGGACATTGCCCTCTTCTAACTCTGTCTTAGTATCTAGATGGACACAACTCTGCTTTCTCCCATAGCCACATTTCCTATGTCAGGATCTTGCTTCCCATTTGTATAGTGAGTTCCATGGCCAGCATCTCCGGGGACGGCCTCAGTTGTAACAGCTCCTGTTGCCTTGATGGCACACACCACCGTGTTAATTCTACCCACAATATTTGCATGATTTCTAGGTGCCAAGCACAGCTCTAAATACCAAGGATACAGCATTGAACTGAGCAGACAAGGGCTCAGCCTCCATAAAGTATATGGTCTATGGGGGAGACTGACAAAGTGACAAATGGATAAATAATTTCCTCTAACAAGAACTGTGGAGCAGATGCATGGAGTCATGTGACTGGTAGGGTGGGCAGCATCATGAAAGGTGGTCAGGGAAGGAATCTCTGAGGAGGGGGTGTTTGAGCAAAGACCTGGGCAATGAGAAGAAGCCTGTCAGGAAAAGATCTGAATGAAGAACAAGCATTCCGGACAGAGGAAACAGCAAGGGCAATGGTCCTGAGGTGAGAATGAGCTTGGTGTTAAAGGAAAAAGAAAAGAGGCTGCTGTAACTGGTGGGTAATGAACAAAGAGGATCTTGGGAGGAGGTGAAGTCTAACATTGCATTATTTATCTGCCACTGCAGAAAAAAATCAACCCAAAACCTAGGAGCTTAAAACAAAGTAATCATTTACTATCGTTCATAGATGCCATGGACCAGGAATTCCAATGGCACAGCAGACAGCTTATTTCTGGTTCATGATGTCTTTCCTGGGCCTCAGCCAGAAGATTCAAAGGCCAGGGATAAAATCATTTGCAGTTTCACGTGGTCATTCAATCTGGCTGTTGATGTTGATGTCGGCTGGGTGCCTAGATGGGGCTGTTAACTGGTCTCTCCATGTGGCTTGGGATTCCTCGCTGCATGGTAGCAGTGTTCCAAGCACAAGCATCCTGAGATAGGAGCCAGGTGGCAACTGTATCCTTTCCACCACCCAGCCACAGAAGTCACATAGCCTCACTTGTACTACATTCTATTAGAAAGAAGTGTGTTGCCAACTCCAGCCCACATTCAAGAGAGGGGAGTCACACCTCACACTTTAAGCGAGGCATGTCAAAGAATTTGTGGACATATTTTTAAATTACCATCAATGAAGACAGGAGCCAGGTCATTTTTAAAAACTTGAATTTTGTTCTACGTGCAATGGAAAGTCATTGAAGGGTTTGGGGTGGCAAGTGGTGGCATAATCTAATTTATGCTCTACAACGGTCATGTTGGCTGCTAGGCAAAGAATGGGTTATAGAGGTCAAGCCTAATGAAGCAGGGTAAGAATCTGACTTGGAGAAGGAGACGTGATTCAAGTTCAAATTTCTGCACTAGCTAGCTATGTTACCCTGGGAAAGTCTTCTAACACGGGAGGGTGTAGGGGTACTGTCTTGCATTTATTATTTATTTATTTATTTATTTATTTATTTATTTATTTATTTTTGAGATGGAGTCTCACTCTGTCGCCCAGGCTGGAGTGCAGTGGTACCATCTTGGCTCACTGCAAGCTCCCCCTCCCCGGTTCACACCATTGTCCTGCCTCAGCCCCCAAGTAGCTGGGACTACAGGTGCCTGCCACCACACCTGGCTAATTTTTTGGTTTTTTTTTAGTAGAGACAGGGTTTCACCATGTTAGCCAGGATGGTTTCGATCTCCTGACCTCGTGATCCACCCGCCTCAGCCTCCCAAAGTGCTAGGATTACAGGCGTGAGCCACCGCGCCCAGATCTCTCTTGCATTTATATGAGGATTTACCTAAGACCTGCAGGAAAGTGTTTGTTTCATGTCCTCCTCCATCGGGTGCCTGTTTTTGCTCACCACCATGTACCTAGTACCCAGCACGGGCTGTGGCATAGGGAGGCTTTCCATAAATATTTATTGAAAGGGTAAACAAACATGTAATATTGTAAACCCTGCGTTAGTCCTTCAGGTCAAACTTCTCTGATCTTCCAGGTCTGGAGCGTACCCACCAACCCAACAAGCTTTGAGGAATTGGGTAGCATCCGGGAGGAACACTGGGGAGGCTCTGGGCTCCATCTCTTCTGAAATAATTCCATGCCCCATCTTAAATTCAAGTCCATGAGGTCTGATTTCATTCAGAACCATCACCACTGCCCAGATAGACACAAAGAAAAGTAAGGCCAGCTCTTGCCCAGAGCCCAGCATGTGTGGCAGACCCAGGAGAGCCTGCTCTGGGGACTACAGGCAACATCAAGTGGCACATTCATGGCTGGCTAACGTACTCTCCAGGGACAGTGAGGAGGGGCGAGAGGAGCCTCTCCCTTTCCCATGACACTTACCAGAAGATGACACTGTAGGAGGAGGAGTGGAGAGAGAGAGCAGCCCTCCCCTAGCACGAAGAGCCCCAGCTAGTGGGATTCCTGCCCTTGACATTGGGCACTGACTGCAGCCATCTCCAGGGCTACCGAGGGGTTGGGACTGCCAAGATCACCACCCCCGTGCTCACCACCACTGTCAGAGAGACACTGAGGAAGCTGTGGCTGGGGACTTGGGGGTGGTGCACTGCATAATTTTTTTAATTGCTGTTTTGCATTTTTGAGCTTTCTGAGTGCCCAGGCAAGAGACTGTTTCATTCAACAGGGTGTCTAGATTCCTATAACCTTCAGGCCTTCATTCTTTCTAGGTGTATTGAGGTGCTAGGAGGCAAAAATGCAGCAGCATGGGCCTGTTCTCGTGGAGAGACTGTGTTGGGTTTGTATTTAAAATTTAATTTTTTATTAAATTTTTAAATTTTTAAATTTATTAAAATTTAAAAATGCAGCAGCATGGGCCTGTTCTCGTGGACAGACTGTGGTGCATTTGCATTTAAAATGTGTCAGGCCGGGCCCGGTGTGTCACGCCTATAATCCCAGCACTTCGGGAGGCTGAAGAGGGCAGATCACTTGAGGCCAGAGTTCTAGACCAGCCTGGCCAACATGGTGAAACCCTATCTCTACTAAAAATATACAAATTAGCCAGGCATGGTGGTGCACGCCTGTAATCCCAGCTACTCGGGAGGCTGAGGCAGGACAATGGCTTGAACCTGGGAGGCGGAGGTTGCAGTGAAATGAGATCTTGCCACTGCACTCCAGCCTGGGTGACAGAGTGAGACTCCTTCTCCAAAAAAAAAAAAAAAAAAAAAGTGTGCAGGTCAAGGGAGGTTGGGGAAGGGTGCAGCCCTCCCTCCCAGGCATCTGCCAGCCCCTACCTTTTTTGTGTTCCTTCCCCTTTCCTGCTTCCCCTGCTTCTGAGTAGCTTCTATCCTCCTCAGGACAGAAGCAACTAGCCCCTGGGGCTCACCCAGGAGGGAGCCCCAGGAAACCGCTCTTGGCCAGCTGCAGAGTCAGTACAATTGGTGCAGCCAGCGCCGCCTGTCAGACCTGAGGCATCCTCCCAACCTGTGGGAGGCAGCTTCCCTCCATTGGGTCACATCTGGGAGCTTGGTTTAGAATTAGTCTCAGGTCGCGATCCCCTTCCTGGCTCCAAGATCATGCCACATTCTTTTCTCTCTGCTTCAACCATCGAACAAGTCCCAGCCAGCAGCTCCCGCATCAGAGGGTTGTTACAAGGACTCAGGGAAGAGCAGTAAGGCACATGGCACTGGGCTGGCATACGGCAAAAGGCGAGGGGCAAGGAATTGCCCCGGTCAGCCGTGCCCCCTCCTGCTAGAGTCCAGCACTACCAGGGCTCCAGTCACACTGGCAGTGCCCCATGGGTCACATGTCCCACTGAGCCTTCCCACTCGTTACTTCTTTGATCTAAAGCAAGGTCTGTCTCTTCTGCAAGCCCACAAACCCTCTTCCATGCCCCAGGCCCTGCCCTTGGGAGCTCCTAGTCTGATGGAGGAGTTGAGGTACAAACTGTCACATCAGGCCAAGGCAGGAGGGAGGAGAGAGGAGACAGGTGCTTGCCCTCAGCTGGCCCTCTAGTGTGGACCTGTGCACCTCCCAAGTGCTCACCAGAGAGCCCTCCTGCCCCCACGATCTTCTTCTTGCCCTTTAGTGACTTTACTAGCAGATCAGAGAGGCCAAGCCCTTGCTCAATGTCACACAGTCAGAAGTGGTGCCAGACTCCCAGGCCAGCTCTCCAAGTCCCTGAACTGAGTTTTCTTCAGCCTTGCTAAAGGCAGAGGACTGAGAGCTTCCTTGGTCAGGAGAGTCCTCAGCTCTGGACCACACATGCACACATGTGCACATATACACATGCACACATGTGCACACACTCCTGGCCTGCCTCAGCCTCTGGTACAGTGTGGGGCCACTGCAGTTTGAGCCAGAACCCTCCTCCCTGCCCACCCTCAGTGTTCTCACGAAAATAGGGCCAAGGACCTCATTCTCAGGAAGCCCTGGGAGCAGAAGCAGGCCCTTCAGGCCCCGCACTTTGGCCAGTACCTGCTGTCTCGGTGGGGGCCGTTGGAGCTGAACAGATAAAGAGATCTAATCAGGCCCGTGGCCACCAGCTCCACCATGGACGGTTCTTGTGAAAGCAGAAGCTTGAGGTTTTGAGCTGGCCAGGGGAGGGTAGGCAGGTGTGGAGGATCTTGGGTATTGCAGCTGAAAGATGCCCAGGAAGGAAAGCTCCCTCATGGTGTAGGGTCTGTATACCGACCAGGCAGGGCCAGGCCTGTCACAGCATCCACTGACCCAGGGCTGGCCTGGCCCTGAAAGAACAATGCCCCTGACAAAAGGCACTGGATCCTGACGGATGTACAGGCACAATCCATTCCCTGACTCAAGAGCCATGACAAGCAAGGTGAGAGCAAATGCATTCATTCCACAAATACATATTCAGCCTCTGCCAGGTATTGTGTTAGGTAATGAGGTTACAGTGAGCATCAAAACAGGCACACACCTGTTTTCTGTGACACTCACAGACCTGCAGGGACTGGAGCTTAGTCACATCCAACCCTAGAGAAATATGTTTAATGATGTTACTCTCTAGGAAGGGAGCTACAAAAGTAAGGAATGGGAAGGACCAGACTGTGGAAGTGGGACAGAAAAGCTCTCTGTGGATAAGACCCAGAGGATGAATGGGAGCTGGCCAGGCAAACAGATGGAGGAGGCTTCATGGTTATGACCCAAAGCAGGAAGGAAATAGGCCTGTTTTGGGGACTGTAAGCCAGTGGGTTCAGAGGGCAGAGGAATAGAGGGTGAGGGGATGGGACACTGGAGAGGAAAGTGGCAGGTGCCAGACTGTGCAAATCCCTGCAGGTTCCCTTTCCTTAGGAGCAACTGCAGCAGAGGTGACTGGATGTTTACAGGACCAGTGGTGCCAAATCTCCCAAGGCCTCATACTCCCACAGCCACCAGGGAGGGAGGGACAGCAGCAACCAGAGGGCTGGCTGGTCAGGGCCCTCTTCCCCAAAAACACCTCTACCTTCTCTGTCCCCTTCATTCCCAGTCTCCAAGCAGCCTTGTCTTCTCCTGTCACCCCAAGAGCGGTCTTTCTGATAGGTCTCATTACAAACCTTTCCTCCTGCATAGCTTGGTCTTGGACATTTCTTTTGCCCATTTCTCTTTCTGGGGAAGAGCTCTCCCACACAACTCCCCAGCCTCTGAGGTCCAACCAGGTCCCAGGCCTGTAGGGAGCCTGGCCCAGGCCCAGCAGCGGGTTCTGGACTCCACTTATTGAGGGAAGAGCTCACACGGGCCTTGAAGGGAGCCGGGCTTCCCACACACCCAGCCCTGGGAGGTGTCCCAAGTGATGTCCCCAGCAGGTGGCCTCCATGTCCAGTGGGTTGTCCATCCTCACCTCCCTTGGACAGCACCCGCTCTAACCACCCACCTGGCCAGCCTTGCAATGGAGATGGCCTCAGCCTCAGGACCTACCTGGTGCTCACCCTAAGGCTCTTCGTACTCTACATCACCTCGTGGTGGCACCCCCACCCCTGCCCCACCCCACCCACCTGGCTTATCAAGGTCAAAACCCTGGGAGTGGCTGAACTGCCATCTGGAGAAGGAAGAAGATTTGGGATGTGGGGAGGAAAGGGGACCTGTTTTCCTTTCCAGGGTGAAAAAGGGTGTGTGGACTTACAGAGTTAGTCTGTGACGTGGTTCACTCATGTTCCACAAACATTTCTGAGCACTGGCCCTGGGCCCAAACCTGTGTTGGGTACTAGGTATGCAGCTGTAGATGAGACCAGGACTGGGGCTCAGTGGCCAGTCCAGGAGACGGACACGGTGACAGCATGCCTTCAGTACACACAGTATGTGTTGAGGGAAGTATCAGCATCAGGTGCCCCACAGACAAAAAGGGGGTGTCTAAATCAGATCATATCTGGGGAGTGAACAGGAAAGGGATGAGGGAAGGCTGCCTGGAGAAGGTAATGACGTGGCTCAGTTGGGAAGATGAGTAGAAGTTAATCAGACAAAGGGAACACGTGCAAGGACCCAGGGGAGAGGGGAACACGGTGCATCAGAAACCTTCGGGGGAAGAAGCTGGAATGTGGAGGAAGGGTGGTGGAAGGGGTGAGGGCAGAGGCTGGAGAAGTCCTCCAGGGCCTAGGAAGCCATGGAAGGATTTGGATTTCCCCGGGGCTGCTGCTGAAGGAATATCATGAATAGACCCCACAGACTGTGACCCTGCCCACTAGGACCCTGGATGGCCTGGGCTCATCCCAGGACACCCACGAGCAGCTCCTTCTCTACCTCCGGGTGCTCAGGGCCCAGTGCTCTTCCCTTCCCCTCCCTCTTCCCTGGGGACCCAGAGTGTGTTGAAGGCGGGGTGGAGAGAGGGTGTGGAAGGACATGAAAGCCTCCCAACTTGTCACTTAGCAAAAGTAAGTAGACGGGACAAATGCCAGTACCAAGGACAGGGCAGAGGAAGCACCCGTCCCAGTGCAGAAAATAAGTGGTGCATCATCTATAGGGAGTTTACAAGAAATAACAACACAGATAAAAAGTCAGGCTGCTTACGATGATCACCATGCAGGGGCAAGTTTATGTAATTTCAGAGCTCAAATCCTGCTCCCCAAAGAAATCTTGTGTTGGTCTAGATTCTAACCCATTGCTGTGATTAGCATTGGGCTTTAATAATATGTGGAAGCTTCAAGTTAATGCACTTTTATTGCTTATCCTTTAAGAAGCACTGTCTTCCATGTGGAAGTTGGTTGGGAGAATTCCCAGTCATACAGTGGCTGGCTTTGCTGAGTGTGTTCCCTCTGAGGATGGGCTGATGGCTCAGATTCCTCTGAGCAGGCTTCGGTGCAATGTGCGCCTTCTGCCCCTGTTAGCACTGCAGATTCTTGCATTTAAACAGCTCGTTCGATATAAACAATGATAGCACAGTGATTGTAAAGATGAGGAGACAGAAACTGATTTTTAAGTGCAAATTTTACTTCATACATGAAATATTGTACTGAATTTGAATAATTACTTTAAGATCTAATTTATTCTTCTAAGTTTGTAATTGTTCATTTTAAAACTAATGAATGGATCAAGAAGACAGAAAATGTAATGACATATTAAATATTAAAATTACAAATATGTACGTAGATTTCCCCTTTATTTAAAATGCATTCATGTAATTTAAAAGTATTAATTCATTATACTTTTCTTTTGTATATTATTTGTTTATTTTGTTATGTCTCTACTGGCATGATTATACATAAAATTCACTAAAAGCGAACTTTTACATATTTCTTTGCTGGCCGTTATTATGACTTGTTTCATTTAGTGAGTATTACTAAAAATTATTTTGTTGTATAGAGGAGGGGGTATCAAAAATAATCTGTTTCCAGGCCAGGTGCAGTGGCTCACACCTGTTACCCCAGCACTTTGGGAGGCCAAGGCAGGCAGATTGCCTGAGGTCAGGAGTTTGAGACCAGCCTGGCCAACATGGCGAAAACCTGTCTCTACTAAAAATACAAAAATTAGCTGGGCATGGTGGAGGGTGCCTGTAGTCCTAGCTACTTGGGAGGCTGAGGCAGGAGAACCGCTTGAACCCAGGAGGCAGAGATTGCAGTGAGCCGAGATTGCAGTGAGCCAAGATTGCGCCACTGCACTCAGCTTGTGTGACAGAGCAAGACTCTCTCTCTATATATATATGTGTGTGTGTGTGTGTGTGTGTGTGTGTGTGTGTGTGTTGTATATATATATATATATTTCCGGTGTCAGATACTCCAGGTTGCTACTGCACAGCCCTTAACGCTAAGGAAAATCTTGCCAATGAAATCCCAGTGGGCATGATGAAAAGCCCACGAGGGGGACACAGAGGGCAGGGGGCCCTTGCCTACACTCCTCTTCTTGTCCCTGCATGTGGTTGGCCCTGACCAGAGGAAGGAAAAAGCAGATGTCAACATGGACCACTGTGAGACATGGCGAGCGCCCTGCATGTCACCTGCCCCATAGTGGGGGCCACAGCTGGAGAGGGTGGGTGGGGTCCAGGCTGGAAAGCCCCTGGAGAGGGGCTGGAGAGGTCTCCATCACTTCATCACCTCCTTTCACTCCGTCTCCAGTGGCCCCGTAGCTGGCATGCCCACTCTCACATGAGGAGGAGTGGCTTGGAGAGCCTCGGTCTGAACAGCCCTAACCTTGGAGGCCTCCCTTCCAGGCGCCCAGCCCTGAAGGGTCTGCAAATCCCTTGCACTCACTGCCTCCACCCTTCAGGCCAATGGCAATTTCTGCCCTTAACAGACAGCCTCAAGGGACCTCAATAAAGGAAGCAACAATAGGGCAGAAAAACAAGGTATGTTCAACAACACTGTTGAGCGCCTGCTGTGTGTCAGGAATGATGTCTGCGAGGTAGAGTAGGAATGACCTCCATCTGACAGTGAGGAGGTGGACTCAGAGGTTGAGGAGCCTGCCCAAGTGGGTGACGGTGCTAGAATGGGGACCAAGGTCAGCTTGTAGCCACCTCCCTGTACTGCTCTCAAGGAGCTCCTGCCTGCTAAGTGCTGTGGCTTAGGCACCAAGCCCAGCTTGTGGGGTGACTCAGAAATGGCTTCCCAGAGGGACCTGCTCGGAAGAGGAAGCTTCCAGCAGAATTAGGAGCTGCTTGGAAGGAGAGAAAAGGTGGGGGTTATATGTGGAAGGTTAGGATGATTGGAGCCTAGGGGCAGGGTCCCGTGGGGGAAATGTGGCAGAAAGTAGGCTAAGGAGACATCCAGAGCCAGAGTCCAGGAGAGCCAGGCAGCAGGCTCTCATCACCACCCTGAGCAACCAATAGGCCCAAATCCCCAAGAGATCAGCCACCATGGCAGGGCTGGGCTTAGAGCCCAGGGTTCTGTCTCAGGCTTGTCCCAATAACCCACGCCAGCCCATGGCTGTGGAGAAACCCTTGCACTGCTCACTACTGTTGAAGAACTAGATTCCCCTCTGCAGGGACAGCAGAGCTCACTCTGAGTGCTGGGGACCCTGGAAGTACAGCAATCCAGGATACATGCACCCCATCCTGGCTCCAACCTGGGTTAAATACACCCCACCCCAACTCCAACCTGGAGTATATGCATCCCATCCCAGCTCCAACCTGTGGTACATATATCCCACTCCAATTCTATCCTGGGTTACAAACACCACACCCCGGCTCCAACCTGGGTTACATATACGCAACCCTGGATCCAACCTGGGGTACATACATCCCATCCCAACTCCAACCTGGGGTACATACACCCCACCCCAACTGCAACCTGAGGTACATACACCCCACCCAACTCAACCTGGGGTATATACACCCATCCAACTCCAACCTGGGGTACATACATCCCATCCCAACTCCAACCTGGGGTACATACACCCCACCCCGGGTACACCCCACCCCAACCTGGGGTATATACACCCCACTCCAACTCCAATCTGGGGTACATACATCCCACCCTGGCTCCAACCTAGGGGACATACACCCTACTCCAACTCCAACCTGGGTTATATACATCCCACCCTGGCTCCAAGCTGTGGTACATACACCCCATCCAGCTCCAACCTGGGGTACATACATTCCACCTGGCTCCACCCGGGAAGCACCTGGCTCCCTGAGGGCCGGGAGGTGACACACAGCTGAGGAGCACTCTGATTTATACAATCTCTCTCCTCCATGAGGTTCCCTGTCCTCATCTCACAGGTTTGGAAACGGGTCCATGGAGGGGTGTGATTTACCCAGTCATGCAGTGGGTCGGCATCAAGGAACCCAGTGTGCTTTCAGCTCCTACACAGTGACTTCTACCCATGTCCCCTGTCACAGGAGAGGGGCCTCTGCTAAAGATAAGGAGATAAGATTAGGAGGGCTTAGGCCATCAACTGGAGCTTGTGAAAGGGGTTGCCGAAGAGAAGTGGTTGTTTCAAGAGCAACTGTCAGGCTGGTAGCGTTGCTGTGGGAGGAGGAGGCTGTGGAGGGCACTGGGCAGGGTTTCAGTAGGGTGTGGGGGTGGGGGAGGAGAAAGGACACTTGGAACAGCCTCCCTGGGAGTCTGCAGCAGGCATGGGGTCCACACTGAGGAGGGAATGGACACGTCCTCCTGAAGAAGGGGCGAAGACACGCAGGCTGCTGGCCACAGTGGTAGTGACTCTGGAACTGCCCCAGGGACGAGCACGCGCTCTCCAGGCAGCTGGGATGAGGTCAGAGGCAAAGGATGAACCTGGCTCATCCAGGGCAGGGAACTGCAGGAGGAAGGCTTAGGTGCAGAGAGGATGGGCCCTGGCGGAAGGCTGACTGGGATGCATTCTGCACTTAAGGTGGACACGGAGGCTCACCCAAGGTCACGAAGCTAGTGACAGGGCTGGATTCAATCCAGGCCAATCAGGCGCTGGTGCAGCACACTGCCTCTAAAGAAGCTACTTCTCACCAAGCCCGATAGGAACTCATAACTGAAATCTACTTCTCAGAGTAAACCTACTACTGATTGGCACCTAAGAAACTCCAAGAGGATAAAGCCCATGGCGGGCGCTTACTTTTAGGCTCTGCAGCAGCTCACTGGGCTGGGTGTTTTACCTATGACGTCCCGCCATGTCCCCAGAATGGCCCCATGAGGGATTTCACTGCCAGGCCCTGCCTCAGTCACAGCCTCACACTCTCCCTGGCACCTTGGAGGGAGTGAGTAGGGCTAGGGGATAAGGAGAGGGGCCAAATCATTCATCACAGATCATTCGTTCACTCAACAAACACCTGCTAAGCATATACTAAATGCTGGGCTTTGAGCTGGGTATGGCGGGTGTGTATAACAGTAAGGCAGATTCAGTTTCTGCCCTGTTGCGGGAGGAGAGGCACCTTTCCAATCATCTGGCCCAAGTCTCATTCTAGGGATGTGAAAACAGGCCTGGAGAGGGAAAGCGGCTTGCCCAAGGCCATGCAGCCAAGCGGTGGTGACTGAGGTGCACCACTCCTGTCAGCCAACAAATATCCATTGAGCGACACCCATGTCCCAGGTGCTGCTCTGGGTCCTGGGAGAAGTGCATCAGTGGGCTTGGTAGTAGAGGGTAGGGACAGAGTGAAGGGTAGGCAGGAAGAATGTCCCCAGGCTGGCAGGGGGTGGGGTGGGGGGTTTCAGTCTCAAAACTCCCATGAAAACCAGAGGGAAGTTTCAGAACTCCACCCAAGAGGCTGGGTTTCTGGGGCCAAGAGCTGCCCTCCCCCACCCTAGAATGGGCTATAAAAGTCCCTTCCCAGCTACGTCCAGAGAAGAGCTGGAGGAGGTGAGAGGTCGGCTGGGGGTCCTCAAAGTGAGAGGGGAGCAGAGGACCCTCCCGTGCAGGCTGTGGATGTCACTCATCCCAGCTGGTGAAGCCTCACTGCAGAGATGTATCTGCTTCCAGCTCTGGCAGGGGTCCTGGCCACACTCATCCTTGTCCAGCCCTGTGAGGGCACTGACCCAGGTAATAGCCCCCTAGACAGGCGAGGAGGAGGGAAGGGAAGTGGAAGGGGAAGCACTTGGGTCTTGGAGGGGGTCTTGTGGCCTGCTGAACCCTGAGTCCCCATCTCTTTGAACAGCCTCCCCTGGGGCAGTGGAGACCTCCGTCCTGCGAGACTGCATAGCAGAGGCCAAGTTGCTGGTGGACGCTGCCTACAATTGGACCCAGAAGAGGTAGACTTGGGTCTGGGGGCTGCATGGGCCTAGGAGGATCAGTGAGGGGTGACGAGTGAGCCAAGTTCATCTCACTCATCACCCACCTCTGGACCCCATGAACCTCTCCTGTTGGTAGAGCCTCCCTTCCATCCGTCCTTCTGTCCGCTTGCCCTGTCCTGACTGTCCCCCAGGACTGGGTCTCTGCTGGGTGGGTCTGCACCCTCTCTCCAGCCCTCACTCCTCCTCTCCTGGGCAGCATCAAGCAGCGGCTTCGCAGCGGTTCAGCCAGCCCCATGGACCTCCTGTCCTACTTCAAACAACCGGTAGCGGCCACCAGGACAGTTGTTAGGGCCGCAGATTATATGCACGTGGCCTTGGGGCTGCTTGAAGAGAAGTTACAACCCCAGCGGTCCGGACCCTTCAATGTCACTGGTACTCTGATCCCCACTGAGCCCCCTGGGCCTGCCCTGGCCTGGAGTAGAAGGAATCCAGGAGAGGGAGGCAGGGTACACAGGCTTGGGGTGCTGGGAGGAGAGAGGGTAAAGGGATGGGAGGTACAGAGCAGGCCAGCTGAGGTCTGCCCACCTGCCTTCCCACAGATGTGCTAACAGAACCACAGCTGCTGCTGCTGTCCCAGGCCAGCGGCTGTGCTCTCCGGGACCAGGCCGAGCGCTGCAGTAATAAGTACCGCACCATCACTGGACGATGCAACAACAAGTGTGTGCGGGGCGGCGGGGGGCGGGGGCTGCCCCTGCCTGGGGGACCCCTCTCTTCCTGCACCCACCCTCTCCCTCCATGCTGAGCCATCTCCAGGCCCTGCTCCCTGCTAACCTATCCCACCCACGGCTGCAGGAGGAGACCCTTGCTAGGGGCCTCCAACCAGGCTCTGGCTCGCTGGCTGCCTGCCGAGTATGAGGATGGGCTATCGCTCCCCTTCGGCTGGACCCCCGGCAGGAGGCGCAATGGCTTCCTCCTCCCTCTTGTGAGTTGGGGCTGAGGGCCTGGGAGGTTGCTTGATCTCTTAAATGCGGGGAGTAAAACACAGCCCAGAGTCACCCAGGCAGGGCTTGAACCCAGGCCCTTCCACTGACCAGTGCAGTGACTTGTGGCAAATAACACAGCTTTCTCAGGCTTAGTTTCCTCATCTGTAAAATGGCCCTAAAACCTACCTTGTAGAGCCTATGTGAATATTGAAGTCCTTGGTATAAATAGCTATATAGGACATGCTCTATTCATGCTAACCATTACGGTGTTGTAGGGTTTTTTCTGAGAAAATTAGTGTCAAAGTCTTGCTAAATATAAACAGCTCTATACCTTAATCTGGCTTTATCTATTGATCTATTTCACATTTATCAACTTATCAGTTTTCTATTGATATATCGATATAGCAGTCTATCGTCTACCCATCTATCAACATCTATTAATTAATTTTCTTCTATCCACCCTTCCATCTGCTGACCCAGTACTCCCTACATGTGTTATCCATCACCTGGCAAC
The DNA here is from genome assembly GCF_006542625.1 of Nomascus leucogenys. Lineage (NCBI taxonomy): Eukaryota > Metazoa > Chordata > Mammalia > Primates > Hylobatidae > Nomascus > Nomascus leucogenys. Next base: position 7,689,450 of record NC_044394.1, read on the forward strand.
CAGCCCATGCACCTGTGAATCAGTGCTATCATCTGGTTAGCTATTAGTCTATAAATTGATCTATCTATTTGATCTGCCTTCCCCTCTGGAAGAGCTGGTGAGGTCTGAGCCAGTCAACCTAGCCCCTCTCCTTCTCTTTACCACCGGAATCCTCAGGAGCCCAGCCAGAAACCATCCTTCTAGGAATGAGAGCAGGAGGTGGCTACGCCTCCAGGGACAAAAGGGGCATGGAGGGCAGAAGAGGAGAGGCTGTCAATTCCAGCAGGGGAGCTGCTGCTCCCTGAGTGCTGGGTTGGCTCTAATACCTTGTGGGGTCAGGGAGCCCATGTCCCGTGCTGACGTTATTTCCCCACCAGGTCCGGGCTGTCTCCAACCAGATTGTGCGGTTCCCTAGCGACAGACTGACCTCCGACCGTGGCCGGGCCCTCATGTTCATGCAGTGGGGCCAGTTCATTGACCATGACCTGGACTTCTCCCCGGAGTCCCCAGCCAGAGTGGCCTTCACTGCAGGCGTCGACTGTGAGAGGACCTGCGACCAGCTGCCCCCCTGCTTTCCCATCAAGGTACCCTCAGCCAATCCCCCACGTCTTTGTGTGGCCTCCCCCAAAGGCAAGGTGCTGGGGGTGGGGATCTGGAAGACTGGAGCACCATCCTTAAGGAACTGCCTGTGGAGCTGGGGTACAAGACAGAGACACAAGAAACACAGCTGAGCAGAGACCCTGCGCCGTGAGTGTTTGAGAGGTGGGGGTAGGGCAATCTGCCAGGAGGCTCAGGTCAGGCTTCATGGGGTGGGAAGCCCTTGAGACAGGCCTTGACCCATGGGTCTGAATCCAACAGGGAAAGCCTCTGGGCCCCTGCTTTTGGCAACCTAAGGGCCTCTTAGCTCTTGTCCTTCTCTCCTTCCCAGAGTAGTCCAAGGGCCCTGCAGCTCTTGCCAACTTCCTGGGCTTGGGCTGTGAGTAGGGTCCTAACCTTCAGGCTAGAAGGCCAGGACAGCGTGGGGCACTAGGGAAGAAAAGATAGAATCCAGGGAGCAGGGTCTCTGCTAGGAACATAGGGTTGACACACGTGCACACACACTCTCTCACACACACACGTGCACACACTCTCTCACACACACACGTGCACACATACTCTCTCACACACGTGCACACACACACTCACACACATGCACACACACACGTGCACACACACACTCTCTCCCTCTCACACATACACGTACACACACAGTCACCCTTAATAGGTGGGGCCACATTCATGAGGGATGACATGTGAGGGCCTCTGGATGGCCTCTCCCTGTTGCAACCTTATCTATTCCTCAATCCCTGGCTTAGGGGCACTTCCTCTGGGAAGCCCTCTCAGATCTTCCTATTACACTTTTAACATATGGCCTCCCCTCCCCTCTCCTCTCTCCTTCCTTCCTCTTTCTTTCTTCTTCTTTCTTTCTTTCTCTTTCTTTCTTTCTTTCTTTCTTTTTCTTTCTTTCTTTCTTTTTCTTTCTTCCTTCCTTCCTTCCTTCTTTCCTTTCTTTCTTTCTTTCTTTATTTCGTTTTCTTTCTTTCTTTCTTTCTTTCGTTTTCTTTCTTTCTTTCTCTTTCTTTTTCTTTCTTCTTCTTTATTATTATTATTATTATTATTATTATTATTATTATTATTGTTTTGAGACAGAATCTCACTCTGTTGTCCAGACTGGAGTACAGAGGGGCAATCTCAGCTCACTGCAACCTCTGCCTCCTGGGTTCAAGCAATTCTCATGCCTCAGCCTCCCGAGTAGCTGGGATTACAGGCATGGGCCACCATGCCTGGCTAATTTTTGTATTTTTAGTAGAGATGAGGTTTCACCATGTTGACAAGGCTGATCTCAAACTTCTGGCCTCATGTAATCCACCTGCCTCGGCCTCCCAAAGTGCTAGGATTACAGGCATGAGCCACCACACCCAGCCCACATATGGCTTTTCTATCAAGCACAGCAGATGCCACTTCAACCTAGTTTCTTAACTCTATGTGTGTGTGTCTTTTTCCACTGAACTGCCAGCTTCCTGCAAACTTTCCTGTGAATTTTAACCTTCATAGTCTCCAAAGCACCAAGCAAGAAAGGGGCTTCGAAAAGGTCTAAATTAAAGAAGCTCAGGCCTAAGAGTCAAGAGAACTAAGTTCTAATCCCACCCTTCCTGCTAACTGGTTGTCACTTCCCCTCTCTGAGGCGGTTTTCCTTGCTGTAAAATGAGGATCGAGATTGTTTCAAAAGCCTCATTCATTCCTAACCTTTTGAGACTGTATGAAACAAAATGCTAAGGACACTCAGACTGAAGAGGTGAGCAGCATGGGCCTGAGTGAGTCAAGGAGGGCTTCCTGGAGGAAGGGAGTTTTAAGCAAGGTTTTCAGGAGGTGGGAGATGAGGGAGAGGAGTGAGTCTGCTATTGAGGGGGCCCCATGTCACTGGCTCCTCTTCCATCTCAGATCCCACCCAATGACCCCCGCATCAAGAACCAGCGTGACTGCATCCCCTTCTTCCGCTCGGCACCCTCATGCCCCCAAAACAAGAACAGAGTCCGCAACCAGATCAACGCGCTCACCTCCTTTGTGGATGCCAGCATGGTGTATGGCAGCGAGGTCTCCCTCTCGCTGCGGCTCCGCAACCGGACCAACTACCTGGGGCTGCTGGCCATCAACCAGCGCTTCCAAGACAATGGCCGGGCCCTGCTGCCCTTCGACAACCTGCACGATGACCCCTGTCTCCTCACCAACCGCTCGGCGCGCATCCCCTGCTTCCTGGCAGGTCAGACTGGGAGGAAGGTGGTGTCTTCCCAGGAAACAGCCATCTCTGGGGTCCCAACTGGGAAGCCATGGTGGGATGTGGTGAAGGTACATGGTTTGGGACCTCAGTATTAGGCACACCATAAGCATAGATCTGTGCACAGTCATCATAGAATCAGAACGTTGGAGTCCTTTTGCAAGCTCCCTGTGTGTGGCCAGAGATAACTGCTTAACCATCTCCAGTGAGAAGGCTCTCACCGCCTATATGGCACCCCAGCTCAGCCACAGGCAGCTCTGACTGTTAGAAAGGTCTCCTTATTTTGATCAAATATTCACCTATTCCCCTTAATCATGCTTCTGGAACCTCAGAAAAGACACTGTCTCTTTTTCACACAGGAATACCTCAAAGTGGCTGTTAACTCCATCTCCATTTTTTTTTCTCTTCTCTGGGATAAATTTCTGTAGTTCCTCCCTGTCCCCAGCTGTTGCTAGACAGTTAATACCTTCTTCTGGAAGCATAATTTGAACTTTCCTCAGGGTCTTTTGTCCCGTGTACATGGTTACAATAATAATGGTAGTCATTTCTCATTAAGATATTTATTATTATTATTATTATTATTATTTTAAGATGGAGTCTCACTCTGTCTCCCAGGCTGGAGTGCAGTGGCATGATCTCAGCTCACTGCCACCTCCGCCTCCTGGGTTCAAGTGATTCCCCTGCCTCAATCTCCCAAATAGCTGGAATTACAGATGCCTGCCACCATGTCTGGCTAAGTTTTGTATTTTTAGTGGAGATAGAGTTTCACCATGTTGGCCAGGCTGGTCTCGAACTCCTGACCTCAGGTGATTCACCTGCCTTGGCCTCCCAAAGTGTTGGGATTACAGGCGTGAGCTACCATGCCCAACCTTATTAACCTTATTAAGATATTTAAATGTACCATCTCTAAACCTACCTTGCAACAGCCCTGAAGGGAGGGAATTATTATTGTTCTCATCTTACGATGAGAAACTGAGACTCAGGGAAGGTGAATCATGTGCCCAAGAGCACAGAGTTAGTTTCCAATGGCAGAGTCCACTTGAGAACACAGTCAGTGTAGTATCAAGGTCTCTGCCCAGTCCACTGTATTCCACTGTTTTCCTCACAGGGAGTCGGCCCCAACCCCTCTTTTGAAAGATTGTACATTTGTGTGTCCTGGAAAGAGCAGCGTGTGCCTTCGGGAGAGGTCAACTGAACTAAGATCTTGTGCAAAAGGGTTTAGTTAAAACCAAGCAAATGATGGAATTAACTTTCCTTCCCTTCCTGTAGTAGGTCTGTTCCTAAGAACAGTCTCTGCCCCACCCTCCCTCTCTTCCTCTTTCCCTCTGGCTCATGGGGGAGAGCAGTATTATACCAAGCCCAAAGGTGGGGAAATGTATACGAGCCCTTGGCAGAGAACATACAGGCAGATACAGCTCATGGGCAGGTGGGCTTGCAGTCCCAAAGTCAAGGTGCCCTTGCCCATAGCTGGTCCGGGCTATGGATCTGGTTGTGTTGTAGAGTAGAATCCTTAGGCAAAGATGCCCCTGCCTGAGACCAGCAGCTGCCCTGTGCTTTCCCACCTAACCCAAGCCTGCTAGGAACCCCTGGTCCTCCCGCTCCTGGCCTGTTGTGTTAGGGAGGAGGGTGGTGATGAGGAGCCTCAGCACAGCTGAAGAGATGGAGGTCCAGTGAGGGCCAGGAGTTTGGCCCACCCCATCTCTCCCATCCCCAGCCCTGGGTCTACCCTGGTAGAAAGACATTTTTCTGGGAAAGGCTGCAGTAAATCTGAGCTTGGGGTTTTCAAGGTGACACCCGATCAACGGAAACCCCCAAACTGGCAGCCATGCACACCCTCTTTATGCGAGAGCACAACCGGCTGGCCACCGAGCTGAGACACCTGAATCCCCGCTGGAATGGAGACAAACTGTACAATGAGGCTCGGAAGATCATGGGGGCCATGGTCCAGGTAAGGAGCTCTGCATCCCGGCATCCCCCAGATGACAAGCTTGGCATGAGGAGCAGTCCTTAACACATCCTTGCGGATGTGCCTAAAACCAGCTGGGTCTGGGCAACCGGCAGAGCACCTGGACCTGTCCTCTTGCCCTGATTCTGCCTCTAACTCCCTGTGTGACCCTGTCCGTGTCACTCACCCTCTCTGGGCTTTGTATCTCCACCCACCAATAGGAAATTAATGTTGTCACGTTTGACGTGATGACAATAAAGAATACGTCTGAGCCACCCTTTCAAGGGCAAGGGTGTGGGTGAGTGGCCTCTGGGGAATGTTCCTCCTGTCTTCCCTTCCAGATCATCACCTACCGAGACTTTCTGCCCCTGGTTCTGGGCGAGGCCCGGGCCAGGAGAACCTTGGGGCCCTACAGGGGGTACTGCTCCAATGTGGACCCACGGGTGGCCAATGTCTTCACCCTGGCCTTCCGCTTTGGCCACACAATGCTCCAGCCCTTCATGTTCCGCTTGGACAGTCAGTACCAGGCCTCCGCACCCAACTCGCACGTCCCACTTAGCTCTGCCTTCTTTGCCAGCTGGCGGATCGTGTATGAAGGTGACTAGGTTTTCCAGGGGGCAAATGGGGGTGAGGGTGGGGAGCATGCCCTCCCCTAGGTGGGCCAAGCTTACTGCCAGGAAGCCAGGCTGCTGCAGAGGCCACTGCTAACATTTCCCCAAGACAGTGGAAACGAGGCAGGTGTCAGCAAGACCCTCAGTCACGGGCCTCCCATCCTCTGTGGAATGAGAGGATTTTTTAAAGGGGTGGAGACTAATGTCAGATTGATGGGGAGCTCACTTTCCACTCCTTAAGAAGTGCCTCCCAGCTCCAGCTGCTTCATGTCTCTCCAGAACTCTGTTTCCTGACAAACGTTACTAACATACCCGACTGGCTTGTCCAGCTCTGGGCTAGCTTGGCATCATGTGATAACCCAAGTAGCTTCCCAGAGGCTGGTCCAATCTGTGCTGCTCACATTCCCTGCCACCAGGGGGCATCGACCCCATCCTCCGGGGCCTCATGGCCACCCCTGCCAAGCTGAACCGTCAGGATGCCATGTTAGTGGATGAGCTCCGGGACCGACTGTTTCGGCAAGTGAGGAGGATTGGGCTGGACCTGGCAGCTCTCAACATGCAACGAAGCCGGGACCACGGCCTTCCAGGTGAGGGGCTGTCCGCCTCTTCTCCCAGCTTTGCTCAGGCCAGGCTGCTCAAGGGGTTCTGGGAAGACCCTGGTACCTCCTTTCTGATTGGGACTGTCTACAGGATGTGCAGGAGTGCAGAGGCATGCAAGGCCAAGGTTGATGTCCCAAAGCACTCCTGGAACACCGCTTGCTGTCCTGCCATGGCTCCCCCATCCACTGTAGGGGCTCCAGCTTTAGGTTCACCACAGGACCAGAACTTAGGCCCAGGAGCTGAAAAAGGGAGGCTCGAACTTTCCAAGTAGAAAAAAAGCAATAGGCTTAAAAGGCAGGGAAGAACTGCTCCATTCCCAACACGCTGGCAAGTTCCAAGGAGGAAGGCTACAATTCCAGAGCTACAGAAACGCTCCTTGCTCTAAGTGGAGAAAGGCAAAGAGCCTTAGAGGCAGGGAATAGGTGGAATAAAACTAAGGCTGCAGTGGCTGTTTGGTGAGGGCACAAATGACTTTATCCCAGGAAAGAAGAAAATGTAGGCACTTTGTTAGTCACTTTCACGTATATTAATTTATTTTGTCCTCCCAATCACCTTGAGAAGCAAATGATTACAGCCATTTTATAGATGAGGAACTATGTTCAGAGACAGCTAGTAATTTGCCCAAGATCACATAAATAAGAAGTAGTAAAATCTGAATTTAAATTTACAATTTCTCCTTTCTTCCCCGTTCAACCCCAGTAGGGGAAGGCTTTGGCCACTGCCTTGCTCCTCTCTCCTTCCCACCTCCTACCTCCCTGTCTAGAAAGAACCTGAAGGCCCATCTGCCCATGTATGAAGCAGTGGTGGCACCTCCTACTGCCCACCCCACTTCACACAGCGCCTGGTAGAGCACAGCAGGCACTCCAGAAACCTGAGCTTCTTTCCTTTCTTAAACTTGGGCCCTCCTGGCAGCTAAGGAGCTGTGGGCGCCCCTGCTGGAGAGCTGAGATCGCTAGCCACCCAAGTTTCTATTAGGTTTTGAAGGGAAGGCAAGGGTTAAGGAAAGACATAAAGAGAGAGGGCGGCTCAACAGCCAATGCAGGTATTTATTTCCAGCATAAAACCTACAGAGGTGGGGGACCAGCTTATTGCCAGAGCCTGCCGCCGCCTACAGCTGGGGTACTGGGTATGGGTATGGGCAGGAGGGGTCTGGGCCGTATGGCTTGCTGCCCGGCAGGTTATTGATAAGATGTACCTATGATCAGGCCCTTTTCTCAGTGGGATGTGGTAAGATGTTCCTTGGACCTTTGCCCAGCAGGATATGATAGGGATGTTCCTTCAGTTGGGCCTTTGCCCATTAGGGTATGTTACGTCTTTCATGGCCCGACCTCCTGTGGAACGTTTCACTTTGACCAAGGTCTGGGAAATGGTGGGGGGCTTACAAAATGGTGCAGTTTGGACTAACATTCTTGCCTTCTACTTTGGTATAAAAGGAAGAGCTGGAGAGCTGAGGTCGCTAGCCACCCGAGTTTCCACATTGCAAGTTTCTGCTCCCTGCAATACCTGTGCCCTCCAGAAATATTATCCTGACACTAGCTCTTGCCATCTCCTCTAATCCCTTCCCAAGTGCAACATCAAACTGGGAACTGGACAACCTGGTTTGAGCTCCACTTAACAGTAAAGTGGCCCTGAAGCCTATGGTTGCTCAACTTTAGTAAACATACCAGATATAGTTAGCATGCCATAAAAGCACCTCACAAAGGTGCTGTGAGGATCCTGAGATATGATTCACCCAATAATGCTCAGTAATGGTACAATACTGTGTGGTTTTCATGTGTTCCGCTGGGGGATGGTGTCTGTGAGCTGTAGTTCAATGGATGACGTTGGGCTGGTGTTCCTTCGGGACATGGCAAAGCTATCTCCTACCTTGATTGTCACATCTTATGACGTGGCTTGGCCCTGTGTGGGATCCTGACGGCTGACAAATTGGTATGGCTGGTCTTTGGAAGTTTCTGAAAACTTTTTAAAAACTGCTTTATTGAGATATACCATAAAATTCACCCATATGAAATAGACAATTCAATGATTTTAGTGTATTTAGAGTTATGCAACCATCACCATGATCTAGTATCACACCATTTTCATCACTCCCCAAAGAAACCCTGTAAGAACAGTCAATCCCCATCCCCACCCCAGCCCCAATCACCTCTAATATACTTTGTGTCTCTATATTGGCCTATGCAGGACCTCTCATATCAACGGAATCATAGTGTGCCATCCTTTTCTGAGTAGATGAATTTTATCCATGCTCTCCATTTGTTGGCTTGTTCATTTATTTATTCATTCGCTCATTCATTCATTCTACAAACCTGGAGAATCTTTTATATTCTGGGTACTGTCTTACTTGTGTCTAATGAATGCAGTCGAGCCCAGTAATAGTATCACTAAGTGTCGGATTTGTGGTTATGAGTTTTGGGTTAAAACAGCTTTTCGGGTTAGGACACACTCCTCAGTCTGATGCACACTGAGCATGGTTGTCCACTCACATTTTCAATCAGAGGACAGAAACCTGGTCTTTGGAAGGTTTAGGGACTCTTCTGCCAGCAGGATCTTCTGGTTCTGCCCAATATTGACTGGCCACAGCTTCCCGCCAGAGGACTGGTGGAGAGAAACAGAAGCTCATGGGAGGTCAGCAAGACTGAAGCTGCTTCTCCCCGTTCCCCTGCAGGGTACAATGCTTGGAGGCGCTTCTGTGGGCTCTCCCAGCCCCGGAATTTGGCACAGCTTAGCCGGGTGCTGAAAAACCAGGACTTGGCAAGGAAGTTCCTGAATCTGTATGGAACACCTGATAACATTGACATCTGGATTGGGGCCATCGCTGAGCCTCTTTTGCCGGGGGCTCGAGTGGGGCCTCTTCTGGCTTGTCTGTTCGAGAACCAGTTCAGAAGAGCCCGAGACGGAGACAGGTAAGTGACCCTATCATAAAAGACATCAGCACCAGAGGCAGAGCAGAAAAACACTAGCATTTCAAGACTAAACAATGAAGAACACTGCTCTTTTTAGTATCATTTCTTCCAAGTTCACAGGATCTGAAATCAGGAGGCTCCTCTCTGGAAAGCTGGGTCAAAGGAAGAGAGACACTGACCCAGCCAAGGCCCATATTGCCTGAGCTGGAGTCATCTTAAACCCAGGAGGTTGCCTGGCAGCCTCACTGTTCTGGGTTGGTGGATCCCAGAAAACATGGGCAGAAAGGGCTAAATCTGGTTTCCCTCCAATACGTTTGTGATTTACGACCTGACTCCTTATTTGGAGTTGGTATTGCCTGAGTTCAAATCCAGCCCTGGCCACTTAAATTACTGTGCACTTAATACTGGGCAATTTATTTGGCCACTGAATTTGTTTCATTTCTGAAATTCCAATCTTGCAGGAATTTTGTGAGAACTGAATGGAATAATATATGTAAAGTACCTGGCACACAACAGGTGCTCATTATAAGGTAATTCCTCCCCAACCTTCACCCACATCTGTTGACTGCCTGGTAGGTTCTGGTGGCAGAAACGAGGTGTTTTCACCAAAAGACAGCGCAAGGCCCTGAGGAGAATTTCCTTGTCTCGAATTATATGTGACAATACTGGTATCACCATGGTTTCAAGGGACATCTTCAGAGCCAACATCTACCCCCGGGGCTTTGTGAGCTGCAGCCGTATCCCCAGGTTGAATCTGTCAGCCTGGCGAGGGACATGAGGCTTCTGCAGGTAAGGGGAGGCCACCTCCAGCACCCTGGGCTGGGTTAAGCCCACACATCCTTCCCTGGATGGATGGCTGGGTCCTCTTAGGTCTCTAAGCAGAGAAACAGAACTTGTCACTAGGTACTCTTTCTAAAGTGGCTTCCCAATGTGCTAGCTTCTGGGCTGACAGTCAATTCCAGGCCCTAGGACTTTGGGGGGAAATTAGGAGCATCCAACTATCCTCAGCTTGGTCACTAATACCTGAAAACAGCTCCATTTCTAAACGTCCGGTAAATTCCTCACTTATCCAGTTCTGTTACTTCCACAGGAGTCTATCCCAAGCCTCCAACTTTTGGAGACAAGGGGAAGGGGAGGACCATGAGGCTGCCTTGTCTCCCTGGAGCAACTGCAGGCTGCTGATGCTTCTGCTGGCTATAGCTCAGAGCTGGGTTCCCCAGCCGGGAGTGAGAGCTGGGGGCTCCTATCAGCAATGGACCTTCCCGCCTTGGGAGCCACTTAGGTATTAGGCTATGAATCAGCGCCACGTGCAAAGGCTTGGGAGCCAAGCCATGTGGTCTTGCACCCCAGGCAAGAAAAGTCAGCTGGAGGGTTTACAGCACTTTATACTGTTTCCCAGCCCTCCTTCCCCTCCTTGACCATGACTAAGAGACCACTCAGTCCTAGCCTCCAGACACCCCACAATACTCCTCTGAGCCTGGGGCTGGGCAGCATGCTCTGCTTCTACCAATAAAGCACTGATAAAGGCAGGGGCTGCTGTTTCTGTGTTGGGCTAGGGAGGACATGGCCTCGGTTCCATGCTTTGCTCCAGATGTTTAAGGGAAGTGCTGCTAACACGCAAGCTGGACAACCATCTAAGCCTCTCCTGGGGGCTGAATTAGAGAGCCCAAATAAACACTGTGGAGTAGGGAAAGGCAGAAAAGGGGAAGGGCAGACATGGTAGGGGCCCCGACATTAAGAACACCCTAGCCATACCAGCAACCTGAGCAGACAAACAGCCAACAGAACATCAGTCAAAATAAAAGGGGTTTATGTAACAAAACAAACAAACAAACAAACAAAAAAACACAGTAAAAGATACCACCCAGCTAGCAGAAAGGACTCGGCACTGCCTTCAGCCTTCACTTACTCAGAAATAACTCACATCTCAACCTCAGCAAGCCCCAAGCAGCAGAATGAGGCTTCCCTAGAAAGAGGCTGAGACTCACAGGCTGGGGATTTAAGACCCCTCTCATCGTCCACCTTCCTTCCTTCTTTGGTCTTGGAAGACGAAAAGCTCCATTTTTAAATGGTGGAGAACAGCAGATCCCTGCATCCCCCTGCTACTGTGAGACAAGCCAGAAAAGTGAGTCAAGGTCAGACTCACTATGGGGTCACCCCAAACAGCCTCAGATCAAAAAGACTGCCTTGCTGTGATGCCCATTTACAGTGGCTGCAAATATAAAGGGGGGGCCACACGGTCTCTGGCTTTATTTCCAGAGGGTAGGGAGAAGACTCTGCAGAAGGCTAGGCAGAGGGGCCAGCTGGGAATTTCCCAGCTCTTCTGGTTCTCAGCAGACCAACGTGGTCTCTAATCAGAAAGATGAAGAGGCAGGAGAGCACTGGCCTCAGATATCCCCCATCTTGTCCTCTGGCACTGTGGGCCAGGGCTGCCGTGAGCTAGGAGACCAGGGTTCCAGAGGGGCTCACTAGGTCCTGCGGGAGGCTTTCCCGGGCCTCCTGCATGCGGCGCCGGGCTCGACGGAAGGCCTCTGTAAGGAAAGGAGATATGGTATTTGGCTGCCATATGGTATTTCTCTCTGCACTGCAGAGAGAAACAGGCCCATGCTGACCTGGGGTGGCCAGCTTGGGGAGGGGACATACCTAGCACATTGTGAATGGAACTCTGCTGGCTGAACCCTTCCAGATGGTCCAACACACTCCGCATCCTTTTCCGAAGGGAGCTCGATTCCATGAAGGCCCTGCAGGGAGGTCAGCCACGTGGTTACAGTTGTTCTCCACCCCTCAGGGGTAAGGTACCCTGAGGCAGAGGGCCAGGTCACTCACCTGGACTGCTGCAGACAGTGCAAGCGGAAGGTGACAGTGCCTGTGGTCTCTGTGCGGAGTCCAAAGCGGCTCAGGCGTTCCCCCTGTGGCATGCCATTGGGACAGCATCAGGTTTCTGCTGTCTCTAGACACCCCCACACCATGCTGGCCTCGCCCCCATTCTTATTCCCATTCTTGGGAAGCGCAGTTCTGTTGGGGAAACCTTATTCCATCACCCAGACTCTATTACCTCAACGATAATACTGGGCTATTGGGCTCCCCCAACTAAACCAGGGAACACTCCAGCCTCATTTGAGAAGCAGCGGTCTTATATGCTTACTGTGAATCCTCCCCACATCTGATTACTGAGGCCTTCAGTGATGGGGGAAAGAGCCAGTTATTCTGATGGGAACCAGGGGAAATCTCTAACTATACTATTTTCCAGAGACCTCCTATGATAGCAGTGCAGATATTGGAACCTGGTTCAAAATGTGGTCATGACTTCCAGCTTAAGCCACAGGAAGGAAGGGGCTAATACTGAAGCAATGCACAACTAAGGGGTCTTGACCCAGATCCCACCTCCTACAGAACAGAAGGACAGGACCATAAGTTCTCAGCGTGAAGTCACTCCAAAGACAAGTCACCTTGAAGGATCCTGGTATCCGCACGTAGGAGAGGTCCTCCAGTTCCAGAGAACCGCCAATGAAAAACCTCCTCAGCTCAGCCACCGTGCCAAGCTCCACAGGTCTCCACGTGGAGATCGTCAGGGTGTGTGAGCCTGCGCAAGGGAAGAGAAGACTGGGGCCAGGTCCAGAAAGGGCATGTGGCCCCTCACTGACTCCCCGGCAATGACACAGGCCTAGACTCAGCTAAAACACCTGGTCTGGTGGTGACCTGGCCTCTGGCGAAGGTTATCATGGTTACCCATAGCACCTGTGTGGAATCAATCCGGGAGAAATTCAAATTTCCGCTCTGCCAGTTATTACCTGCATACCCAGGACAGGTTTCTTAACCTTTCTGAAGCTCATTCTCCTCACCTAGTAAAATGGAAATGATACCACCTGCACCTCACAGAGTGGCTGCGAGAATTAAGTGAGAAGTATGGCACAATGCCTGGCACACAGGAAAAGACAGATGCTTTTATTCCAAACTGAATGCTGATTCATTCAATACACATATGCTACGAGCCAATTTTGCCATACAGCTTCTCACCCTGAGTCCAATCAGAGGAGCACGAAGCACATGGAGAGACTGTCAGGAAGTCAGTGCCAAGGCCACATCATTGTCTCTAATGGAGGGGGGCAGAAAGTCCTCAGAGGAACAGGAACTCTTTCAATCCAAACACTTCCAATTCCCAATTATCCTCATCCCTCACCAGAAGCATTCGAGTGTTAGTCTTGTTCTTAGGGCCTAGGGCATGTGGGCCACAGAAGGGCAGAGACAAGTGGTTACCTGGAGTGGCAGGCAGCACCACAGCCCCATAGCCTTCCACACGGTACCTCTGCCAGAAGTCCAGCGAGAGGACCTCACAGTAGAGCACAGGCCACTCTGGGAGTGCATCTGGGAGCAATGAGAGAAGCGGCCAGGTCACAGGCAGCCTTCACCAAGAGACAGCACTGCTTGAGGGGAACCAAGGCCCAGGATCAACTGCTGAGCTACTCACCAGAAGATTCATCCTCCTGGAGGAAGAAGGCTTCAAACGTGAATGGGTAGGAGAAGTGAGCCACCTTGTCCTATAAAAAGGAGTGTCATAGGGTGGGCAAGGCCTCCCTTGGAATCTGTTCTCCTTGTGGCCAATGACAAGGTTATGTTCACAAGGGAAAAAGAAAAATGATCACCCAGGTGGGAAATAGGAGTCTGAGATGCAAAGGGACACCCAAATACAAGCTGCTGCCATGCTCAAAAAGACAGAGAGGATCTCTGGACCAGGTAGCCCTGCAGAACCCACACACAAGTCACCCAACTCTGGAATCCTCCCCAGGGCGCACAGCACTTGGCCTGATAAAACCTCAAATGCCATCCCAGGAGCAGATCTCATTCCCTTCCAGACACCCACTCTCATTCTCCATACCATTCCCAGGGACTTGGTGGCGCAGGTCTGTGTTACTCCTGAGAGCTGCTGGAATGCTGGGCTTGACCAGCCTGAAAGCCAAAGACCAAATATAGTAAGCTCACCTGGGAGGAAAGCAAGTCGTTCAGAAAAAGTTTCTTTTTTCATTTATTCACACAATCAATCATTCATTTACCATTTACTGAGTGCCTGCTATGTGCTAGCATATCTTAGGGGTATCTTGGTAACTAGATAGAAAAGATCCCCATCTCTCATGGAGCTGACATTCTGGGGGAAGCAGGGAGACAGACAAAAAACAAACCAACAAGAGACTATTGGGTAGTGATGAGTGCTATACTAAAAACAAAATGGGGAAGGGACTGAGCGATTGGGAGGCTCATTTAGACTGAGTGGTAAGAGAAGGTGTCTCAGAGGCGACACAGGCTGAGATCTAAACTCAGAAAGAACCAGCCATGCTAAGATATGGCAGAAAGGGTTTCAGACGAAGGAAACGGCCCTTAAAAGGCTCTAAGGTGGGAATGAACCTGGCTAGGAAGAATGACTGGAATGTTGTATGGAAGAGATAGGCAGGGGCCAGCTCACTCAGGGTATCAAGTTTACATTTTACTCTAAGTGGGAGGGGAAGCTGTTGGGGTTTTCAGCTCAAAAGGGACATAACTTGTTTACACTTTTTAAAGCTCAGCTTGGCTTTGGTGTCTGTGGCAAATGAAATGCAAATGGGAGCAAGGCGGGAAGCAGGGGGATAAGTCAGAAGTTGAATGCACTGGCCTAGACAAGAGATGGTGGTGGCTTGGTGTAGGGTGGTGGCTTGGTGTAGGGTGCTGGAGAGAACAAACAGGTTCACAACAGCTTTTGAAGACAGAACAGACAGGAACTGTTGACAGATTGGCTGGCTATAGGGAGCTAGGGAAAGTGAGGGATCAAGGATGTCCCCTAGGTTTTTGGCATCAACAACTCAGTAGATGACACTGCCATTCTGTTAGGATGGGGAAGACCAGGGAGGAGAGGTTTGAGGGAAGAGGAGGAATCAAAAGTTCTTTTTGGTCATGTTAGACAGAAATGACAAAGAGGTAACTGGATATGAGTCTGGAGTCCAGGGAAGAGGTTAAAGCTAGAGGCAGAAACCTGGGAGTCTGAGACGTATCGATGGTATTTAAGCCATAGGATGGATGAGGTCGCCCAGAAAGACTGCGGACAGAGAGTAACAGAAGGCCTTGGCTTAGCCGTGGGTACTCTCACAGTTGAAGATCAACAGAAGGGAAAGCATCACCCAAGGAGGCTGAGGGGCCACCAGCGAGACAGGAGAGAGAAGTGTGGAGCCAGAAGCCAGAGAAGTGTGTCATGCAGCACAGTGGGCTCTGGCAAATGCTTCAGGAAGGTCAAGTGAGGTGAAAGCAGGGAAGTCCCCACTGGGTTTGGTAAAGTGGATGTGATCTATGACCTTGAAAAGGACAGTAACAGTTTCAGCAGAGGAGTGGGAAAGGAAGCCTGACCAAATGCCTCTAGATCTGTCTGAATGGGTATAAAAGGAGAGACTTAAGAATATTACTTACGAGTAGTTGGCAATTCTACAAAGAAGTGGACATAGAGATTGTCATACTCATAGCCTTGGGCTGAAACTGCGAGAGAAAACAGGAAGCTATTTTAGCTTTTTCTCCTACTACCCTTAGCACCCAACCCAATCCTGAGGGGCCTACACACCCTGAGAGCAATTCTTTTGAGGGCCAGGAACCCTCTGTGTTTCCAGGAAAGACTCACCACTGAGTTTCCCAAGTACAGCAGACAAGGCCTCTACCAGAGTGGAGGAGACTATTCACAGCTCCATCTAGGCACGTGCCTAAGCATCAAGAGATCTATGCTAGCAAGACACTTACCTACCTCTCCATTTACAAAGAGCCGGAGGGCACCCGGGACAGTCTAAGGTGAAGAGAAGTGGGAAAGGATCAGCAGGCCTGGAGGGAATTGGCACTTCTCCTCCAGCCCCATCTACAAATCTGCAGACGACCTGACACTGGGGGTCAGGCCCTGGGTGTCACTACTGCACTTTCTCCCCACCCTGACACTCCTCCACAGATCTGTTTCCTTCATTCCTAAGATTCACAATGTAGGGGGAAAGTACATAATTTAAATGGCAGTGAGGACAATGCACTATGGGAAATTATTCAAGCAACAGCAACTGTCCTGTGGTATGCAATGGGAAGCCAGAATGCCCTGATCCCTTTAGATGGCTGAGGTCAAGAAACCAGGGAATTTTCTTTTTTAATTATTTGTGCATCTGTCTTATCTAACTTTTAAATACTGAGTATTTGTTGCTTATGCAATATGGAAATAGTGAAGGTTAATTTTTCAGAGAAAGAGAGAGAGACCAGGAAGTAATTCTATCCTTGTTTCCAAGTCTAGAGGTGGAACTCTTAGAATGAGAAAAGACAAAGAACAGCACAACAGAATAGCTGAACTAAACCACTTTTTTTTTTTTTCAGACAGGGCCTTGATCTGTTGTCCAGGCTGGAATGCAGTGGTGTGATCATAGCTCACTGCAAACTCAAACTTCTAGGCTCAAGCAATCCTGCTGCCTCAGCATCATGAGTAGCTGGGACTACAGGTATGTATCACCATGCCTTGCTAATTTTTTTTTATTTTTGTAGGGATGTGGTCTCACTATGCTGCCCAGGCTGGTCTCAAACTCCTGGCCTCAAGTGATCCTCCCACCTCAGCCTCACAAAGTGCTGGGATTATAGTCATGAGCCACCACATCGGGCCTATATTTTTTAAGAGCCAAAATATGTGACATACAGAAATGGCATCCCTGCCTCTCTATGGGGTATTTTGAAAAAATATCCACATGAAAGGTGAAGAAGACATTTTTCATCCTCGTATTTATTTTTTAAATTAATTATAAAGTCATACATAAATACATTACCACTGATAAAAATTCAAAACTACCTAAGTTTAGGGAATAAAAAGCAAAAATCCCTGATATATCCCTCTCACCACCCACTACCCACCTACCACATCTAATCCCACCCTCTCCAAACAAAGCCACCCACAGCATGTGCGTAGCCTTTCAGACCTTTTTCTCGGCATTAACAGTTCTCTATCAACATGCAATGTTGCAAAACACATAACAAGGACTATACGTGCTATTCTTTGACTTCCTTTTTACACCGTGGAGTATACCTTTGGGCCTTTAAGAGAGGTGCTGTAACTCATCCACAGTCAGAATGCTCCGGCTAAACACAGCTCACAGTGCTGCAGGAAGCCAAGCTACTCACCATCTCAAAATCAGTGCCTACGAGGCTGCTGAGATACTCCTTGTGCCGGCCATAAAGCTGAGGAAACAAACCAAACCAAAACTCAAGATGCAACCCAAGCTAGACCAAAGTTCAGTTCTGAACGGCAAGAAGAAAAGCAATAGTGGGAAGGGTCAGCAAGAGCTGGAGGCATAAGCACCTGACCCACCGCCATTTTACTGTGAAGCAGAGGCCCTGGAGTCAGCTGGTCTGGGGCGGAATCCTGACTCTCGCGCTTACAAGCTATGCCACCTTGGGCAGACTACTTAGCTCCTCAATCTCCGTTTCCCCACTTATAAGGTGGTAATAAGTGTTCACCTCAAAGGGCTGTTGTAAGGACTAAAGGAAACAAGGTATGTAAAGTACCTAGCACAGAACATGGTAAATGCTCAAATAAATGGTTATTGTTATTATTATAATATGATCAAAAACTTCTGTCTGATATGTCAGCAATGCTGCCTAAGTCAGAAGGGGCTATGAAGGGCAAGGCTTTTCCCGAGCAACTGCTGACATCAAGTTCAGAAATGGTCTCAGCTCCAGGCACCGAGGCTCATCCCTTCGATACTTGGAATGAACTCGCGCTTACATCCTTGAACACTCGCCGTTCCCGCTCCTCCTCCTCTGGCTGTGCGAGGGGAGAAACATTGTCGATCGTATATTTCCACAGCTCCTGCTTCTCCCCCTCCGTCTCAATCCTGTAAGGTCAAAACCACAGAAAGGAGCAACTCTAATAATGAGAGATGGGCCCTGGGATAGCTCCCAGCCCAGGGATGAGCGATCGGGACCATACACCTCACTGGAGTATATGATGATAAAAGTGGCTGTATTGACGACCAGGAGAGAGAAACAAAAGGGTAAAGCAGAGAAGGCACCAGACTAGACTCAGAAAGTATAGGTTCTGGGCCCATTTCTGGCTTGAAGTTACAGTCAAACTGTAAGGCACAACATTCCTGCCACCCAGTTCTCTCACCTGAAAAACGGACAGTTGGTCCAGATAATTTCTAATTTACATTTCTGTCATTTCCAAGATACAGAGATGAGGAACAGTCAGCCCACAGGAAAAGCCTGGCTGAGTTCACCCCACTCTGTTCTGGTCAGGTCCTACATTCAGCAGCACAGAGAATCACTGTCATTTAACTGTACCACTGAAGTGATCCCTTTCAAATTGGTGCAGTTGCACATTTTCTGAGAAAGGAGTCCCCGGTTTTCTAAGGCCCTATGACCTGGAACAGAATGCGAACCATTGCCTGGGAATGTAAAAGTTAGAACAGATGAAGGACTTTCTGACAGTCTAGTTGACTAGGGACAAAAAGTGCAACCAAGGGAAGGAATGCCAGTCTCCACTACCCCTTCCTTCCTCTCCTCACCGGAATGCCAGTCTCCACTACCCCTTCCTTCCTCTCCTCACCGGTAGGGTCCTTTGAGGCCTGTGAAGTCAGGCTTTACTGTGATCACACCATTGCTATCCACCTTCAGAGTACACAGGACATGTTCATACTTCTTATAGCCAAGCCTAGAAATCAGGAAAACACCAAGGTTGAGGTCAGTGGTCCTCCAGGGAAACAGGAAGAGATACTGAGCCCACTTCAGGGCAGAGAACAGAGGCTACAGGGAGAGCTGTCAAGGTAAAACTTTCTTCCAAGTACAACTAAGAAAAAAAGGAAGAAAAAGTCCCTCCCTCTCCTATAACCCAGGATGATAACAGAAAGGGGATAGCTGGTGAGAGGAGAAGAGGATGAGGATCTGAGCTGGCAGTGAGAAGCTTCACTCATAACTAAGAAAAAAAGGAAGAAAAGGTCCGTCCCTCCTTCCGCTATAACCCAGGATGGTAATAACAGGAAGGGGAGAGCTGGTGAGAGGACAAAAGGATGAGGCTCTAAGCTGGCGGTGAGAAGCGCCACTCACGTTTTACAGGGCCCCAGGTCCGCCATGATGTGCATTGTCTGAAGAGGGGTGTTAATGACATGGTTGTTCCTGACGAACTCTTCTGAGGGTTCCCAGGTGACGACGCGTGACTTGAGGATGCCGCCCTCCCTGGGAGACACCACAGAAAGGTCACTTCCCTGGCACACCCCAATGGAGCACCCCAGTGGAGAGCCACTTCAGAATGGGAAGTTAGAGCTGGTGGACACACTGTTTTGTTTTGTTTTTTAAGAGCCAAAATATTTGACAAACAGAAATGACATCCCTTCCCTCTCTCTGAGGCACTTTGGAAAAATGTCCACGTGGAGAGTGAGGAAGATATTTTATATTTTTATATTTATTTTTTAAATTAATTACAAAGTAATACTTGAATACTATATATAACCACTGATAAAAATGCAAAACTACCCAACTTTAGGAAATAAAAAGTAAAAGCTTGCCCCCCATCCCATGCCCGCACTCACATCCCTCGCCTGTCCTGCCGGCGCCGCCTAACATTTGCCATTCGCTCGACCAAGAATGAAGGCACCTCGCTGGCTGCAGTGGTCATTCTCTGACAGTGCTGGGAAAAGCAAGCAGCCCTGTGTAAGCCATCTGGTCAGGGCCACATGGGCCAAGTACCGGAAGGGAAGTATTCCTCCTGAAACCTCATCCAGGACCTGAATCCCGCAGGTTCCGCCACCTCACAATGATACACGCTAACAGAGGGAGCAGTGGCCAAACAACCCAAAGAAGATTTCTACCACATCGTGGTTTGCCTTCGGATTTTAAAAAGGAGTTATTTATGTTAATATTAAAATCAGCCTGCATTCTCTGAGCACAAACCAACAAAAAGTTGGGTTAGTTTGCTTGGTAGATGTTGAAGTTAACAAGGTGGTTAGAAAAATGCCAAATGGGATACAAGTATTTTGTGGGAAATCCTCACATGGTAACTGAGCACCAACTGCATTTTCATTTGCTTTTCCAAAACAGACAACCCAAATTTTATTTCATTTATATTATTTTTTTAAGAGACAGGGTCTCACCCAGGCTGCGGTGCAGTGGTGCTATCATAGTTCACTGCAACCTTGAACTCCTTGGCTCAAGTAATCCTCCCGCCTCAGCTTCCCAAGTAGCCAGGACTACAGGTACATGCCACCATTCCCAGCTAACGTTATCAATCCACAGCTCTAATAATGAAAGCACGTCAATCTTTCAAAAACATTTATTAATACCTGTTCCTTGCAGAGACCTACAGAGTCATAGACAAAAATAAAAAAATATAGGCTCTACCCTCGAGGAGCTTAAAATCTTACCGAGAAGACAGAAACAACTGAAATGCAGTGACTAAAGAAAATGTGAAACAAGGTTACAAGAGTATTTTTGTCATAGGCAAATTGAGGACATAAGCCATTTTCCATAGCTCTACTGAATTCCTCTTCAAACCCATATACTCAGAGTTGGGGCTGAATCCCCTGATGAATTTTATCTAGATTGTTCCAGACTCCACCACCTGTCTTTTTTCATGATGCATGGAGGAAGTCAAGCCCAGTGGTTACTTCTCCAAGTATGCACTCTGCAAGCATATAATAAGAGATACTGGCAGCTCCCCCAGGCCCTCAAGCAGGCAGAGAAGGGATCAACAGCCTTACCACCTGCAGACTATGCCCATTCTATTCCAGGCTGGCTGCCAGCAGCAGCAGCTCACAGCGGTTCCTAGACAGGCTACTTGTCTCCCCTTACTAGGCTCCTGACATAACACACAGAACTCAGTGAGGCAAAAAAGCTAGAGGAAGCAAAGATGGAAGCTACCAAAGATGGAAAGAACAATACCTCCTCCAAATTGGTGTATCTATCAGAGTCAGTGTAGGTAAAGATTCGTCGGTTCTTCTTGCCACCCGAATTCTCCAGCTTCAGGATCTCCTGACGGTACTGATAATCCAAAGGACTCTGACAGGCTGCTTCATTTTGGTACAGATCTACTTCAAACTGAGGTTACCATAAGGAAACAGAGATGTGTACATCATTATAATACATCAAACTTTTGCTTCTGTAACTGTTTAATCAAATCAGTTCTACAGAGCTGATGCTATCTGACACGTTTTCATAACCAACACTAAACTAATGAATGGTAGGGGAACCAAGAACATTAGAGCTAAAAGGAACCAGACTGATAGTCTAATCCAAGTCTGCTATTTTACAGATGGCATATAGCCCAGAGATGAAAAGTGCCTCACCCAGAATCATAAAACTGAGTAGTGGCAACCCCTATGTTACACTGCCCTTTAAACACAACAGGGGAAAGTATAAACTGTTACAACCTGTCTGGAAATCACTTTGGCAATATGTATCACCAGCCATGTGGAGGTAGACCAGATGGAATGGACAGAGAAGACAAGAGACACTGGCTCACCTGGCTAAAGAGCTTCTCTTGCCACCCAATCACAATCTCCTCCTCTTCGTCTTCCTCTGGGCGGTGTCCACCTCCAAAGACAACAGAGTGAATCAAATGCTTGAGCCAAACCAGCACCACTTCTTGCTCTGTGGTTGATTACAACCAAAGTCCCCATTCTTAAATTTGCCACAAAAACCAGCTGGAATTCAGCAATTTAGTAAGCACTCAACCTAGAGAAATGCTAGAGAGGCTGTATATGAGAGTTAGTATGAGTAGAAGCCAAGATTAGAACCCAAAAAGTCTTAATCATGACTCTAATTTGAATAAAAGAAAATACCCCCCAGTAATTTTTTTGGGGGGTGGGGGATGGAGTCTCACTCTGTCACCCAGGCTGGAGTGCAGTGGCACTGTTTCAGCTCACTGCAACCTCCTTTTCCTGGGTTCAAGCGATTCTCCTGCCTCAGCCTCCCAAGTAGCTGGGATTACAGGCACACACCACCAACCCAGCTAGTTTTTGTATTTTCAGTAGAGATGAGGTTTTGCCATGTTAGCCAGGCTGATCTTGAACTCCTGACCTCAGGTGATCCACCTGCCTTGGCCTCCCAAAGTGCTGGGATTACAGGCGTGGGCCATGGCGCTCAGCCTGCTCCAGGAAATATCTAATCTAACTGGATAAAAGAAACTGAAATTTAGATATAAGCTGAATAGCCAGCCCTTCCTCAGTCCCAACTGTCTGCGTTTGCTAGAAAATAACCCTGGCATTTTTATCTTTACTATTTCTGAAGCCATATATGTAGAATCACAAACACTGAAATTTAGGAGACCAAGTGTCAGGAGAGGACAGTGAAGGCAAATAAATGATTTTTTAACAGAACCAAATCTGGCTGAATGCAGTGACTCACGCCTGTAATCCCAAAATTTGGGGAGGCTAAGGTGGGAGGATCACTTGGGCCCAGGAATTTCAGACCAGCCTGGACAACATAGCAAGACCTTTTCTCTACTAAAACTTTAAAAAGATCAACCGAGTGTGATGGTATAGGCTGTAGTCCCAGCTAGTTGGGAGGCTGAGGCAGGAGGATGGCTTGAGCCTGGGAAACCACAGTTTACAGTGAGCTATGATCATACCACTGCACTCCAGCCTGAGCAACAGAATGAGATTCTGTCTCAAAACAAAACAAAAACAAAAACAAAGAAAACAAATCTAATCTAATACACTCTTGGCTGGCTGAGTATGCCTTTTTCAGAGACATGTTTCACAACCTGCGAGCCCACACTCTTGCCCAGGAACAGCTCTGAACAGAAAGAGAAACAATAAAAGCAGACAGACTGCTGACAATAACCACTCTGTCCTCTCCTCCTCATTCTTTTGGTTTCCCAGATAAGGAAAACCACAAGAACACAGTTGATCTTCATATGCACATCATATGCATATTTTTCAAGCAGTCCCCAGTTTAAAAATTGTTTTTAAAAGTGTTTATATGTGTGTTTAGAGTTTGGGGCACGTTTTCTCTTTTAAAAATGCCACGAATAGAATGTAGGTTTCCGGGCAAATCTGTAACACATCAGAAGTACAGTATTTGTTATCTCACTACATTTGGCCACAATTCTGATTAGTATCAGAATTAGTATTAGATGGCACATCACCACCATAACACCCACTGGCAGTTGGCTGAGGCCTAAAAGTGGCCAAGTCTATGAGGTTCTTCCCGAGCTCGGCAGCAGGCTGATAATGAAGAAAGTTGCTTGATGTGATTCTTTGCAGGTGGACTCTGTCAAGAAAAGCCCAAAATATTCGTTACCAGACATGCAACCGGGAGATGAACACAAAGCAAGGATGGGGGAAACAGAACAGAGGAGGTAGGGTTGCCAAGGTGTGCTGGGTGCAGACAACGGAGAGGGGGTGGGTGGGTGCGCGGTCCTATAGGGAAGAGTGAGGGTGAGAGGGTGTACTGGGGACACAGGGCTCTGAGAAACTGGGAGCAACAAGGACATGAATGGACTTGGGTGGGCCTGTAAGGGGTTCTTGGAGGCTGTGAGTGGATGGGGGGTACGGATAGTGAAAGAAGTGGGGAGCCCGGAGAAGAAGCGGTCGGGATTGTAAGAAGTGGGGACTTCAGAACACCGAGTTCAGGTTGGAATGATCTAAGGATATAAAAACATGGGGCCTCGGGGCTGGGGCGGTGCGACTACCGGAGGCGCAAGTTGCGCACGGGGTCCCGGGAGCGATACACTGCCTCCCCGGTGTCAGTGCTCCAGACGGTCTCCGCCATGACAGCTGCGACGCGGCGCGACTGCGCCGGAAAGCGCGCCGCTCCGTTTTCCTGGCAACGGAGACGCTGGATCGGGAGGCGACGGAGGTGCTGCGCGCGCAACCCGCCGTTCTCGTCACGGTGCCACAGTCGCAGTCGGTCACCCAGTGCAAGTGCAACCCAAGCCGAACGCCCAAGAGGGCTCCAGGGTCCTGCCGATCACCGCTTACCATGTATGCGAATAAAGCTCACCCAAAGCGGGACCTCGTGCGCTGTGCAAATGAGGAAACTGGCACAGCCATCAGCCCACCTCATATAGACAGACAGATGCAGAAATGATGATGGGGACCAGGTGACCTGAGTCTTCGCCCTCTACCTTTTCCACCATGCCACACTGCCTTCCACTGAACGCGTGAAAACTTTGGCCTGAAAATCGGTGGATGTGACTGTAAGAAATGCACTCATTATTCCCAAAGGAGTCAGGGAAGGTGATGGCCCTTAGCCAGACAGGAAAATATATTCTTGGAAGACAAAAAAAGTGTCAGAAGATTTATTAGTCTTTGTGTTGATATTCACTGAGCAAAGAAAGAAAAAACAAGGAAGTCAACAGTAAGGAAGGAAACGATGTTATTATCGAACTGGTTCTTAGCTTGTGTGTGTTAGTTTTGGATCATTAAGCCACTTTGTTACTGCACTGGCTCCCTGAAAAGCCAAAAAAGTGACATTCACAAGTCATGCTTCGTTGGACTAGCAAAGGAACGACATGCTGTAACCTCACGTCTGGCGTCCCAGCGCTTTGGGAATGTCAACATTTATCAGCCTTGTTCACATCTGGTCCTCCTCCAACAAAGTAAGCAATTGTCCCCTGAACTCGAGAATCTCATGCCAGTTTGATGATTTGGCATTGGAAGCTCTGGGTGCCATAGCCAGTAGTTGTGTAACACCGACTCACCATAAATAGCACCATTTATTTAGGATCTAGTGCGGCTTGAGCACTTTGTTTGCATTGTCCCAAATCCTTGTAGAAGCCTCTCAAAAAGGTATTTTTATTCACTTTAAGAGTGAAGTTCGTGAAGGCCAGGGTTTAAAGGACTTGCTAAGCTTGCAAGTGGTAAAAGTACTGGGATTCCAGCCCAAGTTCTGTCTTTTGAAGCCTAACCACCTTCCACTTTGCCTCACAGCCTCTCACCTACCAATTTATTCCATAAACGCACACATTTCCAACCTGGGAAATAATAATTTTAACAGATAAAACAAAAGGCACCTTTCCAGCTCCTAAGAAATGGTCTAATGTTTCCTTTTAAAATTGTGAGTAGGCAATCTGTGCCACATGCACAACAGCTGATAAAGTGGAGCCTGATTATAGTTTAATTTTATAACGAAATCCAACTTATAACAAAGTTAATCTGACATAATTATATGCAAAATAGTTTCTATACCACATGTTATGGAAATATAAGCTATTTGTGTAAGCAACCATAATTAGTATAATTTTTATATAGGTAAACTAAGTTTTCATGTTTTGTTTATTGATTTCTGTGAATCAGGATCCTTTTATGTTTAAATATTCAGCTTATTGGTCTTAAGTACATTTACGTTGTTTTGCAACCATCATCACCATCCATCGCCACTACTTTCTTATTTTTGAAAATTGAAACTCTGTTCCCATTAAATAGCAACTCCTCATTCCCCTCTTCCAGCCCCTGGCAACTACCATTCTACATTTTCTCTCTATGAAATTTGACTATTTTAGATACCTAATCCATATTGTAGCATGTGTCAGAATATCTTTTTTTTTTTTTTTTTTTTACTTTAAGTTCCGGAATACATGTACAGAACATGCAAGTTTGTTACATAGGTATACATGTGCCATGGTGGTTTGCTGCACCTATCAACCCATCACCTAGATTTTAAGCCCTGAATGCGTTAGTTATTTGTCCTAATGCTCTCCCTCCCCTTGCCCCAGACTCTGCAACAGGCCCCAGTGTGTGGTGTTCCCCTCCCTGCGTCCATGTGTTCTCATTGTTCAACTCCCACTTATGAATGACAACAGGCAGTGTTTGGTTTTCTGTTCCTGTGTTAGTTTGCTGAAGATGATGGCTTCCAGCTTCATCCATGTCCCTCCAAAGGACATGATCTCATTCCTTTTTATGGCTGCATAGTATTACATGGTGTATATGTACCACATTTTCTTTATCCAGTCTATCATTGATGGGCATTTGGGTTGGTTCCATGTCTTTGACATTGTAATTAGTGCTCCAATAAACATACGTGTGCATGTGTCTTTATAGCAGAATGGCTTATATTTCTTTGGGTATATACCCAGTAATGAGATTGCTGGGTCAAATGGTATTTCTGGTTCTAGATCCTTGAGGAATCCCCACACTGTCTTCCACAATGGTTGAACTACTTTATATTCCCACCAACAGTGTAAAAGTGTTCCTATTTCTCCACAGCCTCGCCAGCATCTATTGTTTCCTGACGTTTTAGTAATTGCCATTCTGACTGGTGTGAGATGGTATCGCATTGTGGTCTTGATTTGCATGAACCAGGATTCTTAAACCTGAGATCCATGGGTGGGATTCAAGAAGTCTATGAATCCTTTCCCTAGAATTCTGAATGGGGGATTTTTCTAGAAAGAGTTCATAGCTTTTATCAGATTCTCAAAGGAGTTTGTACCCTGATATCAAGAATGGCTTGGGCCAGACACAGTGGAGTTTAGACCCAGGAGTTTAGACCCACTAGGGCAACATAGGGAGACCCTGTCTCTAAAAATAAAAAATAAAAAAATTAGCCAGGTTTGGTGGTGCATGCCTGTGGTCCCAGCTACTTGGGAGGCTGAGGTGGGAGGATCACGTGGGCCCAGGAGGTCGAGGCAGCAGTGAACATAATTGAAAAGGAAGGAGTAAAATTGTGTTTATCTACATACAATATGAACCTAAACAATCCTAAAGAATCTACAAAAATGCCAGCAGAACTAATAGGGTTATAGAATGCAAGGTCAATATACAAAAATCAATGATATTTCTATATACTAGGAACAAACCATTTGAACTTGAATTTTAAAAATACAGCCATTTAAAATAACATCAAAAAGCACAAAATATAAAATTAACAAAATATGTGCAAGCCTTGTACACTTAAAATGTCAAAACATTGGTAAGATGAAGACCTGGATAAAGTAGAGTACTATAACATGTCCATGGATTGGAAGAGTCTATTATCATTAAGGAAATTATCCTCAAGATTATCTAAATCTCAGTAAAAATCCCACCAGGTTTCTTTGTAGAATTGACAAGCTGACTCTTAACATCTATATGGAAATGCAAAGGAGTTACATGGTTAAAATAATTTTGAAAAAGATCACACCTGTAATCCCAGCACTGTGGGAGGCTGAGGTGGGCAGATCAAGAGATTAGGAGATCGAGACCATCCTTGCCAACATGGTGAAACCCTGTTCTACTAAAAATACAAAAATTAACTGGGCCTGGCGGCATGCACCTGTAGTCCCAGCTACTCCAGAGGCTGAGGCAGGAGACTCGCTTGAACCCGGGAGGCGGAGGTTGCAGTGAGCCGAGATCACACCACTGTACACCAGCCTGGCAACACAGCAAGACTCTGTCTCAAAGAAAAAAACAAAAAAAAGAGTCCAAAATAGATCTGTACATAGATGGCCTATCAATTTTTGACAAAGGTCCCAAGGTAATTCAATGGAGAAAGGACAGCATTTTCAACAAATAATGCTGGAATAATAAATCCATAAGCGAAACAAATACAAAGATGAACAAAATTCAACTCCTTACCCTACACAATTTAATGAACTGAAGCAAAATGAATTATAGACCTAAAAAGTAATAGTTACAACAATAAAACTTCTAGACAGAAACATAGGGACAGATCGTTGAGATCCTGAGTTGGGTAAATATTTTCTTAGGACTCAAAATGTACAAACTATAGAAGAAAAAATCAATTGTCATCAAAATGCAAAACACCTTTTCTTTGAATGACACTGTCAAGAAAATAAAAAGAAAAGACACACTGAAAAATATTTGCAAAACACCTATCTGATAAAGGGCTTATATCTGGAATATATAGTCTTACACCTCAGTAATAATAATACAAACAATCTTATTCTTTAAATAGTCAAAAGATTTGAACAACTTACCAGAGAATATATATGAATGACATTAACCCAGGAAAAGATACTTGATATCATTAATCATCAGAACATTACATATTAAAAACACAAAGATACCACAGCACACCTATTACAATGGCTAAGATTTAAAAGTTAGATCATACTAAATGCTAGTGAGGACATGGAGCAACCGGAACTCTCATAATTACTTATCAGAATGCAAAATAATACAGCCACTTTGGGAAACTGGAAATTTCTTATGAAGTGAAACATTTACATACCATATGATCCAGCAATCTCATTCCTAAGTATTTACTCAAGAAAAATGACAGTATGTGTCCACAAAAAGGCCTGTATGTAAATGTGCATAACAACTTATAATAGTAAAAATGGGAAACAGTCCAAATGTCCATCAATGTGTAAATGTTTAAATAAATTGTGTAATTTGTATAATATTTATACAATGAAATACTACTCCATAATAAAAACAAAGTAACTACTGATACATAAAACCACATGGATGAATCTCAAAATCATTATGCTCAGTGAAAGAAACCAGACACAAAAGACTATATACTGTACAATATATTTGATATGGCATTCTTTAAAAAGGAAAAGTTATAGAGATGGAAAATAGATCAGTGGTTGCCAAGGATTGGGTGTGGGGATAGGGATTGAGTATAAAGGGCAGTCAGTGTGAGGGAATTTTAGGGGTGATGAGACCGTTCTAAATCTGTGGTGATGCTAAACAACTTGTTGCATTTGTTAAAAACCTACAGAAGTGTATCAGTGAGCGAATTTGACTGTATGTAAATTTTAAGCTATTTACCAGGTTGTGAGGGGTACTTAAAATGGAATGCAAAGTATGACAAATGACTCTGTTATAGATGACTCACCTAACCACACTGAAGGGGGTGAGGAAGCAAAGAGCCAACCTAAGTAACTTTGGAAAACTATTTTGGCTGAAAGCTGAAGGATGAAGACAGAGAGATCTGTCCACAGACACTATACTCTAGTTGGTAAATTTGTTCCTCAGAGGAGTTGAGTTAGCAATTCTAAAGCTACTTTATGTATGTACTATCACTAAACAAATAAGTAAATATGTGGTAGATAATGAGTACCACTTCCATGTCTGAGAAGGAAGTTATAAATAAGGAAAGGGGTGAAGGCAAGAATGGACCCTGTGATGCTGGATCAGAGTTGGAGGTAGCAGTAAAAATTCATGGGTGTTTAAAAAGATATGTATAAATACCACTTGGTTGAGTCTTTTTTTTTAAGAAATAAAAAATAATAATAATAAATAGACCAGGCATGGTGGCTCATGCCTGTAATCCCAGCACTTTGGGAAGCTGAGGCAGGTGGATCACCTGAGATCAGGAGTTCAAGACCAGTTTGGCCAACATGGCGAAACCCCATCTCTACTAAAAATACAAAAATTAGCCAGGTGTGGGGTACATGCCTGTAATCCCAGCTACTGGGGAGGCTGAGGCACAAGAATCACTTGAACCCAGGAGGTGGAGGTTGCAGTGAGCCAAGATCACACCACAGCACTCCAACCTGGGCAACAGAGCAAGACTCCATCACAAAAAAAAAAAGAAAAAGGAATTTTAAAAATATATGTAAAAGAGTCAGAAGTGTGTGTGCGTGTGTGTGTGTGTGTGTGTGTATATGCATGAGTTAGTATCCACACATGTAACTTCTAGCTCTGTCTACTGAGAGAGCCCAGAAGCAGTCACTCCTCAACAGAAATGAGCATACCTAGTACCCAGACCTTGGTTTCTAAAGACCATTCTCCACTACAAAGGAATCAGGGCTCCTTGGAGAATTGATTGATTCCCAGAGAAGCAGCAAAATGAAACTTCTTAGACACTTCTTAGCTGGGTAACTCCCATCAGCCAAGAACAATCCTGATATGGGTATAGGTATGTGCTGTTAACAGTCAACATACTTAGCAGCTGGCAAAGAAGATCTTGGTAGCACCAACAGCATCTGCTACAAGTACGTTTTGGGGAGGTGACCCCAGGGAACATTGGATGGGAGTGGGGCTAAACTCAGGCCAACTTACTTAGGGCACCAAAATCATGAGTATCCCCGCCTCTTCCCAGGCCCCTTCCAGGCAGTGTGCCAACAGGTAGAACAAGTGAGACTACATGAGTATTACCATGTTGATATTACCAGAGTCAGTAGGAGAATAAAATAGTTCAGCATTACCCAGGAGCTGAGCCTCTGAAGCAGGTCGCTTGTATATCCTAGCCAGATCTTAAATGTCTTTTCCAAAGAAACATACTAAGCTTCTGACAACTGATTGCTTTATCCTGAGCAGCCCTGTTTTCCCTACAGTGTCCAACAGGTTAGCTCAGGTCTCCAGTGACATGTCAAGACTTGGGGCAATAGGAGTATTCTAAACAGTAGGACACTGATAATATTGGCTCCTATGGCTCCTCCTCCTCCAAGAAGAGGATTCAATTTTTTAGAAATACAGGGACTTTACAGTCCACCTTCCATGCTCCTCCCATTCTTGGTATTCTCCTGGAAATCACAAAGAAATTAATCTCTTCAGCAAATTCTAATAAGCCAGTCTTCTCCTTTTCTTTTTCCAGAACTTTCCACCAACTATAAGATTCTTTCAAGTTTGATCTCATTATAGCCCACTGACTTTTTCCAAATTATCAGTGAGCTTTTGAAAGTATGCATTCATATTTACCCAATAATTTTAAGTCAAGATTTTGGCTCTTGTCTCAAAAGAATCATTTGGCTCCAGCTATTAGAACTGAAATTAGATAGTTCCTTGAATTTGCTTTGAACAAGAATTCTCAGCAATCCTGTCAGAGACTACAAGATATGGTAGTTAAGAGTTTGTGCCATAATTCATTAATTAATTCACTTAATTTATTAAAAAAATTTGTGTTTTGATGGTCTTGGAATATGTAGTATACTAAACAGTCTCTGACCTCATGAAATTTACATTATGGTTGGGGTAGGTAGACAGTAAACAAATGAAAAAGTAAAACATAGTACAATATATGGTGGTCAGTTCCATGAAGAAAAATAAAGCAAGAAAGAATAATGCTATGGTTTGAATGTCTCTTCCAAAACTCATGTTGAAACTTAATCCCCAATGTGGATTAATGAATTAATGAGCTGATGGATTAATGGGTTATCATGGGAGGGGAACTGGTGAGGACCTGAGCTGGCACATGCACACTCAGCCCCTCGCCGTGCGATACCCTGCACCACTCTAAGGAGAGTCCTCTCCAGGAAGAAGGCCCTCACCAGAGTGACCCCTCAACCTTAGACTTCTCAGCCTCTAGAACTGTGAGAAAGAAATTCTTTTTCTTTATAGGGATACCCAGTTTCATGCATTCTGTTACAAGCAACAGAAAACAAAGGTAATAAGAATTACAGGAGGAAGGCCAGACACAGTAGCTCACGCCTATAATCCCAGCACTTTGGGAGGCCCAGGCAAGAGGACTGCTTGAGGCCAAGACCAGCCTAGGCAACATGGCAAGATCTTGTCTCTACACAAATTAAATTAAAAAAAATTAGCCAGGCATGGTGGTGCATGCCTATAGTTGTAGCTACTCGGGAGGCTGAGGTGGGAGTATTGCTTAAGCCCGGGAGTTTAAGGCTGCAGTGAGCTGTGGTCGTGCCACTGCACTCCAGCATGCACAACAGAGCAAGATCCTGTCTCAAAAAAGCAAAAAAAAGAATTGTAGAAAAAGAAGAGTTTGACATTTTTTAAAAGGGAAATCTGGAAACACTAAGACTGATATTTAAGCAAGTACTCAAAGATGGTGAGGAAATGAGCCATGTGGCTATCTGGAGAATGAGCATTCCAGGCGGATGAAACAGCGAATGCAAAGCTGGGTGCTGGGGCATGGGTGTATTTTGTCTCAACTGTCTTACAACTGATGCAAGATTTTTCTCAGCCCCTTCACTGGACTTACAGCAGGGGTACCCCCTCTACTCAGCCCACCACGCTCAACCCCTTGCAGGAGGGAGCACATGAGCGAGTGAGTGTGGGGTCCAACCAGCCACTCCTAGTGCCAACACAGGAGCAACCTCCATGCAGGGCCCGCAGAGGCACCCAGCTAAGGGTGCCCGAAATCCCAAAGGCCCAGAGGGGTTGTTACAGTGCTCCTTTAGTTCCACTGTCCACGAATAGCAGTGTGTTAACAGTTCAGTTGGCCCCTTGCCTCATCACGTGGGGCAGCTGCCCTCCACCAGCGAGGGCAAAGGGCCAGTGTGACAACCTTTCCGGGTAAAGTGTCCCAAGTCCAAGAAAAATGAAGTCACATGGACAGTTGAAGGATGGCAAAGGTGGAGAATTTTAGTGAGTGATAAAAATGGCTCAATGGAGAGGGGAACAGGAGAGGCAATGAGAAGGGCAGGTCATCTTCCCCAAAGTCAGGTTGTCTCTTCACAAAGTCAGGAGTCTCCTCTTCTACCAACTGAGCCTGGGGTCTTTATAGGCACAAGATGGGGAGTGCGTGCTGATTGGTTTGTGGGTATGCAAAAAAAGTTAAAGTGAAAACACCACTCAAAGGTGGGCATGACTGTGTAGAAAACCAATTAGGAAAAGCTAGATATATGTGAAATAGGTGAAGGATGGGGATCAATCAGAGGAAAGCACATCAAACAGGAGGACAATTTCTCAATCCAGTCCAAGGATTTAACTTGTAGCTTGGCTTTCAGGCTTTAAATTATCTTTGATTTGGAGGTGGGTACCCAACCCTGTCTAGCAGGCATTTGGCTACCTCCTGTCACTATCATTATATATGCATAATTAGAATAGTTTATATTGTTAAATTAAACCTGTCTCCAAGCTCCCCCTCAGCAGAGCTGATGCGATGTTCAATGTTGTTATTGTGGCCCCTTCCACTTCCTGGACTCAGTGCAGAGTTCCTATGTCCCAGAAAGGGGCCTCCAATCCATGCTGGTCAGTGCTGGGGTGGTCATGCCCCAAGCTCCCAGCTGAGCAGGCTGCTCTCTGCTTACCATGTCCATCTTCCTCCTTGTGACTAACTTGGCCTCCAAAGACCAAAGCCTATAGAGTCCAGTCCCAGATATCCATGTGCCACCCTGTCAGAGGTCCTGCCCCATGCAGGAATGCTGCAAGAGAGCTGAAATTCCCTGTTTCTTTGTCCTGCATCTCCAAGGTAACTACCAATCCCTCCAACCCTGTAGGCTTCAGCCACCTACCAGTTTCCTCTCCATTCTCCCTCCTCCCCCCCACCGCCCCCCACCATACCTCAATTGAGCTCCCTAGCCCTGTGAGCTATGTTTGTTTGTCACTTGTGTTTTTGTTTGTTGTTATTTGTTTGGTTAGTTTGGTCTATTGTTTATTTGCTTGTTGTTTATTTTGTTTTTTCACAACAAAGGCTTGTTAATCTTCCCAAAGAAAATTCTGCCCTCCAGGACACAAAGCTTTAATTGCTCTCTTGAGAGAGGGTGAAGGGAAAGGTATTTTTAGTCTTTGAACAGAAGAAAATTAAGATTTCAATCGCATTAACATCTCTGGAATCCTTTCCCAGCTCTCCACCTCCAGGACCACCAGGCACTACCTCTTTCCAGGATACCATTAGTTCCTACCTTCATCATTGCAATAGGGTGCCTCCTGACCTTCCTCTCTCCAGTCCTACCCTCCACCTCTTCCCCACCCTAAAGCCAAGTGATCTTTCTAGAGCAATAATCTGATGACCCTTAAAATGTCTTTGCCAATTAAGGAACAGGCACATGTTCCAATTCAAGCCAGTGAGATGTAAGAAAAGGCTTGCCAGGATTTCTGGGAAAGCTATTCTTTCTCTTCTGTGAGATTCTCTGCCTTCCCCTGCAGGGGACTGTGTGCCATTTTGCCTGCAAGGGAAGGATGGAGTTGAAGCTGAGAGGAGGCAAAGCCAGGAGAACTGCAGGGTGAAGGAAGCCAGGCCCACTGAAGTAAGTCAACCCTGAAGTCAACCCTATCCCTGGATTCTTGTTAGAGGTTTTTTTTTTCCAAATGATCAAAAAATATGGAACAATTATTGGTTGCATAGCAATGTGAATACTCGACAAAACTGAACAGTACACTTAAACATGGTTAAGATGGTAGATTTTATATTATGTGTATTTTACCACAACTAAAAAAAATTACACCAACAACAGCAACACAAATATGGAACAAATCGTATAATCACCATTCACGTGCCCAGCATTCAATTTGAAATTTGCCTTGTTAGTTAAGCCAATTTGAGCTAGTTTGTTGGTGACCTGGACCCAGCAAACGCATACTAAGTAATACAGAATGTGTGCCTGGAAGTAGGCATGCTGCAATTAACAGGCTTATACTTGATGGAATTGGCTGAAGAGATAGGGCTTGATCCTGAGCTAGAAAGTTAGCAATCCTATTTAAGGGATTGTGAAATAGAACTGGTTTCTCTGCGTGTTGAAGTTTAATGTGCAAAAAAAAATCACCTGGGGATCTTGTTCAAATGAAGATCCTGATTTGATGGGAACTGAGAGTCTGCATTCCTAACAAGCTCCCAGGTGATGCCACTGCTGCTGAGCCATGGACAACTCTTTGGA
This sequence comes from Nomascus leucogenys, assembly GCF_006542625.1. Lineage (NCBI taxonomy): Eukaryota > Metazoa > Chordata > Mammalia > Primates > Hylobatidae > Nomascus > Nomascus leucogenys. Next base: position 7,723,720 of record NC_044394.1, read on the forward strand.
TAGGAAGGAGTTACACTGATGTGTCTGGGAATGGGGACCACATACTATGCAGGCTGTTGCATTAGGAGGGTGGTGGGGAAAATTCAGGATGTTGGATTGTGTTACCAACTTCTTACAGCCCTCAGTAAGGTTCTACAAGAGACAGGCCCTTAGTTTCACACTGGCCTATGTGAAAACAAGAAAATACATCTCTGTTAAGAGAGGTTCTCTCTTGGCGGGGCACGGTGGCTCATGCCAGCACTTTGGGAGGCCGAGGCAGGTGAATCACAAGGTCAGGAGTTCAAGACCAGCCTGTCCAAGATGGTGAAACCCCGTCTCTACTAAAAATACAAATATTAGCTGGACATGGTGGCAGGTGCCTGTAATCCCAGCTACTCGGGAGGCTGAGGCAGGGGAATTGCTTGAACCCAGGGGCGGAGTTGCAGTGAGCCAAGGTTGCACCACTGCACTCCGGCCTGGGTGACACAGTGAGACTCCAAAAAAAAAAAAAAAAAAAAAAGTTCTCTCTGCCTATGAACTGCAATTTAAAAATGGCTGAAATGTGATCACGTGACTATGTCATCTTGGTCAATTTTTTAGAGTCTGCCCATATTTGTAGAATGAATGCATGAATGAGTGAGTGAACTTGCTATAAGAAAGAGCTAGATAATTAGAGCCTCCCAGCAATGAAGCAGGTTGCCATGTAAATACTGAGCTCCCCAACCCCAGAAGTGTTCAAGCAGTGACTTGATGACCATCTGTCAGCTTTAATGTAAATAAATATGACCTGGGGATTTTGTGAAAATGCAGATTCTGATTTGGTACATCTGGATGGGGCCTGAGATTCTGTATTTCTGAGTAGCTCCCAGAAGATTCCAATGCTGTAAGACTTTGGATCATACCTTGAGGAGCAAGGATGTAGTGGGGAATCCTACAGAGGGTAGAAAGTTCAGCTAGATTAGTAGTTTCCAAATCTGCCTGTATGTCAGACTCACCCAGGAGGTTTATTAGAAATAAAGGTTCTCCAACTCCAATGCCAGAGCTGGAATTCTGTAGACCAGGAGCAGAGTCTGGATGCCTGTATTTTTCCCAAGCTTTCCACTGATTCAGATGCAGCCTTTGGGAATCACTGAACCAGAGGCTTTGTTAAATGTTGTTCAAACTCTAAGCTTACTTTTTAAAAGAATCAGACAAATATAAATCAGGATGAGGCAAAGCCAGGCTGACTAAAATCCCCTTGCTGTATTTACTTGGCAAATATCACCAGGGTCAAAACACTGCCCTGTTATTTATGAGTCCTAGATCTATGCTTAACTCCATTTCTAGAGAATATCACATTTCCTATATTTTTGCAGATTGGAATTACGTTGTGCTCTTAAAGTAGCCCAATTAATGATTTCTTGAACCCCATCAACTTGTAGTGAAACAACATAATTATGTTAAAAAAGAGAACTTCCACATTAGGTTTCTTGGAGAATGTTTCAAAAGATAAAAATAGCAAGGAAATCTAGAATTGTGTGACACATTGAAAACATCCCACAAACGGGAATCGTCCCAATTGAGTCTGTTAGGTCATGGTCTCTTGCTCTCATTGCAGCTGTGAGCAGGGAATTGCAGATCCCTAATCTGAGGCTGTAAAGTTTTATTGCTACAGATTTGATAAGTTCTAGGAGGGCAGAATCTCAGACTGATTTGATCAATTTCTGTTTTTCTTTCTCATTCATCATTTTCTCTTTTGACATGGCCACAAATGGGAGGGTTCATGAAGGTGGGCCGGCGCCAGGTTTTAGAACTTGGGGCTGGAGGGAGAGGCTGGACTTTTACCCCATTGCAGGGGTTAGAAGGGCCAGTTGAATTTGTAGGATGTTAAATCCAGTAAGGACCAGGATTAAATTGCCAGGAGTGGCAGCACCTTGGGTACTAGATCGAAATTCAGGGCAAAATTTCAGAGTTTAGACATGGAAAGCTAACAGTGGGGCCATCACCTCATGGGGGGCCAGGTACTGAAGTCAAAATTGGCCTCCTGAAATCTGTAGCAAGAAGGGAAAAGAGAAAACACGAGTTACTATAAGCAATGCAGGCCGGTTTTCAGCTGTTAGGCTAGGAAATTCTGCTAGGCTTTATTTCAGCAGGCAGACTTCTTCAGCTATGCAGTATCCAGGTCCACAGGGACTTCAGAGAGGTGGGAGCAACTAGCCTAGGTTGCCGAGTTCAAGAGCAGAAACCCTGCCTGGGCCAGCTGCTGTCCTCAAGCTGAAGATGGATTGTTTCACATCCATGTGACCAAAAGAGGGCAAAACTAGAGCTGGCTTCTTGGGGACAGGGTGGTGCCATGGCCCCCATCATCTCCTTTTTTCTTCCCATCAGATAGCAAGCAGCTCATTGGAGAGCCACACAGTCACCAGGACAGAGAGAATGTCCAGCAGCAGAAGCCAAAAAAAGAAACTTTCCCTTTCTGTCTCCCCTGTCTGCGGCATGCAACCCAGCTATGAGGACGTGGGGTTGAAGCCATTTCCTTTTTCAGTTTCAGCTTCTGACCCTCCTCAGGATTGGAAGTGGAGATTCAGAGGCTGGGAGGGTGAAAGCGTGACGTCTCAAGAACCAGCTCTTGCTGAAGTCGCTGCTCACCTTCCTGTCTCAGGGATGCTCCTGATGCTACGGACTTCATGTGAATCATGCTGTACATGTCTGCATGCCTGAGCCGAGCTTATCCTCATGGCACCCTGCGAGGCAGGCTGCTGCTCCCACTCCCACTCGCCAGAAGAGGAAGCCGAGGCTCAGAGACTGAGTAACCCTAGGGGTTACGCAGCCACCGAGCAGGGTCGTCAGGGCCCTATGAGATTTCCTTCCGACTCCGCTCTGAACTCACTCTCATAGGCCCAAGCTGGGCGCCTCCCCCAGGGAACACTGTAGTGGCCCAGAAAACACAGAGCACAGGTTACATTTGGCTCACATTCCTGGTGTGTCCATTGTAGGTTGCTGTGAAGTAAATTTTAAATTTTTATATAAAAACAAACAGATAATTTCTTGAGTGTGACATAAAAGCATGAATTTGAAAGTTAAAATGTAAGATATTGACCTTTTACTTAATAATAATGTAACAATATTGCTTTATTAACTGTGACAAATGTATCATTGTAAAATAAGATAATCATGATGAAAGCTGGGTGTGGAGTGTACAGGAACTCTGTATTATCTTTGTAATAATATGGTAAATCTAAAATTGTTCCAAAATAAAAACTTTTCTCTTTAAAAAAGTAAGATATCAAATAAATTTTAGAATCTCAGTTTCCTTCAGGGGTACCTGGTCATGATTATCTTTTGTTAGAGGCATATCAGAGGCCATGTTGCTTGCTGAGTAGAAGGACATTCTACAGTGCACGCTTACAGCCTCTTGAAAAGCCTGTATTCATTAAGAGAAGAAAAAGAGAGTGGGACATGAAGATTCTTTCACTTCCTCTCCCCGGCCTCTGTCCCCTTCTTAGCACTGTGAGAAGAGTGAGAGGCAATAACCACTTCACCCTCCCCAGGTTCCCACCAGAGTGGAAGGGATTCCATCACAGACAGACTATTTGAGCATTTCACCCCATTCCGGCCTCCACCACAATCTTCCAGAGCATCTGTTATCCTCATGTACCCCAAAATCATCAGTTCAGAGCCCCAGGAAGGAAGTAGTGAGAATTCAACCATTTACAGTAAGTCCTGGGGAGCACACACCCTGCACCCTGCCCCACCCTGTGGGTTAGTCAGCAAGCAGGGCAGGACGCCTTCTCAGGGCACCTACTCAGGACCCCAGCCTCCCTCCAGCATAGACACCGAAGAAGGCAGCTTCGCAAGCCTGGGCACGAAGCAAGCATGGGTTCTGCTGCTTCTGAAAGATTCTTTCAGCATCTGGGAAACAGGCATTGAAGTTCTGTCTTAAGGCTGGAAAAGGAGGCTTGAACTGCTATTTTCTCCCAACTGTAAATGAGCCAAGATTTAGTCATTCATTACGATCTCTTGCTCTCTCTGTTTCTTTCCAGCTTCTGATGGGCAGTGGGGGCTCTAAATCAAGGAAAATGGAAGAGAAAAGAGAAAACTTCAGAAATTATTCCTTCTAGCTACGTTTTTTTAAATTTTATTTTTAAGGTTTTTTAAGAGACAGGGTATTACTCTGTCACCCCGGCTGGAGTATAGTGGCACTATCATGGCCCACTGTAACCTTGAACTCCTGGCCTCAAGGGATCCTCCTGCCTCAGCCTCTGAAAGTGCTGGGATTATAGGTATGAGCCACCACACCCAGCCCTAGCTACACTTCAGTGCAGTATTTCATTCAGGCTAGAAAACGGTCTTCAGAGACAGCTTTAGAACTGACAGTCAAGAACTTGGACTTGAATGACTGAATTAAGCCAAGGTAATTTTTACACCAGTGTCATCATCTTTATCATCAAAGCAAATCTTATTGATTGTACAGTGTAATTTATAGCTCTTGAGAAGTTTCTGATTTAATTTGGGCAAGAGGAAAGATGCATAAAGAGACAATAAACAGGAAAAGCAAAGGGGAGGAAAAGAATTAGTGTGCAATGCTTTCTGGAGCTTGGCAGACAGGGATAGCTTCATGGAGAAGACAAGGCTTGAGCTGGATATTGGACTTGGACAAGAAGGGAGAGAATGAGTCAGGTATGGAGAATGGCAGACGAACAAACAGAGGATCAGGAATGTGCATGGCATGTCAGGGAATGAATAGTTTACTTGGCTGCAACAAAGAGCTTGGGTAAAGACACAATATGTGATAGGCTGGGATAGATACGGGCTTAGGCAGTATAAGGCCTTGGCTAATACCTAAGACCTTGTCCTATGGGTAGTGGGGTGCTGTGTACAGAAAACTTTAGCGTAAAGGGGCATGCAGTTTTGGGGCAGAGTCAGGAAGACCAGGGAGAAGGCTATGACATTGGAGCAAAATAATTGTAATTTTTTTGCAATTACAGAAACTGGGGCTGGGCGCGATGGCTCACACCTATAATCCGAGCACTTTGGGAGGCTGAGGTGGGTGGGTCAGTTGAGGTCAGGAATTCGAGACCAGCCTGGCCAACATGGTAAAACACTGTTTCTACTAAAAATAGAAAAAATTAGCCAGGCATGGTGGTGCAAGTCTGTAGTCCCACCTACTTGGGAGGCTGAGGCAGGAGAATCACTTGAACTCAGGAGGCAGAGGTTGCTGTGAGCCAAGATAATTCCACTGCACTCCAGCCTGGGCAATGGAGTGAGACTCTGTCTCAAAAAAATAAAATAAAATGGGGGAGGTAATTCGGGGCAGGACAGAACCAGAATATGGGGAAGTCAAGCCACAGAGGTAAGAGATTTATGAAGGACAAATGGACAGGATTCGGTGACCAAGAAGACGGGAGGAAGGGGAGGAAGAGAAAAGAGGGAAAGAAAAAAGAAAAGTGCTCAGGGTGTCTCCCTGGTTTCCAACTTGAGTGACAGAGAATGATCACATTCCCAGCAGAATTTTTCTTCTTTCTCAACAAGATTCTTCCTGTTCTTTTGTTTCTGGTTGTCCCTCAGAACTAAGGAGAAACAGCCTTTGGGATAGTTGTCCCCCTACCCCATCCCAGCTGGTCCTAAGAGTAAGAACATAGGATTCTCATCCCCCTTTTATATAAAGAGAACCTGAGGGTATGTAATGTGTACAAGACTGTACAATGAGGCAGAAGCTCACTGGCACTGGGACCTACAAGATCTACTGATTCACAATTGAATTCTAAACATCACAGCCCAAGGGAGCCAATACAATTACTTAGTGGACCCATTTCTCTTTCCAGAGAAGGAAACTGAGACCTCTGAATAAAGAGTAATTTTCCCAATGTCACATGCTACTGACTAGCAAGCTAGGACTAGAGCCTGGCTTGCTGAGTTTTAATAATCCAGTGCTCCTTGCATTTTCGCTAGTTGCTTTTTCACATCTGTATGCATGTGCATGTGCAAACATACACACACACATACACATGCTTGCTTGCTTGAGAAACAGGGCATTTTATTGGCATGATATTTTCTTTATGGACTTATCACAAAGCATATCATCAGACTGCTCACGGAATAACAATAGCAATTCAAGATTGTTTCTTGTTTAAAATCCTGTGTTTCTTTATTTGTGGCTTAAGTGGGAATTGGTTTATTGCCCCATCTGTACCCTGAGCAACTCAGGATTTATTCAGGGTCAGATTGTCTTGCTCCATTGAGGTCTGTCTCCTTCCCCAGCCCTATGCCTACATTACCCTGCCAAGGCAGGGAACCGATCTGACAGCTTTTTTGCTTAAGCAAACTTATTAAAATTCATAATTTGTCAACTAATTAGGAAGAGAGAGGATTAGGAGTAAGAAAAAAACCAGAAGCACATACTATTAGGTGCTCAGTGAATATTTAAGAGGAACGGGGAAAGAGGGAGGAAAGGAAAGACAACACCGAGGGGAAATGGGTGAATGGCATTAACTGGAAAAAAAAAAAAAATTTCCATTAATGAAGAGGAGGAAGAGACAGCATTCTGCCCGCCCACCAGGCCGGTTCCCAGGGAAGCCCTTCAGTCTCAGCATGCTGTGGCTAATTGGAAAAATTCACTGATCATAGGTTTTCCAGTTGGAACGTTTGTGTTATGCCAATCTCAGAAGCCACCAAGCATCAGATCAATTCTCCCACTAAAAAATACTAGGAGGCCGGGCTCAGTGGCTCATGCCTGTAATCCTAGCACTTTGGGAAGCCAAGGCAGGAGGATCACTTGAGCTCAGGAGTTCAAGACTAGTCTGGGCAACATAGGGAAACCCTGTCTCTACAAAAAATTAAAAGCTAGTAGGGATCGGTGGTGCATACCTGTCGTCCCAGCTACTTGGGAGGATGAGGTGGGAGGATGGCTTGAGCCCTTGCAGTGACTGGTGATCGCACCACTGCACTCCAGCCTGGGTGACAGAGTGAGATCTTGTCTCAAAAAAAAAAAAAAAAAGTTGCTAGGAGAAGATAACAGAGCCTCCTCCTGTCTGCTAGGGAGACATACAACCCATCCCAAGTATTTCTTTTTCTCATCTACAAATCCCTCCGCTCTCCAAAGGGGGCTGCCTGGCAATGTCCCCATCCCTTCCAACAGCTCATGCCGCCCTGGGACACCATTCAGAGAAGCTCTGCCATCTGTACACCCCTCCAGAGGCCAGGGACAGCTTAAGCCAGAGTGCCTGGGTTCCTCCCTTCTCTGGGGTAGAACTAGTGGATGAATCCCAAAAGGGGTAAATATGGGCGTATAGAGCCATCCTTGGGACAAGAAGTCTGTTTGTTTGGTGTTCTAGGAAACCAACAAAAGGAAATGCATTTTAGCCAGGAAAGAAAAAAAAAAAAAGCCCTGCCCAGCTATGAATGACAGCCAAGCCAGCGGACAAGGGTGAAAACAGACAGCTAAGGAAGGGACTAGCTATGTGCCCATGGGAGACAGCACCTGAAACGGGCCCAGTGTGAGAGCTACAATCACCTTACACAAACAGAATGGTCACTGTGTTACTGACCATGAGTATCCTTTGGATCAACCAAAGGTTGTGTATGCAGCATGCAGCATTCTAATTCTAGAAGGCGGCAGAGGTGAGCCAGCTATGTCCAAAATCAGTCTCATTTATGAACTGTGTGTTCCTGGGAAGTGTGCGTGCATGTTTGTGTATGTGTGTGGGTGTGTGTACTGCCATGTGCCAGCGATAGACCTTATCTTCATTGGGTACTCCCTGCTGCTGCTGCTTTTGCTAAAATATCTTGGACTCTGCACTGACATATGAGAAGCTATTGGCCTTTTTAGCTTTCTCCTGGACTTTCTGCCTTCCACTCTCCATTTCTCAGACCAATTTGCCATTCCCACATGGGAAGACGTCTACCTGTGCTACAGATTTGACTAGACTGAGATAAAACCATGAAAACATGTCATCACATGTCAGCAAAGCGCTCAAATAAAAATTAGCTATAGGACAATAGGCATGTCACTGTCAGATTGACTGCCTCCAGGTGTGCTTCATGGCCAATATCAAGGAAGGACCTTACTGGGCTGGAGCTGACACTGCCCTATCCTATTTGACCCATTACAGAAAGACCAAATCTAGGACATATCATATCATGTCATAACATGATAAAACCCAGGAATGACCAGACCTGTATTTTGCTGTTATCCTGACCAGTAACTCACTGTATTTTGTACATAGGAAGCAATGTTATCCCATAGGGTCTTCTAAAAGGAAGTTCCATCTTCAAATTATTCAGAACCAACTAGGTCAAGATCTGCCTAACAACACAGCTTCCTGAACATATTAAGCATAAAACTCAGAGGCAAGAACCTTGAGAAACATGTGCCAAAGTTCAGGGAATGGTCAGACAAAGAAAAACAATGCTTGGCTAAGGAGCTGAAGTGTGTTTCAAAGAAAACAAGAAGAGCCTGATGTCTCATTCACCTCTCCTGGACAGCTGCCTTCTTCCGAGATGCCCAGCTCATTTGCCTGGATTCATCACGAGAGAAGTAGTTTTTAGAAATATTCCATCTTCTAGAGAAAGGAAACATCACTTTTTTGAAGGCAAACCAAGAAGTCTGGTTTGGGGTTGGTAAATTTCTGACAGTTGCTCCCAGAGTATTTTCAACTCAAAGTATGATTTCATAAAGAGGCTTATTATGTTTTAAATTGTCTGTCTGTAAAATATACTTTCATGAAATTTTGTTTTCTCGGAATCTTCTTTTTCCTTCTTGTATGAATCTAATGAACTTGAATTTCCAAAGTCATTGAGGTAGGAAAGGTATGTAACATTATACTTGAGCTTTAGGTCAATAATTTATAGGATAGTGGTGGTTTTGTTTTGTTTTGTTTTGTTTTGTTTTGTTTTGTTTTGTTTTGTTTTGTTGAGACAGAGTCTCATCCTGTCACCCAGGCTGGAGTGCAATGGGATAATCTTGGCTCACTGCAACCCCTGCCTCCCAGGTTCAAGTGATTCTCCCACCTCAGCCTCCCAGGTAGCTGGGATTACAGGCATGCACTGCCATGCCTGGCTAATTTTTGTGTTTTTAGTAGAGACAGGGTTTCACCATGTTGGCCAGGCTCATCTCAAACTCCTGACCTCTAGTCATCCACCCACCTCGGCCTCCCAGATACTGGAGTTTTTTTAATGGGTCACCCTTTAGAAGGCATGAAGTCATAGAATCTAATAATCACCAAAACCAACCATTGATTTCAATACTAGAAAATTTGAGACACCAGAAGGTGAAGTGACTTGCCTAGAGCCATACAATGGCAGAGGCAGGGACTGCAACCCACTATCCTAATGACAAGCTTAGGGCTCTTCTCACCCTTCGGTGGCCAAAAGTATTTTGAAATTTTGACCAAAAAAATTAATGTTTATTAATCATTTTAAATCCAAAAGATGAATCCACTGGATTCCATAGTAAATTGGGTGGAAAGTAAGAGAGGGATCAAAGGGCAGCGAATATATGAATGGGGAGGAGAACCATTTAGCTAGGTGCAAAAGTAATTGCGGTTTTTGCAATTACTTTTGCACCAACCTAATAATTGTCCATAATTCTAAAAGCTATTCGGATCCCATCAGGAGCTTAAGAGGGACCAATGTGCTCAGGGCGTGCAGTTTTGCTTTCCAGGATGGATCAGGATCATGCATTTAAGCTGGAAAATGGAAAGAGGAGTTGCTTCACCCACAGTCAGTGGTATTGCATCAGCCAATCCCTGCCATTCTGCAGTTTCCTGGTGCATCTGCCCGGAGTCACACGGTCTTTCCTGCTAAGCCTCAGCGTCTCCTCCAAGCCACATCAAAATCTTTCTTTCTGGGCCTTTCCCAGAAATAAATTCTTGCTGGAAGGTATAAAAGACCAGCTCCTCCAAGCAGAGCAACTCCCTGGCTGCTGTGAAAAGACAAGGCACTAGGCAGGTAAGACTCGTCAACTTTCATCTTTCCTGGTTTCTGCAAAGTTGATGATGAAATTTCCTAACGTCTTCTCAGAAAGCTTAACACTGGATTTGGACTTGTCTCTATCAGGCACTTTCTGGTGCCAGCTTTAGCCACCCCATGGCACACTCCCCTTGTTTGGTATAAGACAGAATGTAATTAAGCCTCCCCCCACCACTGTGGGGGAAAAAGGCTTCTCTGTGTCTGAAAACTATGTCAGAGAATCATGAACTCTTAGGGCTGGAAGGTACCATAGACCTCTCTTATCCACCTTGTTTAGGAACTGAGACCTAAGCAATTTAATGTGTCCAGAGTCACACAGGAATTTGGGGAAAACAGTGACAGAATGGTGCTCCCCGTACTGTTCTTGAGACAGTGTGATGAAATCTGGCCTCTCCATTATAGTGGAGATTTTGCAGTATTTTAAGGGGTTCCCTAAGCCAGAGGTGTCAGGTCTTCATCTCATTTCCAGCATCTCATGCCTGCCATCTGCAGCAGATCCAACCATCTGGTTTGCCCTCAATGTCTAGTCCTAGCTGTCCTGAGTGCCCTGTGGACACCTGGCTCTCAAGCAGGTGTGTGACCTGTATGCAGCAGTAGTAGGCAGGCTTCATTTTGGGAGAATGGGGTGGTTAAATCATATTTGTTTTTTATGCAATCGTGTGCCTCAAATCTTTTGGTTGAAGTAGATTATTTCTGCTCTAGAGGGCTTGATAAGAGCTATCTCTTCATTCTCATCCTGATCTTGGAGTCACTCAAAAGATCAAGAGAGTGTTCCTGCAGGGGATGGGGCAAGAATTATGGCTTTCCTACTGGCTCACTCCACCACCCTCCACAGGGCTCTTTACAGTCATGGAAGAGAATCTCTCTGACTTCATCTCTTCTCAGGCCTTCCCCCTATCTCCTTGGTGACTGCTCAGCGACATTGAGAACCAAAGTCTGGAAGGCCTTGGTACTCAGAGTGTGGTCTGCAGACCAGCAACATCATCATCACCTGGAACTTACTGGAAGTGCAGACTTTCAGGCCCTTTCTGTGACCTTCTGAGTCAGAATCTGCATTTACCACAATCCCTACATGATTAGTAGGCACATTACAGTGTGAGAGGCTTGCCAAGGGACCATCTCTGCCCTCTCCCTCTGCGACCTCCAGATGCTGAACTTCTCTGCTCTAAGAGTTTTATTCATTCAGCATGCACCCAACACCTATATGTATTGACATGCTTAGTTCCTGGGAAAACAAATAAATAAGATGGAGCTCTTGAGGAGTTCATGCTCTGATAGGGGAAACAGATGTGAAGACAGTAATATGAGATATGGATGAAATACCGTGGGAGGACAGAAAAAGGGACGATTTAACTTTTCCTGGAGAAAACTGGTAAACTTCACAGAGGAAGTGGCATTTGGTCTGGGTTTTGAAGAATGAATAGGAGTTTATTAGACAGAGAGGGTATTGTATAGGGAAGAGCATGAGTAGAGGCATGGGATTGTGGACCAGCCTGGCATTTGAGGGGCAAAGGCTGTGGCTCTGTCTCCAGATAGTGCTTCATGTCCCAGGGAAGGCTCCAGGCTTTGCTGCAAACCAAAGGGCTTGGGAAATGGTTTCTGCACTCACCATGTTGATAAGAATATGGATAAATATCTACACATCACAGAAGCCTCTTGTTGGCCTCTTACACTCTAAAGCCCCATGCCCTCTTGCCCTGTGTGGTTCTGGCTGCAGAGTGTCCCTCTAGAATCTTTTTGCACATCCCGTTTTCAGTGACATGACCTTGTATTTACCTGGCTCTGATTTTTGTTCACAACCTTCCTTCACACCCACCAGGAACATTGCCCAAGACATGGGAAAATAATTTATTTCTGGCCTTGAAGTCCCCCCTCCTCCACTTTCCAGTGAGGAGAGCATGAAGGGGGTCCCAAAGAAGAGGAGAGGAGAAATGAGTATTTAAGTATTGTTTCCCGTTCAAATTTCTCAACTTTCATGTCTTCTTCTATGATTTTGTCTTCCTCAGGCTGTCTCAGATGATGTCTTTTTAAAAAATGGACTAATTTTTTACTTTGTGTTTGTCATTTATTATGAAATGCATTAGTTGTTCAAAGAACAATATAATGAATTCTTGGGCCCACAGCCCTCTTTAAAAAAAAATCAATGATATGGTGGTTGCCAGGAGCTGGGGGGAAGGGGAAATAGGGAGTTGGTGTTCAATGGGTATAAGGTTTCAGCTTTTACAGGATGAAAATGTTCTAGGATCCATTGTGCAACATGTGAATATACCTCACATTATAGTACTGTATAGTTTAAATGACTAGGATGCTAAATTTTATGCTATGTGGATTTTTGTTGTTGTTGTTCTTTTCTTTTCTTTTTTTTTTTTGAGGCAGAGTCTCACTCTGTCGCCCAGGCTGGAGTGCAGTGGTGCAGTCTTGGCTCACTGCAACTTCCACCTCCCAGGTTCAAGCGATTCTCCTGCCTCAGTCTCCCGAGTAGCTGGAATTGCCAGTGTCTGCCACCACACCTGGCTAATTCTTGTATTTTTAGTAGAGACAGGGTTTTACCATGTTGGCCAGGCTGGTCTCCAACCCCTGACCTCAAGTGATCTGCCCACCTCGGCCTCCCAAAGTGCTGGGATTACAGGCATGAGCCACCACACCTGGCCATGTTTTTTTTTACCATAGTTTGTTTTTTAAAGTCAATGATACCTTTTCCTCCAAAACCATCATCTCTGTTTGTCTGAAGGGCAGATTTCTGCTAACTCAATGAACCCTGCAATGGGTTCCCTGAAGTTGCAAAATATGGTGACAGAGGGAAGGAGGTCACAGAATTTCTTCCTCCTTGGGGCCATACAAGTATAAGGACAAGAGCCCACTGAGAGGTCAAGCTGTTTGAGAACTCATCTTGGGGTGGGGGGAAGTAACAGAGAGAATCTTGGCCAGAGAGGTATTTATTCATGCCTTGCCCATTCTCTAGAGTTAGCTGGCAAAAAGTACAACAAGATACAAATTATTAGGGGTACCACAAAAGGGCAGAGGGAAAAATTGGAGGTGGGCAGGGGTGAAGGAGGCTGAAATGACCTGATCCAGATACAGAGTTCTCCTGGTCTGGCCTATTCCAAAGGGAGATGATTTGGAGAGGGTCTGCAAGACAGGCGGGGAAGTCTGTCAGGCAAAGATCCAGAACTACGATTTCTCTCTGGGGGCTGAGCCCTGGGGAGACATGGCTGGGGGGCAACCTGAGGCTGCTCTCCCTGGTGTGCTTCTGGATTCCACCAGTGAACGCCGTGCTGCAGGGAGAGCCCAGGCACTCTTGTGAAAGCTGAGGAGCCTCTCAGGACCGTGGTCTAAACACACAATCATTCCATCCGCCCCCCAGGCTGGAGCCAGAATCTCCTCAGAAGATGTATGGGGTCTGCTCCACTAAGACCAATGAAGACGCTCATCAGAAAACAAAGCTTCACAAATTTCAGTCTAAGGACTTGCATTCAGAGTTAAAGCTCATGGGGAAGGGGTTAATCCATGAGCTGGAATCTTTCCAGGCAGGCTGGGGCACAGCTGTGGGCTCAGGGAAGCTCTGAGCTTTGTCATAACTTTCTTTCAGTATTGCCATCAAGTTGGCACTTTGAGGGAAGGGGAAGCCCCTGCCAGGTTTCCGAAGGGAGGTGATGAGTGTCTGCCCCTCAGGCATTCTCCCCTGGGGCTGGGCCAGAGGAAACTGGCTTGCAGGGAGCAATGCATCCTGGAGGGAAGGAGGGAGGGGGACTCAAAGACAGGTTCCAGCCTTGGTAACAGCGTTTCTCACACCTGTGACAAGACAGGTACAGCATCTCCGGACCACAGGCTGTCAGGGCAGAATTGAACATTCTGGATCACTTGGTCCCACCTCCTCCCATAGAAAGCCAGGACCCCAGAGATGTTAAGTAACCTGCCCAAGGTCACAGAGCTATTTGGAGCAAATGCAGAATGATAACTCAGGGCCTTAGATCCTGAAGCCTGAGTTCTTTCCCTTCCACCATGGCTTCTCCTCTTTCCGTCTCTCCCAGTACCTAGCACAGGCCTGTGTGTATGGTAGATGCTTCATTCGTTAATGTGGTCTCTCCTTTCCTGTTCCAATGTTATGGTGTCTGGTGCTCCTTGGGCTTCCTCTGCTTTCTGTGATTCAAACCTCCCACTTGGGCTCTAGAGAGGCTCATGGTGTGATCTTGCATCTCATTTCAGTGATGAGGGTCCTTCTCCATCTCCCAGCCCTCCTGGCTTCCCTCGTCTTGCTTCAGGCTGCAGCATCTGCCACAAGAGGTGAGTGTCTCCCTTTACGGGTTTTCTGGGGCTGCTGTCACAAAGCACACCAACTGGATGGCCTAAGACAACAGAAATGTATTCTCTCACAGTCCGGGAGGATAGAAGTCCAAAATCAAGGTGTTGGCAGGGCTGTGCTCCCTCTGAAGGCTCTAGGGAAGAATGCTTCCTTTCTTCTTCCAGCTTCTGGTGGCCCTGGTGTCCTTGGTGTTCCCTGGCTTGTAGCTGCAACACTCCAATCTCAGCCTCAGTCTTTGCATGGCCTTTTTCTTTGTGTGTCCTCTCCTCTTCTCATAAAACCACGATTTATTGGATTTAGGGCTGATGCTAAGGCAGTATGACCTCATTTTAATTCATAACATCTACAAAGACCCTACTTCCAAATAAGGTCACATTCTGAGGTTCCATGGAGATGTGAATTTTGGGAGGGCCATTATTTAACCCACTACACTCTCCTTGTTGAGAAAACAGATCCTGTCCTCCATGCTCCAGACCCCAATACAAGAGGTAACAGGGAATCCCACCATTACTCTCATGCCATCCCCTTCTCTACGTCAGAGTCCTGGTGATCAGTGGGTCCTCTTTGATGAACTTGAGATAGTCCACAAGACCATCTCACCAGGAACCAGAGAAATCCCCACAGTCCAGTAGCCCAAGCCACCCTGAGTGGCCACACTCCCTCTTCATCCCATCTCTGGGCATTCTACTGAGATCTCAAAGAGCAATTTTGACATCTTGTTGAAGATCCAAGAGTATTCTTCCCATTCTGTGCTTTTTCCCCTTAAGGACTCTTATGAAACTTTCCTAATCTTGATCTCCTGCCTGCCCAGATTTGAGGGGTGGGGGTAATGGCTGAGAAAGAGGGAGATAAAAGCAGAAGACATCGCAAAGGAGTGGTGTCTGACACCCTACTTCCTGCTCCTCACTCCAACCCCAAGCGCAGACTACCAGAACCTCTGCCATCTCCGACACTGTGAGTCAGGCCAAGGTCCAAGTCAACAAGGCCTTCCTGGACTCCCGAACCAGGTACGTGAGACACACACACACACACACACACTTCCCTTCACAGGCTTCCTGTTCATGAGAAGCACATCTAGGCCAGCCCGGAGGAGCCAATGAGGCGAACAATGATAAAACTTACCCTTCCATCCTCCTAGCCCTCCAAGTACATGACAAGTAGGAGCAATAGCCCACAAATCCTGAAGTCCTCAGCCTGTACATCACCTGAAAGAGGACATCTAATCTAACCCTAGAAGGACTTTCTTCCACGTGGCCCAGTGTTTCCTTGGACCATGCATTCCAGAGTCCCAGAAAGCCTCTCAGTAAAAGTTCTTCATTCATCCAGCTGATATTGACTGATTCAGCCAGGTCCACCAGAAGCCGAATCTGAGCCCTGCATTCAGGTGCAGGTGACGTATTAGGGGAATGCTCACAAGGAAGCTGTGACGGGGTGAAGAAGCAGGAGAAGTGAAGGGAGAGGTTAGACAAATCAAGTGGCTTCAGGTCTAGCCTCAGCCTGACCCCACAGGGAGACCTGGAGCAGAAGTTGCTCCTCAGAGCCTGTCCCATCTTGGAGCGAGGGAGCAGAGCCCTCACCTGCCCACATCAGTCAGACATGGCTGCAGGCTTGCAGGTGGCTGAGAGGTGTTGCAGCACACCTGTGGAATTCCCGGGCACCCCCAGCCAGGCCACTCCAGTGGCTCAGAAGCAGGAGCCCAACAAGGTTACTGGAGTGAGCCTGTAGCAGATGCACCCGTGGCAGCAAGGGGAAGAGCCCAGGGCCCACAGGGCACCAGTGGAGTCAACTGCCCTCCAATCCTGTACGGAGGCAACGTGGGCAGCTTCCCTCAGGAAATGCACACTCTAGGGAGAGGGTAGACATTGAGAAAAAAGTAACCTTATTCTTTCCTCTCGCTGTCCCTTTACACTGGACCTGGGCCTCCACTCACTCCTCCTCAGCCCTTGAATGAACTCTCAAGCCGTCAGATAAATTTTTTGGTGACTTAGATGATAAAACACGCTCTGGACGCTTCTAGTCCCCAGACCAGGATTATCTCAGGAATTAAAGTGTCAGCATAAGAAGATAAAGCCAAACCTGCTCTCTTCCTTCAGCTCAGAACTGCTTGAGGCCTCTGGCGGGAGAAGACAGTGCAGTCTCCTTCTCCTTCTTTCTGGGGCTCCTCCTTCCCAGCCTGGGTTTCTGCTCCTTGGGGGTTAAGCTGAGGGAGGAAGGAAAAAGGGGTGGTGAGTCTACATCCCCTGAACAGCTCAGTCCTCAAGGGGCCGGAAGCTCTCTCTCTCCCCTTGGGTGCTTTCTCTTGGAGCTTCTGCTGCCAACTCTGTGATCTGGAAAATTCAGAGAGAGATTCTGCTGCCAACTCTGTGATCTGGAAAATTCTCTGGCCAGTGGCTCCCAGCTCTAACCCTCTCTGCCTGGGACCATCGGGCCCACTCCTTCACCCCTCCCCACCCTGTCTTGGGGCAGGTCCCTTTTAAGCAGCCTCCAGAAGACTAGCAGCTTCGCCCTGCTGTTGAGGCGGTGCAGATTCCAGATTCTGCCCCTCTCTCTGTGCTCTCAGGACACTGTTCTTCAGGCAGGTGTCAAACCCCAGCCA
Organism: Nomascus leucogenys; assembly: GCF_006542625.1. Classification (NCBI taxonomy): domain Eukaryota; kingdom Metazoa; phylum Chordata; class Mammalia; order Primates; family Hylobatidae; genus Nomascus; species Nomascus leucogenys. Next base: position 7,740,546 of record NC_044394.1, read on the forward strand.
TGACTCCAGGACACACAGTCAAGCCCTCCTCCTAAGACCTTTCTCCCTAGAATTAAACTAGCAAAGGAGGAGCCCCATGGTGTTGGGAGGGAAGTGCCCAGTATTTCTGCAAATGTCTCCAAAGGAAAATTCTCTCTCCCTCCCCAAATTCAATCCCTTTATAGCCTCAAGATGGGGAACAGCATAAAAGCCACAAAACCGGTGTTCATACACCTCCTTTGCAAGTCCTGCACAGGCCAACCAGCGCCCTGCTTTGAAATGTGGAGGAGCCCTTCCCCGCTGGTCAGTCCTTGGACTCAGGGGCCTCACAGAGACAGAACGAGTCACATTTAAACATTCTGTTACACAAGTACACACACAGTGCAGTGACTCACAATTTATGATAAGGAAAATGAAGGAAATAAACAGGGCAAGGGATGCCACTCTAGGCACAGGGATCAGGGAAACCTGTTGGAGAATGGGAAGGAGCCACCCAGGCAGAGGGCATGGGGGTGACATTCCAGGCACTGCAACAGCATAGGGTCTGAGGCAAGAAAGACTGTGGGTGCTCAGGAAAAGGAAGGCCAGTGGAGGCAGGAGGCAAGGAGGATCACGCATAAGGTGAGAGCAGGGAGGTGTGTCACCCCAGGGTAAGCCATTAGAACACTTGAATCAGCGGTGGCATGGTCTGATTTTTATGCTAAAAAGATCACTCCAGCAGCCCTGTGGAGAACCAATGGGAAGGGGACAGGAGTGGAAGTAACAGCTGTCTAGATGGGAGAGGATGACGGCTAGGACCAGGGTGGAGACTGTGGAGATGGCAGAGGTCCTTCCAAGACCCTGCCTGCCCCCAACAGAGCCCAGCCCCAGGGCAGAGCAGGAGGTGAGTCCCTGGTGAATCTGTGTTCAGGCAGAGGAAGCATGCAGAGCCCAGGGTGGGGCGGGAAAGGAAGGAACATCTGGAACCTTGGATGGGAGCTTACAGGCTAAGCCCAGGAAGGCCCAGCGGCCTGCCTGCCTTTGTTCATGGTGTGAAGTGGGGACTCTAAAATACCTTGCAGCAGCCCCTCTGGGACCCAGTTGATGGTGACAGTTTTGCTCACACATGCGAGTGTGTGCTCTGTGCAGATGCAGCTCTGGGGGCCCTACATTCATTCTTCCCCAAAATCCTAGGAAGTACTGAATCGAACTGTAGAAAACAGCTGTTTTCAAGGTCAAAAATGATGAAACAACATGGTTCAACCGAAGGTTACTATCATTATTTTCATTATACCAATAAGGAAACTGAGTACAAAGAGCTTAAGTAATTTGCCTCAAGGGCACACAACTAGAAAGTGGCAGTCAGGAGCCAATCCCAGTCAGTCTATCCCGAAGTCCATACAGAAGTCTCTGATGGGAGAAAATTGTGATTCCCAGTTCATAAGTGAGGGGAAGTCACTCAGAGGTCATATCATTAAACCAATCCTGGTGGAACCCAGATCCACCCCTGTGTCTGTCCAGCTCTAATCCCACTTTAGGCTAGCAGGGTCCAAGATAACTTTCTAGGATGATGAAATGTTCTATATCTGCACTGTCCAACATTGTCATCACTAACCACACCTGGCTATTGAGCACTTGAGGTGTGCCTAGTGCTGCTGAGGAACTGAATTTTTAATTTTAATTTTAATAAGTTTCCATTTAAATAGCCACATGTGGTTAGTGGCTACTGTATTGGACAGTGCAGCAGCCTGGGTTATGAGGCCATGTTGTACACACCCCCTCCCACCCCTCCAGCGGCCCCCAGCCCCCTTCCTACAGGGTCCAGACCATGATCCCCATCTCCCTCCACTGTAGGCTGAAGACCGCCATGAGCTCTGAGACTCCCACCAGCCGACAGCTCTCAGAATACCTCAAGCACGCCAAAGGCCGGACGCGCACAGCCATCCGCAACGGACAGGTGTGGGAGGAGTCTCTAAAGAGACTGAGGCAGAAGACGTCCTTGGCCAATGTCACAGGTACAGAAAACCCACCAGCCCTCTGTGGCAGGAAGGGGTCATCTCCCCACAGGAGAGAGCAGAGGCCACCCAAAGCTGCACTTCCTGTTGAGAGCTGTCTCCTCAGAGGAACACTCCTGTCTCTCCCTTCTTAGACCCGTAGACGAGACTGGCAGAGCAAAGAGGGGCTTAGAGGACAGCTAGGGCAATGCCGTTTCAGCAGAGGAAGGAAGTGAGACCTAGCAAGCTCACATTGCCGACTCCAAGTGAGGGGACGCTGGTGCTCTTTGTATAACACTGTCTGAAAGGCCTCTGCCCAAAGGAAGTGCTAAAGTCAATAAACATGGGTTCCTTGTCCTAAACCGCAGTGTCACCACTTCCTCTAGTAGAGGGGAATTTAAGCCACGTGTGTGAGGGGGATTTACTGGGATAATGTCACAGGAGCTAGGATTTCCACCTTGTTCTGGGTAAGATGGAGCTTTCAGTAAATGAACTTAACTGATGGCTTGGTCATGGCTTCCTCCATCCCCTCCACTCTCACCCCCAACCAAATGCCACAGCCCACAGAGGGTCATGAGAAAGGGGTTTGGTCCTGACAGGAGAAAAAGGCTGCAGGTTCTCCCTGGGAAAACATCGAGTGAGGGGGGATACCTGGCCCAGGAGTTGGGCAAATTCCAAAGCTCCAAAAGAAGGAAACTGGGACAAGGTAAGAAGTAGGAAGCACTTTGACCTCTGAAATACAAAAGGTTCTGAGGGCTGAAATCCTGCCACCTTCCAGAGATGCCCCCTCCCAGAAGAAGCCCCCATGAGCCAGATTCCCTCACCTCCCTATCCTTGCAGACACCAGCGTGCATGACGGTATGCGTTCAGAAGTGGGCATCTCTCTCCACCCTGTGCCCACACTGAACACTCTGATGCCTAAAGCCCCCCTACTCTGTCACTCCTCCCACAACCCTTGCCCCTCACTGAAAAATTACCTGTCCCTTCCCAACCTCTGTCCTAGCTATGTCGCTGCTTGCTTGGTACTTTAGATGTAAACGAAGCTTTAGAAGAAAGCAGTCTTTACACACTAACTCATACCAACATATGCTTAACCTCCCGGGGTATTTCCATTCTAAAAGAAAGGTCTGTCAATTCAAATGAATCTGGACCTGGTATACCAGGAATGACTAGCAATTCCGGGGACCTTCCCAGTTACTCTGTGTGGCCTTGGGCAAGTCTCTTGAACATTGTGTTCTCATTTTCTTCCCTGTAGAATGGGGAATAAAATGTATTACCTTAACGTGCTGTCAGATTAATTGAGAAACCACTTGAGAAACGCTTACTTAGAATGGAATGCATTCCAAAACATGGCAGGTTCACCTCTGGTCTTCATTTCCTGCCTCCCACGGGTGCCTGTGAATGGAGAAAGAACTCAGTCCCTTTGGGGTCCCTTCTGTTTCAGATCCCAGCCTGGACTTGACTTCACTGTCTCTGGAGGTGGGCTGTGGTGCTCCTGCTCCCGTGGTGAGATGCGACCAGTGCAGCCCTTACCGCACCATTACGGGAGACTGCAACAACAGGTGGCGGGGCTTGGGGTGTGGGGGCCGACACTTCCAGCCACCCCGCCCCGCCCCGCCAAGGCCTTTGTCCCTTGGGCACTTCAGGCAGATCTGCCACTGCCTTGCCCACCTGGGCTGGCGTTCCCACCTTCCCCACCTTCTCAAGATCGCGCGTCTCCAGCCCTCTCCCTCCAGCCCACTGTGTGTCTCTGGAAGCGGCACCTTTCCCCGGGGCGGGGGAGCCCCGCGCCTTCAAGGGGTGGGCGCAGTTCAGAGACCCCACATTTGAGAGGCCCCCTTCTCTGCGTCCCCTCCGCCTCGAGCAGAGGCTCCTTCCCCCATGGGGTCCTGGGCTTTGGAGCCCCGGAACCGGCCCTGCCGAAACTCAGCGAGGATCGTGCTGGTTTCAGGAGGAAGCCTGAGCTAGGCGCCGCCAACAGGGCTCTGGCGCGCTGGCTGCCCGCGGAGTACGAGGACGGGCTCTCCCTGCCCTTCGGCTGGACGCCGGGGAAGACGCGCAACGGTTTCCCTCTCCCGCTGGTGAGGGCAGGCCGGGCGGGGGTGAAGGATGGGAGCCAGAGGGGACAGGATGCACTATCCAAACACGCGGGGAAAGGAGGAGGAGGGATCGGTGGGGGCAGCAGGGGTGCGCGAAGGAGATCTGCACAGACCCCCACCTTCCGCTAGAGGGCAGCAGAGCTCGGAGCCCGGAGCCCGGCCACGTGGTGGTCACGTCCCGGCCGCCGCAGGCCAGATACCCTGGGGTCTCCCGGGCAGATGGCCTCCCTGCCCCATCCCGCTCGCGCTTACCCCAGCCCCCGCCCCTGGAGTGCATCAGCTGTTGTTTGCCTGGAGGTCCTATTTGTTGGCCTTATCGAGTTGGCAGCCCCTACCCAGAGCCCCTCTCCTATTCCTGGACACCTGGCACCTCCCTAGCTCGCATTTCAGAGGCAGCCTGTCTTTGTTTTCCCTCTCTTAGTGGAAAGGGCACTGGCCTGGCAAGTCATCAAGTCATACGGATCTGGGTTCAATCCCATCCCTGTCCCTTTGTAGCGGCAGGACCTTGGAGAACTGACTTCACCTGTCCAGGATTCAATCTCCCCCGATACCGAATAGGTTAATGCCGCCCACCTCACAAACTCCTTGTAGGGATTAAGTGTACCGGCAACATGGTAGGTAGTTAATAAGCTGTAGTTGCATCTGAATCCTCAAAGCACTTTTTCCTCTAATCTGCCCTCCCCTTCTCTCTCCATCTGTAGGCCCGGGAGGTATCTAACAAGATTGTTGGCTATCTGAATGAGGAGGGTGTTCTGGACCAAAACAGGTCCCTGCTCTTCATGCAGTGGGGTCAGATTGTGGATCACGACCTGGACTTTGCCCCTGACACCGAGCTGGGGAGTAGCGAGTACTCCAAAGCCCAGTGTGATGAGTACTGTATCCAGGGAGACAACTGCTTCCCCATTATGGTAGGGTCCTGCAGCTGGGCGTCTCTGACTAGTCCCTTGCCCACCCTGATGTAGCAGACATTCCCAGCTCATCAGCTAGGATCTCTGGATAGATCTTGGATACTGATTTGGTAGTTTCCCATGCCTCACGTGTCCATTCATTCACTCATCCGTTTATTCAGTAAATAGACATTGACCACCCCATACCAGGCAGTGCACTAAGCGCTGAGGATTCCAAAGTGAACGGGACACTGCTCCTGCTCTCAAGAACAAAGGGCCAGTGTGGGAATTGGACAAGTAAACTACTGATAGCAGAATGGGAACACTGGAGAAGGTTGTCTACATTCCGACCCAGCAGCATTGGTAACACCTGGGAGCTTATTAGAAATGTAAAATCTCAGTTGGGCGAGGTGGCTCACGCCTATAATCCCAGCACTTGGGAAGGCTGAGGTGGACAGATCACCTGAGGTCAGGAGTTTGAGACCAGCCTGGCCAACATGGTGAAACCCCGTCTCTACTAAAAATACAAAAATTAGCCTGGCGAGGTGGCACATGCCTGTGGTCCCAGCTACTCAGGAGGTTGAGGCAGGAGAACCACTTGAACCTGGGAGGCGGAGGTTGCAGTGAGCCGAGATCACGCCACTGCACTCCAGCCTGGGCAACAGAGCGAGACTCCAACTCAAAAAAGAAAAAAGAAAAAGAAAAAAAAAGAAATGCAAAATCTCAAGTCTCACCCAAGACGTTAGGAAATCGATTCTACATTTTTACTAAGATCACCAGAGATTCATTTTGTACATGATAAAGTTTATACTGCTGTACATCATTGTGGAGGATGACTTCAACTCCACTCAGAAGGACCTGAAACCTGGATGAATCTGAGTGAGCAGCGGGGATTTGTAGGGATTTCCATCCGAAGGGAGAGGAGCTTGCAGCAATGCATCTTTTCTTATTATTCATGGGTATTACAGTTGGAGAGTCATTTATTCACTCAAAAAATAAATCGAGGCTCTGTGCTGTGGTATAAAGAGCATAAACTGTGGAATGAAGACAATGATCTGAATCCTACATCTTTCCCTTCCAGTGTATAAGTTCTTAGGCAACTTACTTAACTTTTCTGAGCCCCAGTTTTCTCATCTATAAAATGGAACTGAATTGTCCACCTTACAGGGTTTTTTTGAGGACTGAGATGAGTTAAAGTATGCCTAATTCCTGGCACATGGTAAGTCCAAAATAAACACATGGCAGCTGTCGTTAGTAGTAATTATTAACAAACCTGTTCCCACCTCGTGTCCTGCTTTCCTGTCCAGGGAGCTCAGGACTCCCTCCCCACCAGAAATTTGGAGCTGTCACTGTGAGGACTGAATGATTACCCTCAGCTCTTTCACACAACAGGATGTAAGGAACTTCAGGATATTATGAACCCAGGGTGTGTAATGTTAGCAAGAAGTGTCTGGGGTCAGTGTCTGGTACCAGGTTCCCAGGAGGGCGCCATCAGCATCTTTGCATCCAGACTTGCCCTGGGGAGAGGTTGCCAGGGCCCAGCTGTTCCACCCCTGCCCAGTCACTTATGCCCACTCTCTCTGCAGTTCCCACCCAATGACCCCAAGGCGAGGACTCAAGGGAAATGCATGCCTTTCTTCCGAGCCGGGTTCGTCTGCCCCACTCCACCCTACAAGTCCCTGGCCCGAGAGCAGATCAACGCTCTGACCTCCTTCCTGGATGCCAGCTTTGTGTACAGCTCTGAGCCAAGCCTGGCCAGCCGCCTCCGCAACCTCAGCAGCCCCCTGGGCCTCATGGCTGTCAACCAGGAGGTCTCAGACCATGGACTACCCTACCTGCCCTATGACAGCAAGAAGCCAAGCCCCTGTGAGTTCATCAACACCACTGCCCATGTGCCCTGCTTCCTGGCAGGTGAGTCTAGCCTGGGAACAGAAGGGCCCAAGGACAAGGGGATTATCCAGGGAAGCTTTACCACTGCCCCCTTCTTGTCGTCTTTCTGGAAAAATGCACACTGAGCCATTGCTGTCCCTAGCACTGGTCCAGGACTAGCAGAAGGGCCCAGATGAATAAAGAATTCAAGAACATGTGTTCACTGTAAAACAAAATCAGGAAGTCCAGAAAAGTAACAAAGAAAATAAAAAGAAAGTGCCAGGCATGATGGCTCATACCTGTAATCCCAGCACTTTGGAAGGCTGAGGCGGGCAGATCATGAGGTCAGGAGATCGAGACCATCCTGGCTAACATGGTGAAACCCTGTCTCTTCTAAAAATACAAAAAATTAGCCAGGCGTGGTGGCACACCCCTGTAGTCCCAGCTACTCGGGAGGCTGAGGTAGAAGAATCACCTGAACCCAGGAGGCGGAGGTTGCAGTAAGCCGAGATCACGCCACTGCACTCCAGCCTGGGCAACAGAGCAAGACTCCGTCTCAAAAAAAAAAAAAAAAAGAAAAGAAAAGAAAAGAAAAAGAAAATTCACACAATCCCACTACCCACCAATAATCATCGTTAACATTTTCATGCTTATTTTCCAGTATTTTTTCTATCACAGGTACAGTTCTACATTGTTTTACATAATCAGGTCTTACTATAAATAATGCTCCAAAACCTGACGTCTTCACTTAATCTATTCCATGCCATTAACTGTTCTTCTATGACATGATTTTTAATGACTGCCTGGTATTTCATGACACATATTACCATCATTTATTTTCTCAACTTGGGGGGACTTGGGGGGATTTATTTTCTCCGACTTGGGGGGATTTAGTTATTTCCAGTTTTCCTGTGTTTTGTTGCTGTTGTTTAGGTAATGAACATCTTCACTGATAAATCTTTGTTCTTATTTTTAATACATTTATTAAGATAATTTCCCAGAAGAGGAAGTTCTAGATGAAGAGGAATGTATATTTTTAAAGCGTTTTATAACCTGGGGGCAAAATCCCCACTCCATTCAGCCTGTGCACGACCAAAGCCCTGCCAATTCTGTTCATTCCAGGTGCCCTCCTGGTCCTCTCTGTCTCCAGCTTCTAGAGGCTATTCCAGCCTCAAACATCCTCTCTCTTTGGACAAACCCCCTGGCCACCCTGACATTGCAGAAGGCCAGCTCATAGGCCAAGATACCTTTATAGATCTTTTGGATTTTGTGTTCACATATACCCTACATCAATCCAGACACAAAACTGAGTTCTTTTTTGTTTTTCATAAAAATATGCACTCACACCAAGAATTTGCAATTTTAAATAGACTTTCCTGGCCTGGTGCAGTGGCTCACGCCTGTAATCCCAACACTGGGAGGCTTAGGTGGGAGGATTGTTTGAGGCCACAAGTTCAAGACCAGCCTGAGCAACATAGCAAGACTCCTGTCTCTACAAAAAATTTAAAAACTAGCAACACCTGGTGGCACATGCCTGTAGTCCCAGCTACTCTGGAGGCTGAAGCAGGAGGATCACTTGAGCCCACGAGGTTGAGGCTGCAGTTAGCCAAGATAATGCCATTGCACTCCAGCCTGGGCAACAGAGCAACACTGTCCAGATAGATAGATAGATGATAGATAGATAGATAGATAGATAGATAGATAGATAGATAGATAGATAGATAGATAGATAGATAGATAGATAGATAGACAGATAGATAGACTCTCCTAAAGATTAGAGGGCACAGGGAGAAGTCCCTTATCCCCTTATGAGACACCTGGTCTTTGGCCATTTAACTGCTCCCCCATCCTTACTCCTCTCTCCCTCCCACTATAGACCCCCATCGCCAGATTATTCTCCCTTTATTACCCAAAGGAACTCAGCCCTACCCAAGCTCCCCATCTCAAACCCACATTCCTAAAACCTTCAAATTTGCTCTGTGAAGTAAAAAGCTCCTCATTCATTCGAAGCCCCCCTTCCTAGAAGGCGGCTGGGTTATAATTAGCAAAATGTTACTGTGTAGTTTGTCACCACTAGCCTTTGTCACAGTGCTATCATAGGCTTTATTCTCATTTTCATAGGTAAGGAGACCGAGGCTCAGAAGTGTTAAGTAACTTGTCCAAGGTCACACAGCTAAAAAGTGTGTATACAGAACTGAGAGTCAAACCTATGATTCAGCACTCCCTCCCCATCCCTCTTCACCTGATGGGAAGGAGGGCTTGTTGATGGGGGGGGGTTGCTGTGGGGCACCATCATTTCTTTGTGCAGGTTACTGGGTCCTGGGGCTGTTAGGGAGAATCTAACTTCCTGCCTTCTGGGCTTTCAGGAGATTCTCGAGCCTCAGAGCATATTTTGCTGGCCACGTCCCACACCCTGTTTCTCCGCGAGCATAACCGGCTGGCCAGAGAACTAAAGAGACTCAACCCTCAGTGGGATGGAGAGAAGCTCTACCAGGAAGCCCGGAAAATCCTGGGAGCCTTCGTGCAGGTAGGGAGTCCCAGGAGCACAGTCACCTGGTCCCACCTGGCTCCCACTCCTGGCTCTGCCCTCTGCTCGCTGCTGTGCCTCAGGCTCTCTCTTCTATTCCCACACCTCCGTTTCCCCCGGCCCCTCTGCTGCTTCTCTCTTGTTGTCTCATTCTTTGAAATACCCTTCCTTTCATTTCTTCACCTTCTCTGTCTCAAAATGAATCTCTGGATTTGGAGTGTTGGAAAGTCACTTGTGCATTGGTCCCTTCAGTGTGCCTGCTCGGGTGCCATTACTGGGACTGTAGGCTCCTTCACGCCTGGGACTGCTACATCGCAGTGATTTGGGTTATTTTGATTTGATTCTCTTCCTTTTTAATTCTCTACATTTAAGCCCATCTCATGGGCATACTCAACGGATACTGTTGATTGGCTGATCAACTAACTAGAAGAGACTTACAAAGGTTGATATGTTGATATTAACCATGCACATATTTTTTAAACATTTTATTTTGAAATAATTATAGATTCTAATATATTGCAATAGGAGGGGAGTTTCAAAAGATGAGACAACAGGAGAGAAGCAGCAGAGAGGCCGGGGGAAACAGGTTTGGGAACAGAGAAGGTAGATGGAGGCGCAGCAGCAAGCAGAGGGCAGAGCCAGGAGTGGGAGCCAGGTGGGCCCTGGTGGCAGGGCTCTTGGGACTCCCTCCCTGCAGATTATTAGATTCTAAGAATCTAAGTACAGGAAATTTAAAAAAATGTACAAGGAGGTCCCATGCACTCCTCACCCAGTCTCCTCCTTACATTAGCATGTAAGTGCTAATATCTTACATAACCAAGATACAATGGCAAAACCAGGAAGTTAACATTGATAGAAACCATAGAGCTTACTCAGATCTCACCAATTATAAATGCAATCATCTGTGTGTGTGTATGTGTCTGCATAGCTCTATGAAGTTTTATCACATATGTAGCTTCAAGTACTACCACAATAAAGACTCTTAACTGTACTGTCCTCTAAAACTCCCTCATGCTATCTCTTCATAGCCACATCCACCCTCACCCCTATATCCCTAACCCCTGACAAGCACTGATCTGTTCTCCACCTCTATGTTATTTCACAGATGTTATATACATGGAATTATGCAACACGTATCCAGCTGAGATGGGCTTTTTTCATTAAGCATAATATCTTTGAGGCTCATCCATGCTGTTGTGTATATCAATAGTTCACTACTTTTTGTTGCTGAGTAGCATTCCATGGTATGAATGAACTACAATTTGTTTAACCATTCAACTTTTGAAGGGCATTTGGATAGTTTCCAGTTTGAGATTATTATGAATAAAGCTACTATAAACATTCAAACATTAGGTTCTGCATGAAAAGAAATGTTTATTTCTTTGAGATACATGCCTAAGAGTGCAATTGCTAGGTCACATGGTAAGTCCATTTTTAGTTTTTTTTTAATTTTTTAATTTTGTGGGTACATAGTAGGCGTCTATATGTATGGGGTACATTAGATGTCTTGATAAGGGCATACAATGCGAAATAAGCACATCATGAAGAATGGGGTATCCTGCTGGGCACGGTGGCTCACGCCTGTAATCCCAGCACTTTGGGAGGCCGAGGTGGGCAAATCATAAGGTCAAGAGATCGAGACCATCCTGGCCAACATGGTGAAACCTTGTCTCTACTAAAAATACAAAAATTAGCTGGGCATGGTGGCATGCGCCTGTAGTCCCAGCTACTTGGAGGATGAGGCAGGAGAATCGCTTGAACCCAGGAGGAAGAGATTGCAGTGAGCCAGGATCACACCACTGCACTCCAGCCTGGGCGACAGAGTGAGACTCCCCTTCAAAAAAAAAAAAAAAAAAAGAATGAGGTATCCATGCTCTCAAGCATTTATACATTGAATTGCAAACAATCCTGTTACACTCTTAAGTTATTTTAAAATGTACAATTAAGTTATTATTAACTATAGTCACCCTGTTGTGCTATCAAATAGTAGGTCTTACTCTTTTTATTTTTCTTTTTTTTGAGATAGAGTCTTGCTCTGTCGCCCAGGCTTCCTCAGCCTCCTGAGTAGCTGGGATTTCAGGCGTCTGCCACCACGTCCTGCTGATTTTTGTATTTTTAGTAGAGATAGAGTTTCACCATGTTGGCCAGGCTGGTCTCAAACTCCTGACCTTAAGTGATCCACCCGCCTCGGCCTCCCAAAGTGCTGAGATTGCAGACATGAGCCACCGCGCCCGGCCATCATTCTATTTTTTGGTACCCACTAACCATCTCCACCTCCACCCCCCACAGCCCGTCATTACCCTTCTGAGGCTCTGGTAACCATCTTTCTACTTTCTATGTCCATGAGTTCAATTGTTTTGGTATTTAAATCCCACAAATAAGTGAGAACATGCCATGTTTGTCTTTCTGTGCCTGGCATATTTCACGTAACATAATGATTTCCACTTCCATCCATGTTGTTGCAATTGACTAGATTTCATTCTTTTTTATGGCTGAATAGTACACCATTGTGTATATGTATCACATTTTCTTTATCCATTCATCTGTTGATGGACACAAGTTGCTTTCAAATCTTAGCTATTGTAAACAGTGCTGTAACAAATCTAAGAGTGCAGATATCTCTTTGATATACTGATTTTATTTCTTTTGGGTATACACCCAGTAATGAGATTGCTGGATCATATGGCAGCTCAATTTTTAGTTTTCTGAGGAATCTCCAAACTGTTCTCCATAGTGGTTGTACTAATTTACATTCCTGCCAAAAGTGTACAAGGATTCCCTGTTCTCAACATTCTTGCCAGCATTTGTTATTGCCTGTCTTTTTTATATGTTATTTTAACTGGGATGGCATAATATCTCATTGTAGTTTTGATTTGCATTTCTCTGATGATCAATGACATTGAGCACGTTTTCATATGCCTGTTTGCCATTTGTACGTCTTCTTTTGAGAAATGTCTATTCAAATCTTTTGCCTATCTTTTGATTGGATTATTAGATTTTTTTTCCTATAGAGTTGTTTGAGCTTCTTATATATTCTGGTTTTTAATCCCCTGTCAGAAGGGTAGCTTGCAAATATTAATATTTTCTCCCATTCCGTGGGTTATCTCTTCACTTTGTTGATTGTATCCTTTGTTGTGCAGAAGCTTTTTAACTTGATGTGATCCCGTTTGTCCATTTTTGCTTTGGTGGCCTATGCTTGTGGGATAGTGCTCAAGACATTTTTGCCCAGACCAATGTCCTGGAGATTTTCTCCAATGTTTTCTTGCAGTAGTTTCACAGTTTGAGGTCTTAGATTTGTCTTTAATCTATTTTGATTTGATTTTTATATATGGGTAAAAGATAGGGGTCTAGTTTTATTCTCCTGCATATGGATATTCAGTTTTCCCAGCACCATTTATTGAAGAGACTGTCTTTTCCCCAGTGTATGTTCTTGGCATCTTTGTTGAAAATGAGTTAACTGTAGATGTGTGGATTTGTTTCTGGGTTCTCTATTCTGTTACATTGGTCTTTGTGTCTGTTTCTATGCCAGTACCATGCTGTTTTGGTTACTATAGCTCTGTAGTATAACTTGAAGTCAGGTAATGTGATTCTTCTGGTTTTGTTCTTTTTGCTTAGGACAGCTTTGGCTACTCTGAGTCTTCTACTTTTAGTTTTAAAAGGAACTGCCAAACTATTTTTTAGAGTGGCTGTACCATTTACATTCCTATCAGCAATGTATGCATGATCCAATTTCTTAGCATCCTGATGGTGTCATCACCATTTTTTGTTTTATCCTTTCTGATAGGTGTGTAGTAATAGCTCATTGTTTTAATTTGCATTTCTCTAATGGCTGGTAACATTGAACATCTTTTCCTGTGTTCATTTGCCACTTGTGTATCCTCTTCAATAAAATACTTGTTCATATATTTTGCCTATTTTCAAATTGGACTATTTGACTTGTAATGTTGAGTTTTGAGAGTTCTTTATGTATTCTAGACACAAGTCCTTTGTCAGATATGTGATTTGCAGAGATTTTCTCCCAGTCTATAATTTTGTGGGTTTTTTTTTTTCATCCTCTTAAGAAGGTCTTTTGTAGAGCAAAAGCTTTTAATTTTAATGAAGTCCTTTTAATCAAATTTTCCTTTCCTGGATTGTGCATGTGGTGTCAAGTCTCAGAACTTTTTTCCTAGTCCTAGGTCCCAAAGATTTTCTCCTGCTTTTTCCTTCTAGAAGTTTTATAGTTTTATGTTTTACATTTAAGTCTATGATCCATTTTGGGTGAATTTTTGCATAAAGTGTGAGGTTTAGGTCAAGATGCTTTTTTAAATTTTTTCTGGCTATGGATGTTAAATTGCTCCAGCAGCACTTATTGAAAGGCTGTTGTTTCTCCATTGAATTGCTTTTGTTTCTTTGGCAAAAAATATTTGGGCATATTTACATGGATCTATTTCTGGGTTGTCTATTCTCTTCCATTGGTTTGTATGTATGTCTATTCCTCTAATACCACAGTGCTCAATTACTGTAGCTATACAGTAAGCCTTAAAACACTTTATTCTTCTTTTTCAAAATTGTTTTGGATATTCTAGGATCTTTCCCTTTCCATACATATTATTAAATTAGTTTGTGTATGTCTAACAAAAAACCTTATGGAAATTTTGATAGAAATTGCATTAAAATTATATATAAATTCAGAGAGTTGACATCTTTACAATGTTGATTTTTCCAATCCATAAACTCAGTATGTCTCCCCAATCTTTAGATTTTTTATTTCTTTAATCAACATTTTGTAGTTTTATCACACAGATTCTGTACATGTTTTGTTAGATTTATACCTCAGTATTTCCTTTTCGTTTTGTTTTGAGACGGAGTCTTGCTCTGTCACCAGGCTGGAGTGCAGTAGTGTGATCTTGGCTCACTGCAACCTCCCGGGTTCAAGTGATTCTCCTGCCTCAGCCTCCTGAGTAGCTGGGATTACAGGCGCCCGCCACCACACCCAACTAATTTCTGTATTTTTAGTAGAGACAGAGTTTCACCATGTTGGCCAGAATGGTCTCAATCTCTTGACCTCATGATCCGCCCACCCCAGCCTCCCGAAGTGCTGGGATTACAGGTGTGAGCCACCACGCCCAGCCCAGTATTTCATTTTCTTTGGAGGAATTATAAATGGTATTACAGCTTTATTGCAGTTTCTACTTATTTTATCAGTGTATGAAAATATAATTGATTTTTTTATGTGTTGATTTTGTATCCTGTGACCTTGCTAAATTCAACTAGTTCTAGGCATTCTGCTGTAGATTACTTGGATTTTCTACACAGGTAATCATGTAATATGCCAATAAAGACAGTTGTGTTTCTTCTTTTCTAATCTATATGATTTTTCTTTCTTTTTCTTGCCTTATTACGTGGCAATTCCTAGAACTTCCTAGTGGCTCAAACTTCCAATACTATATTAAATGCGCATGGTAAGAAAGCAGGCATCCTTGTCTTCCCAATTGAGAAAGTATTCAATCTTTCACCATTAAGTATAATATTAGTTATAAATGTTTTATAGTTGCCCTTTATGAGGTTGAGGAAGTTCTGCTTCGTTCCTAGTGTAGTGAGAGTTTTTATCATGAATAGGTGTGGAACTTTGTCAAATGGTTTTTCTGCATCAATTGATAGGCTCATATGATTTTTATCCTTTATCCTGCTTGCTTTGGATTTATTTTGCTCTTATTTTTCAAGTTTCTTGAAGTAGAAACTTAGATGACTGATTTGCAATCTTTTCTATTTTCTAATGTATTTAGTGCTATAAATTTCCCTCTTAGCACTGAGTTGACTACCTTCCACAAATTTTGATATGTTGTGTTTTCATTTTCATTCAGTAGGTATTTTTTAAGTTCCCTTTCAGACTTCATCTTTAACCTATGTATAATTTAGAAGTGTGTTATTTAATTTCCAAGTGTTTGTAGATTTGCCTGTTGCCTTCCTGTTATTGATTTCTAGTTTGATTCCATCATGATCAGAAACTATACTCTGTATGATTTCAATTATTTTAAATTTGTTAAGATTTGTTTTATAAGCCTGCTGTGGGACTATCTTGTTGAATAATCTATGAGTTCTTAAAAAGAATGTGTTTTCTGCTTTGTTGAATGCAATGTTCTGTAAATGTCAATTGGATCTGTTGGCTGATGGTGCTATTCAGTTCTGCACTCCAGCTAATTTTCTGTCTAGTAATTCTCCCACTTACTGAGAGTCAGGTGTTGAAATCCCTAGCTATAAATGAGAATTTGCCTATTTCTTCTTCCAGTCCTGTCAGGTTTTGCTTCATGTATTTTAAAGCTTTAAAGTTCTGTTGTTTGATCCATATCATTTAGGATTGCTTCATCTTCTTGATGGATAGATCCTTTTATCATTATGTAATGTCTACTTTTGTCCTCTGAAGTCAACTTTATCTGATATTAATATAGTCACCCCTGCTTTTGAAAATTTATGTCTGCATGATCTTTCTTATTCCATCAATTTCAACCTACCTATGTCATTATGTTTGAAGCGAGTTTCTTTTAGACAGCATATGGTTGGGTCATTTAAAAAAAAAAAGGAAAAGAAATATACTCTGCCAATCTCTGACCTTCAGTAATTATTACCTTTAAATTATCTTTAAAGTAATTATTAACATGTTAGAGATTAAATCTCCCATATCTCTCATTTTATTATTTGTTTTCTGTTTGTTCCTTCTGTTTCTTCTTCCTCTAATATTGTTTTTCTTGCCTTCCTGTGGGTTAATTGAACATTTTTTAGAGGTCCATTTGATCACATATTGCTTTGTATAATTTTCTTAGTGGTTGTTCTCAGGATAGATGGGTAGATAGATATAGAAATAAAGATAGAGATAGAGATAGAGATATGGATTTACGACGTATCACAACCTATTGGTGTCAGTGCTTTATCATTTCAAGTGACATGTAGAAAACTTACTTCCATTTGGTCCCTTCACCTTCCCCACTTTTGAAATATAATTGTCTGAAGCATTTCTTCTATATACATTTTACAGCACATCAGATGGTGCATCAACCATAAAATATAATGAAAAAATTCATGAGGTGGAAAAGAATTGATGTTTACTTCTATTTTTACCCATTACATTGTTCTTTCCTTTCTGAAGGTCTTGTCCTTCTTCTGTTACCATTCTTCGTGTTTACAGAGTTTCCTTTAGCCATTGTTTAAGGATAGGTCTGTGTGCAGCAAATTCTGAATCTTCCTTTGTGTGAGAACGTCTTTATTTCCCCTTTATTCCTGAAGAATCATTTCACCAGCTATTGGATTCAGGGTTGACGGTTCTTGTCTTTCAGCACATGAAAAATGTGGCGACACTTCCCCTGGCTTCTGTGGTTTCAGATGAGAGCTTCACTGATATCTTGTTTGTTTGTTTGTTTGTTTGTTTGTTTGAGACGGAGTCTTGCTCTGTTGCTCAGGCTGGAGTGCAGTGGCGACATCTCGACTCACTGCAACCTCTGCCTCCTGGGCTCAAGTGATTCTCTTGCCTCAGCCTCCTGAGTAGCTGGCATTACAGATGCGCACCACCACACCTGGATAATTCCTTTTGTATTTCTAGTAGAGACAGGATTTCGCCATGTTGGCCAGGTTAGTCTCAAACTCCTGACCTCAGGTGATCTGCCCGCCTCAGCCTCCCAAAGTGCTGGGATTACAGGCGTGAGCCACCACACCCAGCCCTTTACCATTACTTGAATTGGTGTTTCTTTATAGGTAATGCGTCATTTCTCTTTGACTATTTTAATACTTTATGTTTAGTTTTCAGAAATTTAATTATGATATGCTTTGGAGTGAATTTCGCTGTTTATCCTGTTTGGGATTCATTCATCTTCTTGAATCTGTAAATGTGTGCCTCTCACCAATTTTGAGAAATTTTCGGGCATTATTTATTCAAATGCTTTTTCAGTTTCACCCCCTTTCTCTTCTGTTTCTGGGACTCCATTGATATGAATGCCAGATCTTTTGTTATGGTCTCACAGAACCCGGAGGCTCTGGGTTGTTTGAGCCATTTTTAAAGTCTATTTTCCTTCTGTTGTTCAGATTGAGTAAATTCTATTGATCTGTCTCCAGTTCTATCCTCTGTCATTCCCACTCTGTTATTGAGTCTATTCAAGCTTTTTTAAAATTTCAGTTAGTGTATTTTCAGTTCTGTAATTTTGATTTGTTTCTTTTTTATAATTTCTACTTCTTTGCTATGATATTGTATTTGTTTCAGGAGAATCTAATTGATTATTGAAGCATTTTTATAATGGCTGCTTTTAAAATTTTTATCAGATAATTATAGCATCTGATTCGTGTCATCCTTGGCATCAGTTGCTTGTTTTTTTACTCAAAACGTGGCATTTCTGGCTCTTGGTATTATGAGTGATTTTCAGTTGTATCTTAGACATTTTGGTTGCTATATTAGGAGACCCTTGATCCTATTTAAATTTTTTATTGTAGGCCGGGTGCAGTGGCTCACGCCTGTAATTCTAGCACTTTGGGAGGCCAAGGCAGGTGGATCACCTGAAGTCGGGAGTTCAAGACCAGCTTGGCTAACATGGTGAAACCCCGTCTCTACTAAAAATACAAAAACTAGCCGGACTTGGTGGCATGCACCTGTGGTGTCAGCTACTTGGGGGTGCTGAGGCAAGAGGAACACTTAAACCAGGGAGGTCAGGGTGACAGTGAGCCAAGATGGCACCACTGCATTCCAGCCTGGGTGACAAAGTGAGACCCTGTCAAAAAAAGAAAAAAAAAAGCACTTCTATTTTAGCACATAGTTACCTTGTTTAGGTTTAGCATGTAGGTTCTGGACTACTTTTGTGGGCTTTAGGTCCGCCAAAGCTTAGTTTCCTGAGCCTTGCAATGCTATTCTGGTCTACTTCACTCTTCTGGTGTTTGGGGGCTTCCCACTCAATCCCTGCTGGTGCTGTCTGCAAGGCAGGAAAGTACTTCCCTGGCTGCCTGCTGTTGCTGAGCAACCTTCTAGAGGAACAGGAATCACTGCACCTGAGCTCCTTATGGCACTGGGTTAAGAGCAGAGAGACACAGGGCTTCACTGTGAAAGCTAGATAGAAATGTGGAAAATGTGAAGCGAAAAAGCAGAATGCACAGGATGCATTCTGTAGGATTATAACTATGTAAAAGTCAGTAACATATGGACAAAGACTACAAGAATAAAAACTAATATAATTATTAGGTTATGTGGAGGCATTTTTCTTTTCTGAAAATTTTTTATTTGTGTTAGTTCATTGAGTTTTTATGTAAAAGAAAACCAGAAACCAGTGTTTCCATTCTTCTGTATTTCTTTCAGGACTGGAGATTGGATGAACTTTCCTCAGTTGCCCCTGAATCATTCCTGTGGTTTATCATTCCTCTTGCCCTGACATTGTTACATTAAAGTGACACACAAAGACTGTCACTTTAGCATCAAGGTCACAAACTTAGCACAAAGATGACAAAGACAGTACGTTTCATATGCCAAGTTCAAATGACTGATTAGTAGAGCCTACGTGGAGACAAATTGTAAGAGATCAGCAGAAAAAAACATGATTTATTAGCAATGTCTGCTATGGTCATAGGAATGGGAACTGGGCACACATGCTATCCATTTGTCATCCTTGGTTTTCAACAGCTCATCACTCTTGGCTGCAGCTCTTTCACAGCCTCCCTCTGCAGAGGTTTAAACCTTCTTACATCCTTTCCTCTTGATTTTATTCTCCCTCCAGATTATCACCTTTAGGGACTACCTACCCACTTTGCTAGGTGACCACATGCAGAAGTGGATACCCCCATATCAAGGCTACAATGAATCTGTGGATCCCAGAATTTCCAATGTCTTCACCTTCGCCTTCCGCTTTGGCCACTTGGAGGTCCCCTCTAGTATGTTCCGCCTGGATGAGAATTATCAGCCATGGGGGCCAGAACCAGAACTCCCCCTCCACACCCTCTTCTTCAACACTTGGAGGATGGTCAAAGATGGTATGCCCTTTCAGGGAAGTGCTGTCACCTGGGTCTCCCACTCTGCAGCCTGTCGTAGGGAAACCTGGGTTGGAAGTCAGATTCCAAGCACTTTTACATGACCTTGGGCAAGTGAATTCACCTCACTGAGCCTCAGTTTCCTCATTTATAAAATGGGGACAATAATAGTACCCATCTCACGAGGCTATCCAAAACATTAAGTGAGATATACATGTGGAGCACCCTACAATGGTTCCTGACACACAGGAGGTGATCAGTAAGTATCAGTTATTCTTTCTTTCCTCTTGGCTTCTAAGATGACTGGGATTTCCCTACCTCCTTTCCCTGCCCTAGGCTTCTCTGACTCCTACAGGGTTTGATAAATAAATTGCTCTTTTCTGATCTCCTCTAGAATTTTTCGCTTCATAGAGGTGCCAGATGTTGGACCCAACGTTCCTTTATCCCTAGGCTATGTTGTGTTGAAATTCGCTTTCCTTAAAGCCTAGCGAGTCAAGGACATTTTCCTGAGATTTATGCAACCTCTTTCCATTATGCAACGTTCCTCAGCAGAACATATGGAAGAAAAAGCTGACTCCATGAACTAGAGCTTTAAAAATACCTCTTTTTTTGAGACAGGGTCCCACTCTGTCACTCAGGCTGGAGTGCAATGGCGCAATCTCGGCTCACTGCGGCCTTGACCTCCTGGGCTCACGTAATCCTCCTACCTCAGCCTCCCTTGTAGCTGGGACTACAAGGCACACACCGCCATACCCGGCTAATTTTTTTGCCTTTTTTTCAGAGGCGGGGTTTTGCCATGTTGTCCAGGCTGGTCCCAAACTTCTGGGCCCAAGCAGTCTTCCCACCTTGGCTTCCCAAAGTGTTAGGATTACAGGCATGAGCCACTATGCATGGCCAAAAAATATCTCAATGTTTATATTCATGCCATCATCCCACGACTGCCCCTTTTTGCCCACCCCCAGAGCGGACAATCTGGATGCCCCTGTCTCCCTGAGCACACCCTTCAGGCTGCACTGTGCTCTTCTCTCCCTCCTTCAGCCTGGGATGTCCAGCTGACCCACATTCAACCAAGAGAAAATGGCTGGTGGAGGCAGAGGCAAGCCATGGATGATGTTCCCACTCTTCCCCCATCCTAAGCATGGCTTCTGGGTCTCCCTTGGCAGGTGGAATTGATCCTCTGGTGCGGGGCCTGCTGGCCAAGCAATCCAAGCTGATGAAACAGAATAAAATGATGACTGGAGAGCTGCGCAACAAGCTTTTCCAGCCAACTCACAGGATCCATGGCTTTGACCTGGCTGCCATCAACATACAGCGTTGCCGGGACCATGGGCAACCTGGTGAGTGGGTCTGAAGTCTGGCCTGCACTGGGGAAATTTTAGCTAACTTTCTAGGGCTCCTGGAGACTCTCTTCTATAACCCTGAGGATCTGATCATCTGATCAGTTCTGAAACAAAAGACAGGCCAGTTTTTTTTGTTTGAGGTTTTTTTTTTAAACAGGGTCTTGCTCTGTTGCCTAGGCTAGAGTACAGTGGTGTGATCACAGCTCACAGCAGCCTCAAACTCCTAGCTTCAAGTAATCCTCCTGCTTAAGCCTACCATGTAGGTGGGACTACAGGTGTGCCATATGCCTAGCTTTTTTTTTTTTTAAAATATAGACATAGTCTTGCTATGCTGCCCAGGCTGGTCTCGAACTCCTGGCCTCAAGCAATCTCCCACCTTGGCCTCCCAAAGCACTGGCATTACAGGTGCAAGCCACCATGTCCAGCCCCAGGCCATTTTTAAAACCACTTTGTTCATCTATGAAACAGAATGTCCCATTTCCCCTAACACAGAGAAAAGAGCATATATCTGGTACTATCTTGGCATTCCTTAAATGAAAAAGAGGTCACCAACTAACTTTAAAAACAGTTTAAAAGCCCTGAAAACATTAAGAAAACAATAGAGAGAAACCAATGACTGTTGGATCTTTCTTTTGCCCCGATGAAAGGCAATTTAATTAAGAACCAGACTGCCTGAGTTCAAATCCCACCTATGCCATTTACTAGTTATAAGACTTTGGGCAAATTACTTAACATTTCTATTCTTCAGTTACCTATTTGCACAGTGCTTAGAATAGTGCCTGGACTCATAGTACGTACCACATAACTTTCATGATTGCTTAGTGGTTACATAGGACTTAACCAACTAGCCCCCTTAAGATTGAAGTGCAGATAAAAAACAATGGATTCTCTCCTTCCCCATCCCAAAGGCTGTAAGCCCAGACTTTCTAGGGCTGATAGAGCTGGAGTGGACATGGCCCCAAAGGGGGCTGTGAACAGGAAGTCCCCGGGATAAGACAGCTTCAGTCTCTCCACCCTAGGGTACAATTCCTGGAGAGCCTTCTGTGACCTCTCACAGCCGCAGACACTAGAGGAGTTGAACACAGTGCTGAAGAACAAGATGCTGGCCAAGAAGTTACTGGGTCTCTACGGGACCCCTGACAACATTGACATTTGGATAGGGGCCATTGCTGAGCCGCTGGTGGAAAGGGGTCGGGTGGGGCCTCTCCTGGCCTGCCTCTTGGGCAAGCAGTTCCAGCAGATCCGTGATGGAGACAGGCAAGTGCGTCCTCAGCCAGGGAGGGAAGGGCAGGGCCCTTCTCCAAGAGGGGTGTCCCAACGTCCTGCATGAGCGCTGACTCTGGATCTCAGTGTGAGTAGGGCTTTTCATGGTCCCTGTGACCCTTTCTTTCCCCTGTAACAGAGGGGGGAGGGGCCAGCGGCCAGACTGTGGAGTGACTCTACTTCTGTCTCTGCAGGTTCTGGTGGGAAAACCCTGGGGTCTTCACGAAGGAGCAGAAGGACTCTCTACGGAAAATGTCCTTCTCACGCCTTGTCTGTGACAACACCCGCATCACCAAGGTCCCGCGGGACCCATTCCGGGCCAAGAGCTACCCCTATGATTTCGTGGATTGCTCAGCCATCGACAAGCTGGACCTGTCACCCTGGGCCTCAGTGAAGAATTAGGGGCCCGCGCTGCACAGGAAAGTTCCCTTTGGTCCACAGGGCCATTTCAAGCAAGTTCAATGACCTGGTCCCTTAGAGCTCCATACCGCAGTCCCAACACTTCTTTGCAGCTGGGCCTTTCTACACCCCTGGGTGAACAGCTTGCTCGGGCCCCAGGGTGGCTGCCTCGGCCCTCCCAGCTCTTACACTCGGCTCCTGTGGCTTCTCCTTTCTGTCAAGACTTAGCCCCTCTGAGATGCCCTTCTGCTCCAGCTTGCTGGATGTTACCTGCCTCTTCCCTCCACAAGTTTTGGCCCTTAACTTTATCTTTCTCCAGTCCTCTCCTAGATTGTAAGCTCCCTGGACCAGGACTTCAGCCTGCCTCCGAGGGTCCCCTGTGGCACCTAGCATGGTGCACAGCACATTAGAAGTGCTCAAAAACACCTGATGACTGACTAAAGATGCTAGCCGTGACACTGTTCCCTCCAAAAGCAGACCTTGGAATCACTGCCAAATAAGTAACTAGATGTTTACAGGCCATACATGTCTTACCACTGAGATGGCGCGTGCATGGGTCTTGAGGTGAGAGGGGATGGTTTGGTGGGATTTCCAAGAGTTCTCAAAGAAAGGGGAGGGGCAGCGGGCTCCTGGGGAAAAGAAGCACTGGCCGTGGAGTAGCAAGAGAGAGGGCATTGGGGGGGATGGTAGGTGGTGGTGCCAAGGGATAAAACAGGAAGGAAAACCAAGCCTGGGTCCCCCACAGCTGAAGCTAATATCCCTTCCAGTGGCCCTTCTGAGAAATACCCTCTTCTAGAGTGGTCCTTAGATCCTGTGATGCCTCTGAAGGGGCACTTCCAGAACATTCCTTGAGCTTCTGCCCAGTACATATTCATATGTTCTTCTTTTAAATGACCCCCTGGGAAAGATTAGCCCAGCCAGGGCCTCCAGATCCCCCAACTGGTGGGGTGGGAGTGGGAGACACCCAGTCATCCTGTGGGAAGAGCCCAGGAGCCAGATGACCGCGGCAGCAGCCTGGCACTGCCACCCACTTCTTTAAGGCCTCAGACGAGTCGCTTCACTCCTCTGAGCAGCCCTCTCCTCATCATAGAAATGAGGACAAGCAGTATTTATGCTGCTGCTTACCATGGTGAGGTCCTAACATTACCAGGGGCCCCATGAGTATGGTAGACCCCACCATCCTACACCACTTCTGGCCGCCTCCCCATATTTGAAAAAGAAGGGGAGAGGGAGGGAGTCTGCCGGTCAGACTCAGGGTTCAAGCTCCAGGCAAGACAACTAGGGATATACACTCCATTCCCTCCCTCAGTGCTGGCCCTGTCCTCTGGGCCCAGACATCTGCTCTCGCTGCTCCAGGAGCCATGTGCAACATGAATGAGAAGGAGTCCACTTCTTGAGGGCTTCTGAACCCCTGTGCCAGGCTGCTGGGATGCAGGATGCAGAGGCCCCTCTCGTCGGGGAAGGGCCTTCCTCCTCACCAGGTCTCTGTACTTTCTCTCCTACCATACAGCATTTTGTCCCCTCCACTTCCTAGCCCCTGGCACAGGCCTGACATAGAGTGAACACACAGCAAACGTTTGCTAGAGCAATGAACAAACATGAGGGCTTGGTGACCACAGTTCCCTGCAGGGTGGCAGGGGCAGAAGGTGAGGAAGGAGGGTCTGCACTGCATGCCCTGGCCCCCAGGCTTCCAAGAGATGACTGCCCTCCACGTATGGATCTCAAAGGAAAACTCCCCAACACCCTCACCCTCAGTTCAGAAACACAGGGCCCTGAGCACAGACCACACTGGTTCAAGTTCAGAGCCCAGAGTAAGCCTCTGCAAAAGCGCCAGTTCCTCCTCAGACACAGACAGAGTGGAGGTCCCCGTCGGCGGTGCCTTTATTATCATAATCATTGGGAGCAAATAAATGGTACAGAAAGGGCAACAGGCCCAGTTCCTCTTCAGGAGGACTTCAGTGAATAAGCAAGAAATTGGGGTGAGGAAGAAAAAGGGGAGCCATGGCCTGAGCCTGGCTGGCTGGGCCCATAAGTCAACCACACAGCCCAGCTGCGGCTGGCTCATCCCTCCAAGGCACCACTGGTCCAGCTCTGCTAACCAGGACGCAGATGGCATCTTGGTATCTCTTTCTTGCCTCTATATGCTTCTCATGCCTAGTACAGTGCCTTGCATGTCGTAGGTGCTCAATAAATGAAGAACCAGAGGACACAAGTGGGCCCTCCAAGAAACCGTGACAGATGTAATTTACAAGGAAGAAAACTCTTGTTTAAGGAGGGTAATTTGCTCAAGGTCACATAGCTAGCAAGCCACAGAGCCAAGATTGGAACTCAGGCAGTCTAGTTCCTGAGCTGTGCTCCTCACCAGTCTGCTCTGCTGCCTTCCACATACTCAGTATTGTCATCAGCACAAACACACACTCACATAAATGGCACATACACATAACCCATGAAACACTCCCCATGTTCAGACAACACACACACATGAAATGCCAATTTATATACTTCGCACATACATGAGCACACAAATGAACGTCTAGTCACTCATTTTCTCAGCTGCACCCAGAACAGGGCTGGGCTCACCTAGGGCAAGGAGATCTCCGTGGTTCCAACTGGCCAGCCCAGATATACCCCTCACTGCTGCACCCCCTTACCTAGCCTCTAGGAGGCTTCCCTCCAGGAAGCCAGGTTCAATGCAGGAAGTGTACGGCAGTTGACAAAGTCCCGGGGATATGAGTTGGACATGAAGATGTTGTTCTTAGACACGGTGGTGATGCCTGTGTTGTCACAGATGATCCGGGGCAATGAGATCTGGGCCAGGGCCTGTCGCTGCTGCGTGCTGAACACACCCTCGTTCTCCCACCAAAACCTGCATAGGGAACACCCATGGACACTGTGCCCGAGGATATTCTGGGCCGGCAGGGCATCGACGGGCTTGTGCTGCTCCCTGGATATAACAAAGCCACAACAAATGCCACCTGGCAGCATAGGAGGGCCCCAGGCTCTTGGGCAGCCCAGGGGCTTTCACACAAGTGATGCTCCACTCATCGTGCAGAGTAAAGCACAGCTGCCCAGTGGCCTTTCCCTTACCCCTAGCCCGGCGGCCTCCAGGGCACCATGCTGCAGGGGGACCCGGGCCCACACACACTCCTGAAGTCCTGTGCCCTGGCCAGGAGCTGCATCCACAGGAGTGGAAGAGAATCTTGGGGGTGGTTTATAATTCGTCCACCCAGAGAGGGGCACCTTTGTCTAATTTTCCCAAAGGTGCGATACAGGCTAAGCAAGAACTAGACATGAAGACGTCAGGACCACGAGGAAATGACACTAAGGGGAGCTGTGGGAAAGCTGAGAGGGGACTGCCCACTGGTGACTGACGCCCACGTGGTTGCACAGTGAAACCCATGGGAAGAAGTAGCTAATGGTGGCATTTTTCTATCTTCCTCCCTTTACAACCAGGGGTCCAGGTCTCTCCTTGCTGCACCCCCAACAGGTTCAGGGCACGTTAGGGGCACTCTAGGGCATCTGGAGGATTCCTGGAACACACTGGAAAATCACTGACTCCCTCCAGTTGTTCAACTGATGGGAGGAAATTTGGGCTCCAAGAGAGTCAGGGATGGGCCCACAGCCACCCAGCGACCCGTGGCGCCTGCCCCTCCTCACCGATCACCATCCCGGAGCTTCCTGAACTGGGTACCGATGATGCAGGCGAGGAGTGGACCCACGCGGCCGTTACGCTCCAGAGGCTCGGACACGCCGCCCATCCATATATCGATGTTGTTGGGCGTGCCATACTGCTCCATCAGTTTCCTCGCCAATTGCAGGTTCCTCAGCACCGTGCCCAGCTCGCCCACCGTGTCAGGCTGCGGGAGCCCACAGAAGCGCCTCCAGGCATTGTATCCTGCATGGGGGAGGGGACAGGTGGCTATGGGCAGGTCCCTCTGCTTCCAGGTGGGGAGGTCACTGGAGACAGCAGGGAAGATTCACATACCTGCCAGCAGCTCAGAAAACCCACCTTCCCAACACAACCAAGGTCACAGAGGGAAGGAAGGACCTCACCTCAGGGAACCCTGAACCTTTGGCTTAGACCAAGGGGCACAACTGGGCCTCTCTGGGACCTTCTCTGTCTTTCTCTTACTCTCCTACCATAAGGCAAACCCTAAACTGCCACAGTTCCTGCTGGGTCCAAGAATAGGGACATCTCCTTGTCCCCCTCCAGAGCAGCCCAATGTGTCTGTCTCTGACCCATGAGAGGTGAAATGTATCTAGGAGCCTCAGCCACATGGGCTACCCCATATCATAGGCACAGGCTTTGGGGTTAGGTTAATCTGGCTTCAAATTCCAGCTTTCCCACTGACTTGGCTAGAGAACCTGGCCAGGTTCTGAATCTCATCAAGCCTCAGTTTCCTCATCAGTAAAATGAAGGCAACAATAATCTCTTCCCCCAGAGTTAACGTACAATGAAGCAAAATGGAATGATGACAGAGACAGATTTTCAGACTGTGGGTTATCATTATGATGATGATGCCCCTAATATGAGAATTACAGCATGCAAAGGAGGTTGAGAGGAGCTGGAAATTTATCAGGTGGGTCCGGGGAAAGGCAGGGGCCTGGCCTCAGACTACTTCCTGAGAGCAAAGTGCCTCTAATATGCTTTGGAGAGGGCAGGGGCCCTAGAGTGGGAAGGGGGGTGATGGGCTACCTGGGAGGCAGCTCAAGGGAGGGGAGCATCAGGGGAGACTCCTGCAGCCCCTCACCTGGGAGGCCGTGGTCCCTGCTGCGCTGCATGTTCAGGGCAGGCAGGTCCAGCCCAATCCTCATGACCTGCTCAAACAATCGCTCCCGGATCTCATCCACCGCAATTTGGTTCTGACGATTCAGCTTGGCAGGGGTGGCCATGAGGCCCCGGAGGATGGGGTCAATGCCACCTGGGGACCAGAGGAGCCAGGTCAGGGGAAGTATCTGGCTCAGTATCAGAGCTCAGATTGGAGTCAGGGACAAGTCCAGGTAGGGTCAGGAGGATTCGAGAAGAGGGCTGGGCACATGCAGTGCCTGGTGCCAAGGTGGTGGCCCCAGTGAGCAGGTCCTCACCAGTCACTACGTGACCCCAGGGGCATATAGGTCTCGGGAGATTATGCCATTCAGACTCGCAAGATTGGGATGCTCCCAGGCCATGGCTTCGTCACAACACATAGGAAGTAGCCATTTCCCTCTGAGGGCCATCCCCACCCCACTGTTTATTATCAGATATGGAAGCAGAGCCAGAGGAACTGAGGCTGGAGAGTCAGACCAGATCTCCAAGATGGGAGGAAAGCAGATTGCTCCCCACCCTAGCTCTCTAGAGCCAAGGTGACCCCTACCCCGCCTTTAGCTGTCAGCCCACTCGCTCCTGGCCTAGCTCCTGCTTACCTTCCAGCACGACCCTCCAGGAGGCAAAAAAGACCCTGCTGAGGGGGACACGGGGGTTGGGTTCCATGGGCTGGTACCGATTGTCCAGGCGGAACATGAAGGGTTGGATGAGGGTGTGGCCGTAGCGGAAGGCATTGGTGAAGACGTTGGCGATGCGCGGGTCCACTGAGTCATTGTAGGAACGGTACGTGGGCAGGTACTTCCTCATGGCCGCTGGCCCCAGCACCAGGGGCAGGTAGTCCCGGTAAGTGATGATCTAAAGACAAGTCATTTGGAATGGCCTCTCCACCCACTCCTCCACAGCAAATGCCACCTGGCAGGCAGCACAGGAGGGCCAGAGTCTCTGCCTGCTCTTGGCTTGGGGGACCCCTCCCATCCCTCTATGGTCAGGGAATAGCCTCCTACAATACCGGACCTGGGCCTAACAGAGTGGCACTGAGAGGCATAAATAGAGTTCTACTGCTTGCTGGCTGGGTGACCTTGGACCAGTTATTAACCTCTCTGAGCCTGAGTTCCTCAAATGTACATTAAGGATAATTATATTGCCCTCTGCCTTACAGGACTAAATAGCAAATCACTTTTTTAGTCATTGTGATAACTTCCTTGTCCTCAAGTTATCAATGTCTCATTTCTGCAACTATCTTATAAAGTCCTTGAGAGCAAGGGAAATTGAAGTTGCTGAAATACTTCACAGTGCCCACCAAGTGCCTGCCCACAGTAGGGCTCAGTTTAGGTTTGTGGAAAGCAGAGAAGCAGGAAGGAATGAAGAGCCATTCTGGCATGATTTTCCCTGTGAAAAGTGAAGACATGGAACAGTCTCACTCTACATTCTAGATTCTAGAAGTTATTTTGGAGTGTAAATAAATTTCACTTGAGTTCTTAGTGCAAATCACAAACTCACCCTTGACACCGAAAACTCTCTCCTCCAGAATCTAGGAGTGTGTGTGTGTGTGTGTGTGTGTGTGTGTGTGTGTGTGTCTGCGTCTGCCTCTGAGGGAGAGGGTGGGGGCAATGAAGCACCAGATGTTGAGAGACAGAACCAGGAACATTGCCCCAGGAGTAAATGAGGCTAAGGACATTGGGTGGATTATGACAGAGCCAAAAGGAAGAGGTGAGTGGGCCGAACACAGTGACTCGTGCCTGTAATCCCAGGGATTTGGGAGGTCGAGGAGGGTGGATCACTTGAGCCCAGGAGTTTGAGACCACACTGGGTAACATGGCGAAACCCCATCTCTACAAAAAATACAAAAATTAGCCCAGCGTGGTGGCCTGTGCTTGAAATCCCAGCTACTCAGAAGGCTGAGATGGGAGAATGGCTTGAGCCTGAAAGGTGGAGGTTGCAGTGAGCCAAGATCGCACCACTGCACTCCAGCCTGGGCAACTGTATCAAAAAATAAAAATAAAATAATAATAATATTTTTTAAATTTTATTTTATTTATTTATTTATTTTGAGATGGAGTCTTGCTCTGTCACCCAGGCTGGAGTGCAGTGGTGCCACCTCAGCTCACTGCAATCTCTGCCTCCCGGGTTCACGCCGTTCTCCTGCCTCGGCCTCCCAAGTAGCTGGGACTACAGGTGCCCGCCACCACGCCTGACTAATTTTTGTATTTTTAGTAGAGATGAGGTTTCACCATGTTAGCCAGCATGGTCTCAATCTCCTGACCTTATGATCCACCCGCCTCAGCCTCCCAAAGTGCTGGGATTACAGGCATGAGCCACCGCGCCCAGCCCTATAATTCTTTTAATTTTAAAAAGAAGAGGTGAGTGGGTAAAGGAGCTAAGAGCGACAGTGAGATGGAGGGAAGAAGAATTTACTGAACAGCTACTCAGGCACTAAACCAAACATTCAACCCTCCCAACACCAATAACAGACCCACAGGAAAGAAGACTGCAGGGAGCAAACCAGCGAAGAAGGAGAGGGAAGGGAAGGAGGCTTTGTCAAGCACTTACTGTCTGAAAGATGTTTTCGTATATGTATTATAATCCTTACAGCCTTATGGATGAAGAAGGCAAGGCTCAGGAGGGTTAGGAACTTGCCCAAGGTCACACAGCTAGGATGTTGCAGGGGCACATCTGGATCCCGTGTGCCGGCTGCTCAAGACTGCCTACCTGGACCATGGCCCCCACGATCTTCCGGGCTTCCTGGTAGAGCCTCTCCCCATCCCACCTAGGGTTCAGTCTCTTGAGCTCCGTAGCCAGCCGGTTGTGCTCCCGAAGTAAGAGGGTGTGCATGGAGGTGAGCTCGGGCATCTCACTGGAACGGGTGTCCCCTTGGGGAGGCAAAAACACTGTCATTCTTAAGGCCTCCATCCCAGAAAAGGTTTGCTCCACTGAAACCCCCTCCCCAGCCAAGGCCTGAAATGCCTCCTACTCATCCCTCCTCCCCATCCATCTTTTCAAACCATCCCCAATT
Organism: Nomascus leucogenys; assembly: GCF_006542625.1. Classification (NCBI taxonomy): domain Eukaryota; kingdom Metazoa; phylum Chordata; class Mammalia; order Primates; family Hylobatidae; genus Nomascus; species Nomascus leucogenys. The sequence goes on from NC_044394.1 coordinate 7,770,671, forward strand.
TACACTCCTCTAGGAGGCCTGCCCTGATGCCCCAGTCCACAATAATAGCTTCTGCCTCAGCTCAGGGCCGCTGCTGGTTGGGGATGCTCATTCAATAGGTATCACTTCCAACACATGACATGCCACTTTCCTGTACCTGAAACTGGGAGCTCCTTGAGCACAGGACCGAGGCTTGTGCCTTTTTATATTTTACCCTCCCTCCTACCACACATATGGATACATGGGGCTTAACAGAGTGCCTGGTGCAAAGTATGAGACTTATGAACACTGCTTGGTTCATTGATTCTCTTGATTCCAAGGAGTGTCTGGGAAGAAGCATGCATGTCAGCACAGCCTACATCCATGCCCATGTCTGATGCAGCTAATGATCACAGCACTCTTTCCTGCTAAAATTGGATGCAACCTCGGAATCCTTCTCAACACAGGACTCCAGAAAGCCACCACCGTTTGAATAGAGTTGTCAGCCCTGCCCTTTACTACATGCCAATCGTGCAGCCTGCCCCAGGGCAGGGGGTTAGGACATGAGATGTGTGGAGTCCACACCTGAGACTGTTCAAGAAAACTAAGCAGATTCCCCCTGGTTCCCCTAGGTCTCCCACAACCCTTCTCTGCAGGGGCCAGAGGGCTAGGGTCAGGACACTAGGGTCAGTCCCTGCCAGCTCTAGAAGCTGGTGGAAAGGAAATTCTCTGAGAGCAGCATCTCCATGGGGATGAGGTCATAATGACCCAGGCTTGGGACATGGGGCTCATCAAAGCTAGGCTGGGGGCAGCTGAGTCTGGCTAAGGAGGGCTGCCCTTGCCTAACTAGCCCAGAAGAGGTCGGGCATCTCTTGCAGAAAGTCCAACCTGGATCCTCCTCCCAGGGTCCCAGCCAGGGAGAGACCAGCAGGAACCACCAGGAGGAGACAGAGGGAGGCCAGAGGAAAGGGCCTGAGGTCCACTATTGGGTTTACATTTAAAAACACTGGAAAATGGCTGGGTGTGGTAGCTCACACCTGTAATCCCAGCACTTTGGGAGGCTAAGGTGGGCAGATCACAAGGTCAGGAGTTTGAGACCAGCCTGGCCAACATGGTAAAACACCATCTCTACTAAAAATACAAAAAATTAGCCAAGCATGGTGGCAGGCGCCTGTAGTCCCTGCTACTCAGGAGGCTGAGGCAGAAGAATCGCTTAAACCCAGGAGGCAGAAGTTTCAGTGAGCCGAGACTGTGCCACTGTACTCCAGCCTGGGTGACAGAGTGAGATTCCGTCTTAGAAAAAAAAAAAAAAAACACTGGAAAATGTCTGGTCATGGCTGCCATCACTGCCCCAATTGTGTCTCCAAAACTGCCAATTGTTTACATTTAAAATCCCATCATCTCTTATTATGGGCAATTAAGATGCGCAGGAGGGGATATTTTGGAGCAGTGTGGTCCAACTCAACCTTCCGAGATGATGAAAATATTTTACATCTGTGCCACCCAATAGGGGGAGCCACTAGACTGTAAGGCAATTGAGCATTTGAAATGTGGTTAGCACTGCTGAGAAACTGGGTTTATTTAATTTAAAATAACTAAAATTAAAATAGCCACATGCAGCTAGAGGCTACCACATTGGATAGTGTCGCTCTAGAGGGTGAGGGCACCACAGCGCTCTCTGTCCTTTAGTTCCCCGCCCCTGAGGGATTCGACTCTCCTCTCTTCCAGAGTCCAGAAGGGAAAAGAGGAACAGAGAAAGCAATGGACTGACGGACAGAGGCTCCTTGGCCATGTCTGGGTCACCATCTTAGGGCTGGAGAGGTTGTTTGCTTTTCTGCTTTTCTGGCTCCATCTGACTTGTTACCAAGGCAACTGGATTAATATCATGAAGTTGATAGTAATGGCTGGTGAGGACAGTCTAAGTACAAACCGACAAGCTGCTCACAAACAGACTCACTGTGGCTCCAACAAGAAACACCTCCTATGCCACCCCCTGGTCCCCACCCCAAAGCTGACCTGCCAGGAAGCAGGGGATGCGCGCTGAGCGGTTGGTGAGGAGACAGGGGTCATCGTGCAGGTTGTCGAAGGGCAGCAGGGCCCGCCCGTTGTCTTGGAAGCGCTGGTTGACGGCCAGCAGCCCCAGCTGGTTGGACATGTTGCGCAGGTTCCTGGCCAGGGGCTCCTCGCTGCCGTACACCATGCTGGCGTCCACGAAGGAGGTGAGCGCGTTGATCTGGTTGCGGATGGTGATGTTGCTCCCGGGGCAGGCCGGGCAGGAGCGGAAGAACGGGATGCAGTCGGCTTGGTTCTTGATGCGGGGGTCGTTGGGCGGGATCTGAGGCACAGAGAGAGGCTAGACTGGCTCACCGAGGGCGGGGAAGGTGCCCAGGCAGAACTGGCTCTCCCCCTGCCCTCAGGACCTCTGGTACCCTCAACCTGCAGAGAGGCGTCTGGAGGCCTGAACGGGATCGCTGCCTGGGGCGCCATCAGCAGCAGCCTCTGAGGTGCAGGGTTAATGAGCAGAACACTGAACTGGGAACCTGGAAAACCCCTGGGTCTGGGCACTGCCAGGCCTCGGACCCCTCCTCACTAAAGCGTCGCCTGTCTCTCTCCCCTTCTCTCTTCTGTGCCTGCTTTCCCTCTGGCCCTGACATTCTCCTGTCGGTCTCTCCCTCTCTCAGGCGCTCTCTCCTTTCTCTCCTCCTCCTTCCCTACTCAGCAGTGCCTCGACCACCCTGCCCACTCCCAGCCCTGTCCCACGGCACCCACCAGACCCCCAGGCTCTCTCTTTCTGTGTGATGGGGGTTGGGGCTGCCCCCTCAGTGGGGAGGGAACAGGACTGAGCATGGAGGCTTGGGGGGCACTGGAAACGTCTCCTCCCAGAACCCTCTCCCAACCTAACAAAGAGCCAGTGATTCCACCAACAGGACTCCTGTCAGCCAAAGAGGAACAACCCTCTCTCCCTTGGCCTGCGAGAGGCAGTGAGCAAATGGACGGCCCTGGCTGCCAGCTGGCTGAGCCCAGGCGCAGGAAGGAGACAGGTCATAGCTGAGCAGCCAGTACCTCTGGACACAAGGGAGGCAGGGCCAGCCTTCCTCAGCGGCTGGGAAAGGAAACCTGGGCACAGAAGGGAGATGGCCCCTTCCAGAAACAATCTCCCCTCTCCCCACCCAGGCAGTGGGCGGGAAGCAGGGCCACCTTGAGCGGGAAGCAGGGCGGCTGCTGCACGCAGCTGGTCTCGCAGTTGACGCCAGTGACGAAGGAGGCCCGGGCGGCCGGCTCAGGGGTGAAGTCGAGGTCGTGGTCCAACAGCTGGCCCCACTGCATGAACATGAGCGAGCGCTCCTGGTCTGGAGTCAGCTGATCCGTGGGGAAGCGCACGATCTCGTTGGAGACCGCGCGAGCCTGCGGGACACGGAGGTCAGCTGGCGCCTGGGTCCGGGCACCGCGTGGCCAGGCCTCGACCCCTCTGCCCGCCGGCGCTCACCAGAGCCACCGGGAAGCCGTTGCGCTTGACCCCGGGCGTCCAGCCGTAGGGAAGCGAGAAGCCGTCCTCATACTCTGCCGGCAGCCAGCGCACAAAGGCACGGTTGGAGGCCCCCAGCGTGGGGCTGCGTCTGCAAGGGGAGAACAGGGCGCTGATACTGGGAGGCTTGTGGCGCCCGGGACGCCTCTCTGAGCCCGGTTCCTGCAGCCACCCCCCGCCAGCCGCACCTGTTGTTGCACATCCCGGTGATGGTGCGGTATTTGTCCTGCTCCGGGCAAGTCACCCCCACGTCCTGGTAGGCGCAGCCGCTTGACTTGGACAACACATTCAGCTGGGCGGGCGTCAGCACATCTGCCGGGGGAAAGAACAATGGGGGAGCTGAGCCGCTTCACTTCCTATCCCAGGCAACCTGAGGCTGAGGAGCCCTGGAGACCCCTGAGACTCCCTGGAAGAAGAAGTTGAGGGGATCACTGAGAGACGGCTGGGGTCCCTAGGAGGAGTCACCAGTGGAGCAGGGACCTGGCGTGGGATGGGCAACAGTACCAGTGACATTGAATGGCCCTCGCCACAGGGACCGCAGCTTCCTCTCCAGCAGGTCTAGAGCCACGTGCAGGTAGTCAGCAGCCCTTACCGCCGTCCTGGTGGCTGCCACCGGCTGCTTGAAGTAGGATAGGAGTTCCATGGGGCTGGCTGAGCCACTGCGAAGCCGCTGCTTGATGCTGCTTGGACAAAGGAGGAGTGAGGGCCAGAGAAGGGATGCAGACCCACCCAGCAGAGCCCCAGCCCAGGGGCAGACATGCAGGACCATGCAGGCAGGCCCACAGGTGGGAGGAAGGCTTCCTTTTATAAAAAGGATATGGATCTGGGTGTCCAGACAGAGGCAAGGCTTTGGGAAGGATGGCTTTTAAGCTGTTCTCCCATCCAGAGACACAGGGACAGACAGACAGAAAGGGAGTCCACATGGGTCCCCGTAGTCCCCCTCTCCCACCTTCAAGCTCCCTGCCACCTGCTCCTTCTCTGAAAGGCCTGGGATATCCTTGCCCAGAGCGGGACAGTGCCTCGTGCCCCACCTTTCCCGCCGCTCCTTGTAGGCCTTGTCCACCAGCTGCTTGGCCTCCTCCATGCAGCTCAGCACCAACGAGGTGTCCACTTCCCCCAGGACAGCTGCCCAGAGCAAGGATCACAAAGTCAGGAATGGGCCCCAACCCCCTATCAGGCCCCAGAGCTAGGAAGCCCTGCTCTGAGAAAAGGGGTCTCTGGAACACAGCCATCCCAACACACCATCTTCTCCCACCTTGGGAACTGTTACCTGGAGCAGCACCTTCAGAGGGCTGGGGCATGGCCAGAGTGGCCAGGAGCCCTGCTAAGGCCAGAAGCAGCTTCATCTCTGCAGTGAGACCCCCAGCCCAGCAAGGTCTTAAGTCCACCATGCATCTGAGAGAAGGGAAGAAGGGAACCCCCATGTCTCTTCTCCCGGGCTGCTCAATCCCCCTTTGTACCTCAGCCCCACCTCAGAGGGCCCTGTCTATGGATAAAGCCAGACCTCCTTGAGGGAGGGGCTCACTGCACCCTTATCCCCTTGCCAGCTGCTGTCATCCAGCCTCCAAGGACCCCACCTCCACAGCTCACCTGATACTGTCAGCTCCTCTTAGCTCAATCTGTGCTTTTATGTCCTCTAAGCTGGGGGCGGGGTGAGGCAGAGGAAGGTCTGGTCCTGGAGACTGAACTCTTTCTCCTCCCCCACTGGGGTTGGAAGGTACACACAGAGGGGCCCCTGAAATGGGGGGACGGGGCAGGAAAGGAGGGGCCAGCATTGTCCCCAGCCTTTTTTTTTTTTTTTTTTTTGAGATGTTATCTTGCTCTGTTGCCCAGGCTGATGTGCAATGGTTCAAGTGATTCTCCTGCCTCAACCTCCCAAGTAGCTGGGATTACAGGTGCTCGCCACCACGCCCTAGCCTCTAGCCACATCATCAATTATTTCCTTAGGCAAGAAGTAATTTTTGTATTTTTCCTTAGGCAAGAAGGTAACTTTTGTATTTTTAGTAGATACAGGGTTTCACCATGTTGGCCAGGCTGGTCTTGAACTCCTGACCTCAAGCGATCCACCCGCCTCAGCCTCCCAAAGTGCTGGGATTACAGGCATGAACCACTGGCCCCAGCCTGTCCCCACCCTTTGAATTTAGCACTTCCAGCCCAAGATTTCTCAGCTCACCATTGTGTGCCTATACCAGTGCTGTCCTCAGGGGATACACAACTAACCCCTCTGAAATTCTGGTTACACTGGTTATCCAGGGTTCCTTTGAAACGAGCAAAAGTCAGGAACTGGTAGCCCAAGGAATTTCAGGGAATAGAGTGCCCCCAGGGAAGACAGGAGGATGAAAGGGAGACCTGGAGTAAAGATGACCCAATTGGCCTCAGGTGGCCATCCCCCACTCCAACAGTAACCTGCATCCTACAGCCACCCGATGGGCAGCCTCTTGTTCTTGGTGGGGCTAAGGGGACAGGAAATCTGGCTGGAGACCGTTGGGCTTCACAGGAAGGAGGACCCTGGGGGCTGTAGGCGCAGGACCAAGATAAGTTCCTCTATCCCTCCTCACTCCCCTTTCTTCTTGGCTTCTAGTAGAGGGCTGTCTGCAAACTCCTCCTCCCCACCACCATCTGCTCCTGGATTTCAGGAACCAGGACAGAGCAGAGCTGGTTGTGGTCAGTGATCAGTTAGGTGATACAGCCCAGGGCCTCTCTGGGACAAGATCAGTGCAGTTGGGAGGGCTTGGGTTAATGATTCAGAATCATTCTGAAATAGAAGAGGATATTTGTTGCTTGAGAAAGCCCAGCAAAAGGGCCACCAATCTCAGCAGGAAAAGTACTACGACTTTTGACTGAATCAGTCTACCTCTCTAGGCCCTGGTCAGGCTGAGCTCGTGCCAACCATGCCTCCCATGTCCCATTTAGGTTCCCCCTCCTACCTTCAGCCACCTTCCTGCCACCCACTTTTTTTTTTTTTTTTTTTTTTTTTGAGATAGAGTCTCTCACTGTTGGTGGAGCTGGAGTACAGTGGTGCAATCTCGGCTCACTGCAACCTCTGCCTCCTGGGTTCAAGCAATTCTCCTGCCTCAGTCTCCCGAGTAGCTGGGATTACAGGCGCCCACCACCACACCCAGCTAATATTTTGTGTTTTTAGTAGAGATGGGGTTTCAACATGTTGGCCAGGCTGGTCTCAAACTCCTGACCTCCTCCTGATCCACCGGCTGTTGGGATTACACACGTGAGCCACCGCGCCCGGCCCACTCTTGTCTCCTATGCCCAGACCACCTCTCGGCCAAGGGACAAGGGAAAGCAACACCCAGAACATCTTCCCAGTGTGTCCAGGGATTCTGTCCCCTGCTGAGAAGGGGAACAAGCTTTTGCCCTGCCAGTGACTTGCTATGTGTGAAGTTGGTCAAGTGGCTCTTTGTGAATCAGGCTCTAGAATTTTAGAGGCTTTCGGAAATGATTTTTCAATCCTTTAAGTAATATAATTTTCATTGATGAAAAGTTTGAGAACACGAGTATGCAAAAATAAAAATAAATCAAAATTACTCATCATCAATTGAGATTGGGGGACTTTTTTCTTTCAAGGTTTATCATTGTCTTCACATAAATAAAGAGTAGGAAGGAAAATAATTGCCCATAATCCCACCACTCACCAATACCTCGTTTAAGAATTTGATATCCTATATGTAGACATAATAATATATCTTTTTAAATATTGATAAGAAGAACTTTAAATATTGTTTTACCGTCTACTTTCAGTACTTAACAATTCTAGTCTGGGCATCTCCCTGTGTCAATAAATATAGGTTTACTTCATTTTTATGTCTGTATAATATTTCATATAACTATTTTATATGATTTATTAACTAATTCTATCTCATTAGATACTTAGAGTTGTTTCTGATTTTCATTATTATAAGTAGTACTAGGATAAGCATCCATGGAGTTAAATCTCTCACCACATCATCAATTATTTCCTTAGGCAAGAAGTAAAATTCCTGCATATTTGGGTATGCGTGTTTTAGGGCTTTTTAATATTGATAGTCAAATGGCCTGCTGAAGATTGTACCTCATCCTCCCATCAGCCATGTATGAGAGCGCCTGTCCCCTGCCACCCTTGTCAACCTTGAGTATGCTTGAGTGTCCTTTTGGTCTTTTAAGGGAATTGTCAAGGCTCAACAGGGGAGAGATATTTAATGCAAGCCCCTTATTGCAGAGCTGAGAAAGAAGGAGCCCAGGGAAGAAAACGACTTGACCAAGGTCGGCAGGGTGGCACAGTTCAGAATAATCTCCATGCCCAGTCTCCTGACTTCCAAACCAGTGCTCTTTACCCAGTAGCCTCTGGACACCTGTTCCTGACCTTTCATTCAATGATTTCTTCAACAAGTATTTACTGAGCCCTTGTCATTCAATGATTCCTTCAACAAGTATTTACTGAGCCCTTGTCGGGTGCTGCGCTGGGCATTGGGCATCTCCACTAAGCAAAGCATGAGCCTTATCCTCAAGGAGCTCACAGAGGGGAGCAGAAAGGCAAACAAATGGCACCCCCAGAACCAATGCAGGGACCTTAGGGAGCAGCGAAGAGCAGCACTTGGATCACCTGGGGGAGGTCAACGAAGGCTTTCTTGAGGAATTGATTCTGGAGACTGTCTCGAAGAATGTCTCAAAGCTGACCAAGTAGACAGAGAGGAAGAGCATTCTGGGCCCAGCGAATGACACTGTCAGCTTCACTCAGTTCCAACACAGGGAGAGGGTGGGCAGGGTGAGGCTGGTGGGCCAAGCAGAGGCCCAGGATGCAACATTCTCACAGACCTACTGAGAAATTATTGTCCCGAAGCCCCAGGGAGTCATGAGGTCTGTGAAGTGGAAGTGCATGGTCCAAGTTACTTTAGAGAGCTCACCCGCTCCGGTTGCAGTGTGGAGTGTGAGCTGGAAAGGCAGGCCCGGACACGGAGACCTGGCAGGCAGCACGTCAGCAATTCACCTGTTAAGAGGCTTGCTCTGCTTCCTCACAGGCAGCAATCAGGCCAGGAATGTTTGAAAATACTTTTCCAAGAATGACGTTTAAACTCCCTGAGTGCTCCACCCACACAGAGGTGAGGGCACTCTCAAGACGTGGATTCCCCAAAGCCCCTGCTTTTGGCCCTGGGGTGAGTCGGGGGGTGTACATGTGTGTGCCAGGGCTAGAGATGTTCTATGACTTGACATGTTTCCAACCAATTAATAATGACCCACCTGAGGTTACCCCAAGGCGGTCAGCCTCTCCTGTCTGCACCTCTGTCCTTCCCTCATCTAGGCCCTATTTGTCGGGCCAGGTGTGTTTGAGGCTCAAAGTGCTTCTCAGCATGCAGAGCAACCAGGAGAATGCAGCTCTAGGGGGTGGGAGGGATTTCAGATAAGCCTTGTCCCATGTGAGTTACCCGCCAGCTCCCCTTCCTGGGAGTAGCCTCTGGAGGGCACTGCTGGAACTGCTACATCTCAAGGCTATAGTGATTTGAGAGAGCTCCCCACCTCCAACACACTCACACCCCACTGCCGTCTCTTCTGCCCACTTAGATTTCCCAAATATCCCCACCCCCAGGGTGAAGCCCAACTGCTGGTGGGATAACGGACCCTCTCTGCTACTGCTTGCAAAACAGCGTGTTCTTTCTTAATGCTGTTTAGGAAACAATTCAGTTGGGATTTCAGCCAGATTTCCTGTGTGTCGTTGGAGAGAAAGAGGCACCCCCAGAAGGCTATGGAAGCTGGGGAGACGGCACAGGCAGCGGCTGCTTAGACAAACCAGTTTTACCCAGCCCATAGATCTTGTTTTATCTCTCTTTACAACTGTTTTAATTAATTTTGAATTCTATAGGTAATATCTGGATATATTTGGAATAAAATTTAAAATTACAGACCAGGCTAAAGCTCCTTTTAGATTAGGTTGTTGCATCATCCTCAGTTCCAGTCCCCTTCCTCCACTCTTTAGATGTAAACACTGTTGACATTTTTCTATTTGACCTTCCAAATCTTTTAGTAATACTTTACATTCATTCATATTTATGGATCTGTGAAAAATATTCTGTTTCCTGGTTTTTCTCCATAAATGATATCACATTATATGTATTGTTCTGCAATGTGTTTCTTTCACTCAGCACATGTTTAGATTTGTGATCTAAGTGATCTTAGAGCGTGATGTCACTTTTTTTTTTTTAAGTTTTTTGGTTTTTGGTATTTTTCAGAGACAGGGCCTCACTCTGCTGCCCAGGCTGGAGTGCAGTGGCAGACTGCAGCCTGGAACTCTTGGACTCAAGCCATCCTCCTGACTCAGCCTCCTGAGTAGGATCACACTTTTTTAACTTACATGATATTCTTTAGTTGGCCTGTCTCTCCATTTTGTGACCATTCTTCTATTAATGGAAGCCGACATTTTAACATTTTTTTTCACTATTAAAAACAATCCCTCAGCCAGGCACGGTGGCTCATGCCTGTAATCCCAACGTTTTGGGAGGCCAAGGCAGGCAAATCACCTGAGGTCATGAGTTTGAGACCAGCCTGGCCAACATGGTGAAACCCTGTCTCTACTAAAAATAAAAAAATTAGCCAGGCATGGTGGCGGGCACCTGTAATCCCAACTACTTAGGAGGCTGAGACAGGAGAGTTGCTCGAACCCGGGAGGCGGAGGTTGCAGTGAGCTGAGATCATGTCACTGCCACTGCACTCCAGCCTGGGCAACAAAGAGTGAAACTCCATCTCAAAACAAACAAACAAACAAACAAAATAAAACAAAACAATACCTTGAGAGGCCTTGTTGTACATACACACAAGTGTTCTCCGTGGTAAAAATGAAGAAGTGGACCACAGGTTTTGTTCATTTACAATTTTTAAGGCCAGATGCAGTGGCTCATGCCTGTAACCCTGGCACTTTGGGAGGCCATGGCGGGCAGATCACCTGAAGTCAGGAGTTCAAGACCAGCCTGGCCAACATGGTGAAACCCCGTCTCTACAAAAAATACAAAAATTAGCTGGGCATGGTGGTGCATGCCTGTAGTCCCAGCTACTCATGGGGCTGAGGTGGGAAAATCATTTGAATCTGGGAGGTCGAGGCTGCAGTGAGCTGAGATTGCATGACTGCACTCCAGCCTGGGTGACAGAGCGAGACTCTGTCTCAAAAAAAAATAAAAGTAAAAACACTGGGTGCTGTGGCTCACTCCTATAATCCCAGCCCTTTGGGAGGCTGAGGTGGGCAGATCACCTGAGGTCAGGAGATCGATACCAGCCTGGCCAACATGATGAAACCCCATCTCTACTAAAAATACAAAAATTGGCCAGGTGTGGTGGTGCACACCTGTAATCCCAGTTTACTTGGGAGGCTGAGGCACGAGAATCGCTTGAACTCGGGAGGTGGAGGTTGCAGTGAGCTAAGATGGCACCACTGCACTCCAGCTTGGATGATAGTGTAAGACTCCATCTCAAAAAAAAAAAAAAAAAATTAAGTCCTGGCACAGTAGCTCACACCTATAATCCCAACATTTTGGGAAGCTGAGGTGGGAGGATCACTTGAGCCCAGTAGTTTGGGATCAACCTGAGCAACATAATGAGACTCTGTCTCTTCAAAAAAAAAAAAAAAAAAAAAGATTAGCTGGGTGCAGTGACACCCCTGTAGTCCCAACAACTTGGGAGACTGAGGCAGGAGGATCACTTCAGCCCAGGAGTTCAGGGTTACAGTGAGCTATGATCACACCAGTGCACTCCAGCCTGGGCGACAGAGCAAGACCCTGTGTCTAATAAATAAAATCTTAACAGATACGTATTGCTAAACTGTCCTCCAAGCTTTGTAAAAATCTCATGAGCAAAGAACGGAATCATATTATTGGTTCAACTTTTATTTCTTTGGTTAATAGTGAGGTCGAGCATATTTTTATTTGAATTATATCTTCTGCAACTTTCCTTTGTTTTGTTAATTTTTCTATGGTGTTGTCACTCTTTTTATTGATTTGTAACAAGTATTCTATATTCTGGGTAAGCACTAAAGTCCTTCAGTTGTTATGTATGTTCCAAATTTCTTTTTAGTACATCGCTTTTCATTTATGTTTTTTATAGTGTCTTAATTTCAAGGTGGTCAAATTTATCAATTTTTTTATGGATTTTGCTTTTTGTTTTATGTATTTATTTTGGATTTCGCTCTTTCAGATTTTTTTTTAAAGGGGCTCTTCCTTTCTTCAAGATTATAAACATATTTTCCTGTATATCCTTATAATACTTTAACACTTTGCTTTTTACACTTAGGTCTCAAATCCATCTGGAATTTTGTGTGTGTGAATGGTATGAGGTGGGGAGCCATCTTTTTTTTTTTTTTCCCAAACAGATAATCAGTTGTCCCAATGCCTTTAATTGAATAATCTGTCATGTCTCCATTGAATTCAGATACTAGTTTTGTCACTTACCATAAATGTGTGTGTATTTCTGATTGTTCTACTCTACCTTCCTAGTAGTCTATCTATTCCTATGTCAATACCTAATCCTTACAATTACTATAACTTTCTAATATGTTTTCATTACTGGTAAGATAAATTATCCTTCCTCATTCTTTTTAAAAATAATCTTTAGCATTTTAGCATATTTACTCTTGCTTAAGAATTTCCGAATGTTTGTCTAGTCCCATAAAAAATCCTGTTGAGATTTTTAATGATATTGCATTCAATTTATACATAAATTTGGTAACAATTGATATCTGTATGATATTGTCTTCCTATCCCTGTACATTCATTCATTCACTCAACATATATGTACTGAGCACCTACCATGCGCCAGCACTGTTCTGGGTCCTGGGGATACAGCAGTTAACCAATTACTTGTTCCCATGGAGTTTACATTCTTGAGTAATTCAGTGTGTCATTCCATTTGTCTCCTTTCGTATCTTTCCTTTAAATGTTATTGTTTTACCCATATAGGGCTTGCTTGTTTCCAGTTAGGTTTGTTTCTTGTTAGGTTTGTCCTAAGCAGTTCCTTTTTGAAAAATGTAAATTTGGTCATTAAGTTTCTCTACAGAACTTGCAACATCTTACAAGTATTTTTTTAACCTTAAAAACATTCAAAGTAAGCTTTTTTTCTTTTCTTTTTTTTTTGAGATGGAATCTCACTCTGTCACCCAGGCTGGAGTGCGGTGGCGTGATCTCGGCTCACTGCAAGCTCCGCCTCCCGGGCTCACACCATTCTCCTGCCTCAGCCTCCCGAGTAGCTGGGACTACAGGCACCCGCCACCACGCCCAGCAATTTTTTGTATTTTTAGTAGAAACGGGGTTTCACCATGTTAGCTAAGATGGTGTCGATCTCCTGACTTCGTGATCCACCCACCTCAGCCTCCCAAAGTGCTGGGATTACAGGTGTGAGCCACCACGCCTGGCCCTTATTTTTTTTTTTTATAGAGACGGGATCTCACTATGTTGCTCAGGCTGGAGGTACAGTGGCTATTCACAGGCACAGCCATTGCACACTACAACCTTGAACTCCTTAGCTCAAGCGATCTTCCTGCTTCAGCCTCCTGAGTAGCTGAGACTACAGGTGTGTGCACTGTTCCCAGCAAAGGTAAGTATTCTTAAAGAAAACGAAATGTAATGGGATTCTACTCTTTTAGTTTTCTATAAAAGGTAGATTCATTTATCTGAAAAGCACTACATTTCTAACCGACCTTTCTACAAAGGTTAGAGTCTGTATCTGATGAAGATACAATGTTTTGTTTGTTTGTTTTGAGACCGAGTTTCCCTCTATCACCTAGGCTGGAGTACAATGGCATGATCTCAGCTCACTGCAACCTCCATCTCCCGGGTTCAAGCAATTCTCCTGCCTCAGCCTCCCAAGTAGCTGGGATTACAAGCATGTCCCACCATGCCATGCTAATTTTTGTATTTTTAGTAGAGGCAGGGTTTCACGATGTTGGTCAGGCTGGTCTCAAACTCCTGACCTTGTGATCCACCCGCCTCAGCCTCCCAAAGTGCTGGGATTACAGGCGTAAGCCACTGCACCCGGCCAAGATATAATTTTTTTAAAGAGTGAATTTTTGCTGGCATGGTGGCTCACACCTGTAATCCCAGCACTTTGGGAGGCTGAGGCAGGCTGATCACAAGGTCAGGAGTTTGAGACCAGCCTGGCCAACATGGCGAAACCCCTTCTCTACTAAAAAAAATACAAAAATTAGCCTGGCATGGTGGTGCGCACCTGCAATCCCAGCTACCTAGGAGGTTGAGGCAGGAGAATTGCTTGAACCCAGGAGGCGGAGGTTGCATTGAGCTGAGATTGCGCCACTGCACTCCAGCCTGGGCAACAGAGCAAGACTCCGTCTCAAAAAAAAAAAAAAAAGAGTTAATTTAAAAAATTTTTTAGTTTCAAATTTGGTTTTCAAATATGTTTAGGTCAGTACTGTAAAAGTTAAGACAAGTTAAATTCTGTGATTTTACAAATGCTTAATGGTTTTTCAGTTACTCCACCCTTTATACTTGTGGTTATTTGGGGAGGGGGTAAGCTTCCATGAGTCAAAGTTCTACAAAAGACACTAAAAATAAGAAACATTAAACTCAAAGAACAAGAATTAAACAGCATCTTCACCAATAAGATTAGTTAAAATAGAAAAGACTGATAAACCCAGTGCCAGTCAGGATGTGAAAAAAAAAAAAGCATAGCTTGGCCCTATGCCATGGGATGGCAATCTGACAACGTAAGTCAAACTCCAAAGTGCTCTGACTCAGCAATTCCACTTCCAGGTAGGAATTTATCTTTCAGACACATTCTTAGGAAAGCATAAAGATACCTACCCAAGTGTGTTCATTTCCACCTCATTTGCAACAACCAAAAGACTGGAAGCAAGCCAAATGTCCATCAGAAAAGTTTTGCCAGGTTGTGGTATATCCTGGTAAATGTGTTTTATGCAGCCTTTAAAACAGAGGGACATCTATTTGTAGCAAAATGGTAAGATTCAACCTGAGAAAACTGATTGGGAAAAAAAAATGAAGAAAAAGAACAAAATGGCAAGAAATGTTGCCAAAAGAAAATAACTAGTTACAAAACATTATATACAGCATGTTGCAATTCATACAAAACACACAGACATACATACATGCATAGGCACCACACACATGCACACAGAAGTGTTTACATACACATAAAGATTCCGAGAGCAGGCACAAAAGCCTATTTACAGTGGTTACATCCGGGGAATAAGCTGAAGGGGCTGAGGAACAAGACCTTTTTGCTTCATACTCATTGCTCTTCTCCAAGTTTTACAAGGAAAATATAATAATTTTATCATGAAAGAACTAAAAATCTCTCCCTCACCACAATCCCTCAAAGTAGCAAACTTTGGTTTTACTTAATCAGTAGGTTTGGATTACTTTTACATTGGCTTACTAATATGAAGCCAGACACTAACAAAGATTGAAGTGGTAGCACTGGGCCAGGTGCGGTGGCTCACTCCTGTAATCCCAGCACTTTGGGAGGCCAAGGCAGGCGGATCACTTGAGGTCAGGAGTTTGAGACCAGCCTGGCCAATATGACAAACCTCCGTCTTTTTTTTTTTTTGAGACAGTTTCGTTCTTGTTGCCGCTCCTGGAGTGCAATGGTGCGATCTCGGCTCACCACAACCTCCTCCTCCCAGATTCAAGTGGTTCTCCTGCCTCAGCCTCCCGAGTAGCTGGGATTACAGGCACATACCACCACGCCCGGCCAATTTTTCTGTATTTTCAGTAGAGATGGGGTTTCTCCATGTTGGTCAGGCTGGTCTCGAACTCCCAACCTCAGGTGATCCACCCATCTCAGCCTCCCAAAGTGCTGGGATTACAGGCATGAGCCACCATGCCCGGACCTCTGTCTTTACTAAAAATATAAAAATTAGCCAGGCATGCTGGCGCACACTTGTAATCCTAGCTACTCAGGAGGTTGAGGCATGAGAATTGCTTCAATCTGGAAGGCAGAGGTTGCAGTGAGCCAAAATTGAACCACTGCACTCCAGCCTGGGTGACAGAGTAAGACTCTGTCTCAAAAAATGGAAATCAAAAACAAACAAACAAAAACATTCTTTGCAAACTAAGAAGAAAAGGAACTTCCTCAAGCCTGACAAAGGATATCTACAAACAAAGATATCACTAGCGTGATACTTAATGAAGAAAGACTGAATGCATTCTCCCTAAGACAGGGAATGAGGCAAGGATGTCTGCTTCTGCCGTTTCTATTCAGCATTGTATTGGAGAGTCTGTGCTGTACAATGAGACAAGAAAAGGAAATTAAAGGGATCAGAATTTGAATTCTGTCTTTGCTTATATACAATATGATCACATATATACATACACACACAGAGATACACACACACATATATATATATGATTCTGAGGAATCTACGTAAAATCTAGTAGAATCAGTAAGTGAGTTTAGGAAGGTTGCAATATACAGGGCCAAAATACAAAAATTAGCTGTGTTTCTATATACTAGCAACAAACAATCAGAAATTGAAATAAACATAACAATACCACTTTCAATTAAGCATCGAAAATGTGAAACACTTAGGGATAAATCTGACAAAAGATATACAAGATTGATACTGAAAACAAAAAAACATTGCTAAGAGAAATTAAAGGAGACCTAAATAAATGGAAGGATATACTTTTTGATAGGTCAACAGACTCTATATTGTGAAAATGTCAATTCTTCCCAAATTGATCTATAATTCAATGCAATCGAGATATTAATAAGAAGCTCCCATTCTAGGTAAGATGGAATAAACACATTCCACACTGTCTGTCTCTCTCACAATGAATGCAGCTATAAATTTTGTACAGAATGCATGGAGCAACTATATGAAGATTCTGAAAGTAAATCAACGCAGGCAGATTGGAGAAGAATAGTATATTTGAACATACCACTCGAGTAGCAGTGAGTTTACTGTATTTTTTCCTCTGGTATCCCCCAACCTGAACTCAATGCAGCCCAAAACCCAATATGGGCATCTATGGGGACAGAGGGGGCTCCAGGAGAAAACTCTCTGGATCTGGCTTAAGGTGCAGGAAAGAGATCTCCTAAGTTCAGAGAGTACAGAGGTCTTCCACTTTTCTCTTTTTCTTTTCTCCATTATCTTGCACCCCAGTTCCTAGCAATCCTTGGTAATAGTGGCAGCAGCAGGAGAAGGGGCCAGAGAGACCCTAGAACTCTGAGGGAGGGCAGACTTCCTCTCCATTCAGAGGAGCTGTCGTCCCAGTAAGGTGGAATGAATCCTTCATACTCTTTCTTCTCTCTCTCTCTGTCTTCCCATTGCCCTGCCCCTGGTGCAGGCATGGTCACAGGAAGTACATCACAGAACAAGGTAAATAAGCTTTTTGGCTGAGGGATCAAGAATCTCAAGGAATCATAATGCATCAGGGAGATGACAGAAAAGGAGGGGCTCAGGAAAGCAACCCTTTAAAGAACCTGTGGGACAATACCAAAAGGTCTAACATTTGTGTCATCCAAGTCTCAGTAGGAGAGGGAGAAAAATGTGGCATAGAAAAATATTTGAAGAAAACTTCAAATTTGGCAAACTCCCCAAATTTGGCAAAGACATAGACCTATAGAATCAAGAAGCTCAGCAAACCCCAAATAGAATAAACATAAATAAACATAAAAGAACCCATATTCAACACGCAGTCAAACTGCTGAGAACAAAGGACAAAGACAAAAATCTTGCAAGAAACCAAAGAAAGATACATTACTACAGAGAATCAACAATTTGCATGACTGTGGCTTTCTTATCAGAGATTATGAAACAGCAGGAAGGGAAACAATATTTTTAAAGTGTTGAAATAAAGAACTTTCAACCCATAATTCTCTATCCAATGAAAATATCCTTCAAGAATGAAAGTGAAATAAAGACATTCTCAGTTGAAGAAAAACTAAGATAATCCACTGTCACCATTTCTCTGAAATGACACCAGAAAGAAACTTGGGACATCAGAAATAAAGAAAGAGCAACAAAATGTTAAATATCTCGGTTAAATATAATAGACTATTTCTCTCCTTTGAGTTTCTTAAAACCTATTTTCTGGTTGAAAGCAAAAGTTATAGTGCTGCCCAATGAAATTTTTCATGTATGTAGAGACACGTGGCAACTGGGGAGAAAGATTAAGGAAAATATATGGTGGTAAAATCTCTAAATCCCACTTAAAGTGCTAAAATATTGATTTAAGTAATGAAAAGTCAAATGTATATGCTATCATACCTAAAGCAACCACTAAAAATGTTATATATCTGTATATATACATATAATGTGTGTACATGTATATATAAATGCAATAATATTTAAAAGAATACCAAAAATTGTTCAAACAACCCAGAAGAAAGCAAGAAAGAGAAAACAGAGGGAACAAGCAGAAAACAAATAATATAATTGTAAACCAAAATATAAATAATCACACTGAATCTAAGTGAATGGTCTTAACACATCAGTTAAAACACAGATTGTCAGAATGATTTGGTTTTTTTTTAGACAGGGTCTCACTCTGTCACCCAGCCTGGAGTGCAGTGGTGCAATCTCAGCTCACTGCAACCTCCACCTCCCAGGCTCAAGTGATTCTCCTGCCTCAGCCTCCCATGTAGCTGAGATTACAGGCACACACCACTACCGCCCGGCTAATTTTTGTATTTTCAGTAGAGACGGTGTTTCACCACATTGACCAGGCTGGTCTTGAACTCCTGACCTCAAATAATCCGCCCGCCTCAGCTTCCCAATGTGCTGGGATTACAGGCATGAGCCACCATGCTCAGCCCAGAACGATTTTTTAAATGACACAACTATATATTGTCTAAAAGAAGCCCACTTCAAATATAATCATATAAGTAGGTTAAAGGCAAAAGGATAGAAAAAGATATGCAATGCTAACATAAATCAAAATAGAGCTAGAGTGGCTATACTAGTATCCAACAAAAATACTTCAAAGTAAAGAAAATAACTAATGATAAAGCAGGAAAGAGTTAATTCTCTAAGAAGACCTAACAATTCTAGATTTATAAGTGTTTAACAACAGGGCTTTGAAGAACAAAGCAAAACTGACAAAATTAAAAGGAAAAATAAATAAATTCACAATTGTAGTTGGAGGCTTTTACACTCCTCTCTCAGTAATTAGTAGAACCAATGGCAATTCCATTTGCTTTCCTCTGATACTCCAAACATGGACTCACACAATCCTCCCACCTCAGCTTCCTGAGTAGCTGGAACTATAGGTGAACACCACTAAGCCCAGCTGATTTATTTATTTATTTATGTTTGTAGAGATAGAGGTCTCGCCGTGTTGCCCAGGCTGGTCTCAAACTCCTAGCGTCAAGCAATCCTCCCACCTTGGCCTCCCAAAGTGCTGGGATTACAGGCATGAGCCACCGTGCTTGGCCCAATTTCTTTTACAGGCTATGAAAGAGGAAGCAACACCAATCGGATGAATTATAAGAAGAATCAGAATCTCGGTCATGCAAAGAGAGACCCAGTTTCCCCAGTGATTCCTGTCAGCTACAACATTTTGAAGTATATTAACATTAAGCCCTGAATATGCTTCTTATTTTAAATACTGTGGTATAGTGCAATTCATTAGCCTTTTTGAAAGGCATAGAAAGGATTTGAAGTCAAGCGTGTCTTAAAGAAGCAGAGAGACTGATAGTCAATACCAATCGCCCAGACCCAGAAGTGGGGCAACAAGCGCAGAGCGCAGGCTTAGTATCAACCTGATTGTGTCTAATGCATTCTAATGACACCTCTGCAACTGAGCGTTAGCATCCATACTGTTCCAATTCTCCATACGGCATCTTCTACAGAAGCAGATCTCTAGGAGGAGAATTGAAAAAGTTTCATCCAATCTTCAAAAAAAGTTAATGTCAAGTAAGGACATTACTGTTACATTATAATATTGCATCCCAAAGTCAGCCTAGTGAAACAAATGCTTAATTTCTTCTCCTCCTTCTTATTTGTAGTGTCAACAGATCAAAAGGCAAATGTACTCTAAAACTAAATCTAAATATTTAAAATTATTCACCTCTTTTTACTGCTTATTATCCCTCATAAATAATAACTAGCTAACCAAGACATGGAAATTTTACTCAGAAAGAAAAGCTTAGTTATGGCAATAAAAATATTCTTATAATACAAACTAAAATAAAAAACCTAATATTCCTTTGTCTGCTCTATTGATAAGCAATAGAATCAAATTAAAATTAGAATCAAATATTTTAGGAATGTCAGTGACCTTAGAGATGGTTTAGCTAAAAAATCTCACTTTAAGACTACAAAGATGAAGTTTGAGCATCATAAGAAACCTGTCGAGGTAACACAGAATACTACCGGCAAAAAGTGGCTGCAGATCCCTGGCTGCCTATCCACCAGTTTTGTGTCCCTTTGTTTATTAAATGCTGTCTTTTCACAGTGTTATGAAGGTAAAAGGCTAGCACACCAGCCTCTCTGGCTTGTAAGTAAGTAATGAATGGGGGATATAAAGTAGTCTAACTCACTGTGCATTGAAAGTAGATAGAAACCTCTTGTGAACACCTGGGCAGTAGAATAACTGAAATAAACAATTTTTCTAGTTGCTACAGCAGAAGCAAGAAAGAATGAAGTTGACTTTATTTATCTATTTAAAGAGTGAAGACAGAAACTGCAATAAGAATTCTGGCATCACTGTTCAACCAAGAGCTAACATTTATATTGTTTTAGAAAATGTAGTCATTGGCCGGGCGCGGTGGCTCAAGTCTGTAATCCCAGCACTTTGAGAGGCTGAGGCGGGCAGATCACAAGGTCAGGAGTTCGAGACCAGCCTGGCCAATATGGTGAAACCCTGTCTCTACTAAAAATACAAAAATTAGCCAGGAGTGGTGGCGCGTGTCTGTAGTCCCAGCTACTCAGGAGGCTGAGGCAGGAGAATCGCTTCAACTCCAGAGGCGGAGGTTGCAATGAGCCGAGATCATACCACTGCACTCCAGCCTGGGCAACAGAGTGAGACTCTGTCTCAAAAAAAAAAAAAAAAAAGAAAGTGTAGTGACTATTTTATTGTCGATGATTTTACCTCATATGACATTCCTGACATTGTGATTAATAAATAAAAGTTGTGCTGCCAGAAAAAAAAAAAAAAGAACTAATGGAGAGAAAATCAGCAAAGATATATACTGAACAACACCATCAACCAAATGGAAACAATTTATATGTATACAAAATGCTACCTAATAATAGCAGAATAAACATTATTTCCAAGTGCACATGGAACACTCATAAAAATAGGCCACATTCTAGGCCATAAAGCAAGCCTCAACAAATTTAAGAGAATTAAAATCTTACAAAGTGTGTTCTTTAAGCATAATGGGATCAAACTAGAAAACAATAAAAGAAAGATAACAGGAAAACATCCAAACACTTGGAAACTAAGAAAACACACTTCTAAATAACCCATAAGTCAAGAAATGTTTTTTTAAAAAATGAGAACTGAGGATGGGCCGGTGGCTCGCACCTGTAATCCCAGCACTTTGGGAGGCCGAGATGAGCAGATCACCTGAGGTCAGGAGCTCAAAACCAGCCTGGCCAAAGTGGTAAAACCCCGTCTCTACTAAAAATACAAAAATTGGCCAGGTGTGGTGGTGCACGCTTGTAATCCCAGCCACTTGGGAGGTTGAGGCAGGAGAATCACTTGAACTCAGGAGGCGGAGGTTGCAGTGAGCAGAGATTGCATCACTGCACTCCAGCCTGGGCCATAGAGTGAGAATCTGTCTCAAAAAATAAATAAATAAATAAATAAATAAATAAAACAGAATGAAAATTGAAACAATATGTCAAAATTTGTGGAATGCAGCTAAACAATGCATAGAGGGAAATTTGTAGCATTAAATGCTTACATTAGAAAAGAAAGAAATGTCTCAAATCAATGATCTAAGCTTATGCTTTGTTAAACAAGAAAAAGAAGACTACAGTAAACAAAGCAAGCAGAAGGATAAAATAATAAAGGCTAGAAATTAATTAAATAATAAAATAAATGTCAGAAATTAATGAAATTTAACACAGAAAAATAATAGAGAAAAAAATGAAACCAAGAAGATGATTCTTTGAAAGATCGATTTTATTGATAAACCTCTAGTTAAACTGACCAAGCAAAAAAGAAGACAACTTACAAACATCAGTAATAAAAGAGGGAACATTACCACAGACCCTACATATA